>NC_046382.1:6477547-6812467 GCF_011125445.2 Fundulus heteroclitus | reverse complement strand
GTAGTCAAAGTCACTATAGAAATGAAATGAGATTCTAAATGACTGAAACTCCTCTGCTGCCTCTACAAGGATCAGGGGCCACTGGGCTCATTACCAGAAAGCACCTGTGCTCCACCCACCTGCAGCAGACTGCTAGCAGTTTGTAAAAATGTAAAAAGAGGACAAGAGAAAATCTGAAGCCGATTTTAAGAGCTAGGTTATAATCTGATGGAACTATAAACATCTGGTTGGTAACTATCACATATCGTTGATTACTTATTTATTGCATAGCTTCAATCTGAAGTGTTTCATTTAAATGTTGTGAAATTAGAGCAGGAAGCTGTGATATCTGCCAAATGTTCCTCAGGAAATGTTTTTTTTTTTAGTGCAGCAGTAGAAAAACCTAAAAATAAGCCTAATTGTGCTGATGGAAGCAGAATTATCAGCAACTCAAGGCCAATTTCTTAAATTCTCCCAAAAGTCCAAGCAATTCGGAATTATGTGTTTGTTTGGCACTGATCATTAAAGATCGAGACTCGTTTTTTGTGGACCAAGTTTTCTCTCATTAAAATAAAACCAGAGTTTACCTAAGTGTGGGTGTTTCTCCTGATCAATCTCCTAAATGCAGTAATTGATTAAATGTTGTGCCTAATTATCCCAGGGAAATTGTGCTGCTGCTCATTAAAAAATAGAAACCAAGGAATCAGAGTTTGCTCTCGATGTTATAGCAACGTTGTTAGGTATTCTGAATGTATCACAGGATATTTGCAATTTTCTTTAGGTTTGACTCACATTTTTAAAGAAAGATGGAACATGTGAGTAGCTGCATGTCGTCTCACGTGGGTAGCATTGTTGCTTTGCAGCAAAAGGATCCTCACTTTAATCCTGGTCTATAGTCTTTCAGCATGGAGTTTGTCGGTTCTACCTGTGCAAAGTGGTGTCTCTCCTGGTCCCAGCCTCCTCCTCACAGTTAAAAACATGAGCCTACCTAAGCTCATCAAGAACAGGATGAAGGAGGGTCTGAATAAGAGTTCTCCAATACAATGCAGTAATCAGTCTCTGAGCACTGGTCTTTGTTCCAAGCTACTAGAATGTGGTTCTCTCTGCTTCCTGGATCCTCTTCACCTCACTTCCTTGTTCCCTGCTGCTTCTTCTCCAACTCCTTCCTAGAATAATGCTCACCTGGGCACTTATCCTTCATGAAACTACTCACCTGCACTCAGCTAATTACCCCAACATACAGAGAGGACCGGAAAGATAAACTAAGTAGCCTCACAGCTCCGATCCCAATCTTACAACTGGAGCCTTTCCAGTCCCTGTTAGCTCCTCCTGTGGTAGAAGTCAAATCATTTATGTTCAACATGAAACTGCTTTTTTAGTCTCTGTTTCTGCCCCAGACTTGATGGATGTGGCTTCTCTTAAATGTCCCAGTTAACCGACAATACACATTCATAGTGAGATAAACATTTTGATCTTAATGGACTGAATGCCAAAATGCATTCTTATGATTTTAAATGTTTCAGTCATTAATAATATGTGGAAAAGTTTGGCCTCAGCGAGTTATTTAACCTCTCCCTCTAAGGCTTCAGTTTCTTACTGTGCACAAGAAAAAAAAAACGTCTGTCATCCGCCTGCATAACTATTTATGTAGTATTTGCTCTGATCACTATAATCATGCACTGCTTTGACAGGATAATTAGTGTCTACAAAGGATGTTATTACTATAGCCTGTCAATAAGCACCACTTCACCAAACACCGGGCTGCTTGTGGATTCAATAGATGTCTTCAGTACCATAATCCACCACCAAACACTAAATCCCAAAACCTTTTTAATAGATTATGAGTTTCCTCAGACAGATCAACGAATGTCAGAACCAGACGTTTGACATGATCAGTCACAGTTCTGGATAAAGGGCTGGGGTGGCAACCCTGCACCTTTTACCCTAATCAGCCAGCTCTTTGTCTTCACCCACAAACTGAAGGCAGCTGCTTCTGCTGTTTGCACAGATGTGCACAGAGCACAGACACCTTAAGTGTTTTACTAAACCAAGAAATATATTGATCACCAGAATGTTCTGCAGATAAAAAGATGCTCAGGATGGTGCACAACCCCTGTACATGTATTTAATGCACTGAACACATTTTAATGTCCTGCATAAAGCGGAGCTCAGCACTGGTGGCAGTTTCCCCTCGGGGGATTTCCTTCAAAGCCTCGGATGCAGTGCTCTGAGGGGCTCAAATCAAAGAAAAGTTGATATGTGTCCACAAAAAGCGAGACAGAGAAGAAGCTGGCGGGGTGTCAATAACTGGAGGCTTTGACATAAGCTTAAAGACATATTGTGACGTCAAAAAAATATATCTTTGGAAGGATAGGTTATGACTGCATGAGGGAAACAAGAATAGGTTTTCTCATCACAAATTACTACTGCTACAGTCATTTTGATCCTTTTTATAGTTTAGTTTTTCTACCACATCAAATGAGTTAATACTTACTTGTAGTGAACATTTCTTAAATGCACTAGCTTTGGTAAGTGTTTCCAGATGCTGATATCTCTGTCAAAATCAGAAAGCTTTTGTTGTTACACAAGAGCTCCTGGAGTGTTTGGACAGTCTTTGCATGTATGAAAAATCAAAAAAGGTAATAAAGGAGAAAACAAATACTGCTAGCTTGATTTTGTGACTCATGTAGAATGTAATTGAGGCAAGAGAGGAAAACCCTTTCTCTTTAAAACTTAAGCGCTGACACATCACACCTTTTTCTGCATTTGGTAATTGCCTCTATAAACGCTAATGAGGCTTAAAATAATCAACAGGAAACAAACGGTCACTAGCAGCTGACTAAGTATTGGGATTCATCCGGGGTGTACTTGCAATTATTCCTGCAATTAACTCTATGTTCTCTTTTTTATTTTTATAGAAAGTGTTTTCTTTCCTCAACAGCGATAAACCTACATATGATGAAAACAGAAAAGTATTTGCAATTCCTACTTTCTGTCTAGTTTAGACACAGAGGCACTGAGGAAGAGACAGGAGGCTGGAAGTGGCAGGGATAAAGACATAGAGGTTGTCTTTGAGAGTGATGAGGATGGATGGGATCAGGAATGAGTTAAAGGAGCTATTTACTGTAGAATCAACCTAAATCATTCTACGTTTTCACCCGGGATGGAGTGGAGAGAAAGAAGTAATTTTCCACTTGTGAAAGTTAATCTGTTGGGCTCTCTTTTGCAGTAAGACAGCAACTCTTAATGCTACAGTGCCACACAGGGCACGTTTAAAAAAAAAAGAAAAAATAATTTGCATTGAAATTGATTGTGTGTTCTATCCAAAGCTGATTATGTGGTTAAAATGTAAAAGGTTGCAACAGACTGCTGACCTTTCATGGGTTTTCATTCAGCGGATAAGCAGATATGGATATTGGTTGGACGGCCGTCGAGAAAGATGATTGATTTGAACAAAATGGGACTGGGTTAGATTTTATACAGTTTATTTGTCTTATGAAGTGCCTTGAGCTTCCATTTGTTATCAATTGCTGCTATGTACATAACTGAACTAGGTTATGTTGTGGGGATCAGGTTGTGGATTTGGTGCTCTGTAAAAACTTGATGTAAAATAATTCTCTACACAGAAGCCAAATCTTAACTGAATCCTTTCAGGGTTGTGGACCAACATGTCGCAGGTGACTGAGAACAGGAGATGGAAAAGAAGCATTGTGTGAGAATAAGCAGCTGAGAGAGATGAGACAGGCGTTGTAGTAGCTTACCTTAGCGGTATCTAGTCAAAAGTGTGATCAGAGAGATGAAGTGTCAGAATACAAGCCTGGCGAGGTCCCCGTCATTTCACATGTCAGGCTCAGTAGGGGAACGTTGCACAGCTTGATCTGTTGCTGGAAACATCACATCAGCTCCACCCAGTCACAAATCCAACTGGGTTCAACTCTGAAGGTGACACTTAAAATGTCAACGGAGGAGAATTTATCTCTTTATATGGCTAATACAAATGTTTTTATCCAGTAAACAGATTCTTAAAACAGATTCTGTGCCCATAATTAATCTGGAAACATAGATATAGCAAATCTTTTGGGAAAGCATGCAAGGAGATGATTAGGTATGACGCCGCTGTGAGATACCATCTTCAATATTAGCTGTTTAAACAACAGTTCAAATAAAAAGGAAAACAATCTTAGAAAACTCATGTCTACTAATCATGATGTTAATGGAAGTTTGTGCTGGAATGACACAAAGAATAGATGCGTTACAAAACCAACAATCGCTCTCACAGGTAAATTAGAATATCGTCAAATAAATACATTTATTCTGGTACTTCAGTTTAAATGTAAAGCTCATTCCAGAGGTTGATCACAAACATGGTTTCATGGATGGTCTTTGGGACTTAGGTCGAGTCAGATTGCTGTCCATTGAAGTAAAGTGATGCTGTGGTCACTAAAGGAGGTGTTGAAACTTTGGTAATGTGGGCAGCTGCCTGACCTTTTCCTGCAAGCCGAATTCTCACAGTATTTGTACATTGACACGACAATCTATTTTGTAACACTACTGCTTCAACCGTTAGTGACCAAACCAAAAACGGATTAGGCCAATCACATTGCAGTATTGTGGTTTAAGGCGGGACCTACAGCTGTTAAGAAAACAAGAGCAGCTGAGCCCACAGTGGACCCAACATAAACCTGGCAGTGCAGGAGGATCCAGAGCTGCTGTTGTCACACCTGTTCTGTAAGAATCCACAATTTCATCTTTGAAAGAAGAACAGCAAGAAGTGCCAGGACCAGGGTTACCTGCTGTGGTTTCTCACTCATACACTGATTGGTTAAAACCAACCTTCGGTAGGCGGGCACTAAGAGTTGCTTCTTCCAATCAGCTCGGAGAGTTCTGCTGCATGTCCCTCCTTTCCCCAGAACAGTTTTGATGGGAGAAGTCCCAGATCGATAATGTGCAGAAGGGAGAGAGGCACACATTATCGATCTGGCTGGCCAGGTTAGCAGCTGCCAAGACCTGCTGGAAATGAAATCAGTGTCTCATTAAAACTTGTCAGCAGAGGAGAGCCAGAAGTGAGCTGACGATTCCCGATAGACGAACGCTCAGACTTTGATAAAACACTATGGACCAACATTAGTGGCTTTTTATTTTATCGCTGACTGTGGAAACATCCCACTGGACCTCCAGCTACCTCCATTCTGTGCCTCTCTTTCTCCAGACTCTGGGACCTTGATTGATTTCTAAATGAAGAGTAAAATTCACTTTTACCTGAAAAGAAGACTGTAGCATCCTTTTTTGTTGCTCAGTGAGATGCTGCTGATATTCTCTTAGTTAAGGAGGGCTTAAAACAAGTAATTTGGGAGTTGTAGTCAACAACCTGGGTATGTCTGCATGTAGCTGCTCTTGAAGCACTGACTCCATCTGCAGTCCATGACTTATTCATTTCTCCAAAACTCTTGAATTGGCCTTGTCTCACCACTGTTGCTTGTGCACCTATTTCTATTAAATTCCATCCTTCTACTGAACTTACAATTAATGCGGTTAGATTGCTTAGATGATTGTGTTAGCCCTAACATCACCATAACCTATTTTTTCTGTAATAGAAATCCTTCTTTGACTGGTGAGCTAAAAGCCATATTAATCAAAATTAACTGAAATAATTCTTAGAATTTAACACTATTTCTGTAATAAATATGTTTTTTTAGATTTAACTAGTGGAATAAATGTATTTTTAATGATAATAATGCTCTTTTATTTTCTAATACAAAAGATTTAGCAAAGAAAGGTTATCTGAGACTAGAGATGGGGAAAAATAAAGCTTGAAACCATATGAAAATTAGCATTGCTTATATAAGTGTTATATTTTTTTCTTCCTTAAAAGCTACGTTGTAAGATTTCTTCCCATCTGGCACAGAGCTGGAAGGTTTCCAGAGATTTTTATTTTTTGATAGAAGCTCAGATAGAAGTGATTCCTCCAATGACTGGCTGTACAGAATATTTAACAGTACCTTTGTGTTACAGAAATAAAGATTTTCTCCCTTTTCCATCATGAATAAAACTCTATAGAGACAATCTGAACCCGTTGTGTCCCTACAGAAAAAGTTTCACTTTTCCCCTTAGTTCAGACTGGATGTATTTCTTATGTTGATGTGTAACAGATGTTCACAAGTTATATTTAAGTCCAACCCAAGTCTTGCGTCTTTTAGGAGCAGCAGAAACTCAATTCTCAAGTCTCTCTGAAACAAATATCATTTTCTTTCCTTTCAAGTCTCAAGTTTTTTAGATGCAAGTTTAAGTCAAGTCTCAAATCATTTCGGACCACTTTCTAGTAAGGCTTCAGTCTGTAACTATTAAAAAAAGATAAAAATGGATGGAATATTATAGAAAAGAATGCAACTTTATTGTTGTTGCACATCACAAGTACAAGCAACTAAATGCAGTTTATGTCCATCCAGAAGTGCTTCAGTAGTGCACAATAATAATGTTATAATTGTGCTATAATTGTAAATAAAAATGAGTATAAGCGTAGTATTCTATGGCTGTAAGTATAAATATATACAGGCTATGAACAGGTTATGAATTTGAAAGATTATAAACAGACTATAGAGAATAATAAGTACATGAAGAGTATTTACAAACAGGGGTAGCTTACCAACACAGAGCAGATTATATATCCAGTATTTACGGTAGTAGTGAGCTAACAGGTAGAAGTACAGGCAGGTAGTTGTGAGTGGTGATTGAACTCATGTGTTATTCTTCTGTATGAGAATACAGTTCGTCATTGTTTGTTCAGATGTCAGGGGCAGAGTTCAGGAGTGTGATAGCTGTAGGGACCTGGTTGTCTTGGTCCGAAGGCTCCTGTAGCGCCTCCCAGAGGGCAGGAGAGTGAATGGTCTGTGTTCAGGGTGACTCCTGATTTTCACAGCCATTTCCAGACAACTCTTCCTGTAGATGTCCACTATGGCAGGAAGTGCTGTTCCGGTGATGCGTTTGCCGGTTTTCACCATCCTCCACAACGGCTTCTGGTCCGATGCAGTCTGTGATGCAGTTGGTCAGGATGCTTTTGATGGTGCAGTGGTAGAAGTTCACCAGGATATCTGAGGACAGGCGTTTTTTTCCCCAAAGTCCTCTGGTGAGCCTTCTTGACCAGCTTGGAGCAGCCGGTCGTTGAGGTGAGGTCCTCAGAGATGTGGACTCCCAGGAACTTGAAGCTGTTCTCACGCTCCACCGTCACTGCTTTGATGTAGATGGGTGGGTGTGGGTCAGAGGCCACTTGTTCTGTGTATAACGCTGCATTGCTTTAGGCTAGAGAGAGACATTATTTCACTCTTAGGACTCTCTTAAAACATAATATTTAACAAGTACATTTCATCCATTTAACATTTAATTTAACAACAAAAACTGTTGGTTTAAAAAAAAATTACTCAACATACAAAAATATGCAGCAATATATTTACTGCATTGAAATAGAAATTAATATAATAAATACAACTTTAAATGAATAAAAGTGATTGACGCCGGTGATGTTTAAGTTTTGAATGAATAAAATAAAATGCTTTTTATGTTTTATGTGTAATGATTCAGTACTCGTTAATCATTGCGTATCACATATTGCACTATGTATGCTTTGGAAGGATTTCCTCTCCTCCGTCAGAAGATTTTAGGGATTATTAGAAAAACATTTTCCAAACTTATCAAACTTGTGATTGGACATGATTTAGATTGCCGTGTTTAGGCTAGAAAAGCAGAAATGTCTCACACATATGTGGAACTCCAGTCACACAGTTCAGTTTAGTGGTAGTTTTCTACCACTCAGTTTAAGTGGTAGAACATGGCGATTCCTCCATAAATTGTCCTAACAATGCAGTCCCACCTCCATGGCTCCCCCGGTATTCGCAGTCTTTCCAAATAGCACCAGAGTACGCAAATATGTGTCTGCTCCTGATGTGCTCGGCTCTCTGTAGCCGTCACTGATCTTCAGTGATGTGTATTTATTGGGCACGATTTCTGCAGCTGAGCGTCTCATGAAGCATGAATAGACAGAGCTGGAAAAAACTATTTTTGTATTCTTCCCACCCCGACTCTCTGTTCTCATGGAGGATGTAACAAGTTTAAGTCAAGTCTCAAGTTTTGTGACTTCAGTGCAATTTAAGCCAAAACTGAAATTCAAGTCATATGCAATTGAAAACTAAACATCACATTCTGGAGAGAAGAGAACCACAGCTCCACATACCAAGCTCTCATCCATTGGTTGCTCTGGATTTATTGAGCAGATTGTAAGCTGGTAGTAAACCAGGTGAGGGCACATTTGCCAAGTCATGCAAGAACACCTGCTGCAGTATCAGCTTCATTACTGAGATCAGGGTGGTATCAAATGGAATCAGGAACAGCAGCAGTCTACAGTGTGTGTGTGTGTGTGTGTGTGTGTGTGTGTTACCTGAATTAAATGCTAGAGACCAGCACAAGCACTCTGCTGCTGCCATAAAAGTGAACAGTGATGATTTGTTGTAAAAATGTGTTTTGCAAAAGAAGAGACCTGCTTGCAAAAAAAAGGGTAACGGAGGAAGAAATGTGAACGTTTCCACTATAATGTGAATTACAAGAAAACTACATTCTCCAAATAACACAGACTAATTTTGACCTCAGGCAATTTTTTTTTAAGATCCTTACAGTATTCAATTTATTAATTTATTTTATCTTTATTTTATCTAGAAGGGGCATTGTGGGAAAATGCCTTTTTACATCTTAAAGTGACACACAGGAAGCTATAGACACTGATAGTAAACTGAAAATTGATTGGCGAGTTAACAATATACCAATGCCACAGTCATGTAAAGGCCAGTTGGCCGGAGAAGGGAAATTAAGGAAAATTTTGTCTATATCCTGTGATGAATCTTGGTGCTGAAGTGTCTATAATCTGAAGAGCTGACAGGAGTTTTCATATTTCAAATAAAAGCTTTTTTTTAAAAGGAAAAACTTTGTTCCAATATTTTTATTTTTATACTTAAAATGATTATAGGACTTGGAAATACTAAGACGTTTATCACTAGTTTAATACCAAATGCAGAACCAGCGGGACACGGAACAGATCTGACTGAATTATGTAACCTGCAGATGTTCCAGAGAACACCAGAGAAGCCGTGTTTGCATGAAAACAAAATAATCGTGTCATCAACACAAACATAGAAGAATGCACCAGGAGCATCCTGACCCACATGAAATAAATCCATAAAATTACCTGGAAAAAAATTCCCAGGACAAAGTCTTAATGAGGCCTGGTGCCTGGTGCATTTCTCGGACCAGAATCATGGGTTCTGTGGCTAAATTAGGCCGTTTTCATCAAGTTTGATGAAGGGCTTAAACTAACACTTGGTGTGTGTGTGTGTGTGTGTGTGTGTGTGTGTGTGCGTGTATTTTTGGGCCCTTGAAAATCACCAAACAGGTTACCCAATAGAGAAAAGAGTTTTGTTGCATAGCTCTTTTTGGTCACTCGAACCAAATAGTGCCAAGAAACCCAACATTTGTTTCTAAGAGTAGAAAATATTAAATAATATTTGGTGAAGTTAAAGTAGCATGGTAAAGACACACAATAGATGAGGAGCTAGGTGGAGTGAGTAGTTAATGCTGTGATAAAGGAGACAGAGCTGTGCTTTGGGCTCAGTCTTAAGGTCTGGAGTTACCTGAACATTTCAATAAACTGTCATCCACCCAAATCCCAGATGTGATTATTGCAATATTAACAAACCCGCTCACAGGAAGCAGGACCAAAGGCACATTTTAATAATGCATCTAGTGACTGTTTAACCATTTTATTATGCAAGAGGACCTCCAGCGATTTAACGTGCACTGAAAACATAATCAGCCTGTTCCTGTTTTTGATTCAGAACACTCCTGGATGTCAGCTTTTCCAGGTCAATGCCTCATTTTCTGAGATATGATGAGGTCTTGCTGCAACTGATTCAAAGTCACACACTGATAAACACAAAGGACCTTCACTTCTTTTTGGTTTCGAAATGACCTTCTCTCCTGGAAAAATCACTTGCCACCTCACCCGCATGCACCCAGGCACACAAACAATACCTGCAGGCTTCCTGAGGACCACATGCTGATCACACAAACAAGCTCTGGTTGTTCCAGTGGGCCTTTGGAATGTGTACGACCATTAAGTTAAAAACATGCTGTGGCCATAAGAGGCAGCATGCCTCACTACGGATGTGGTTCATTCATCAGAGAGATCCTGTGAAAATGGTTCTAAAATGTGTAGGTTGAGGTGTTTTTATTTATCTGCATGTCTGAAGGTGTGAAGGAGGCGATGTATCTTTGAGGTATGATTAATTTATGCAGTCTCTGTCAGGGGAGTAAACATAGCCTATTTTTCAGCCTGAGAACTAAGCTGAAGGTTTAATGTGTCGGGTAAAGCTCAGCAGCGCTCAGAGGCCTTCAGGGTTGTGCAGAAGAAAAAAAAGCACAAACGTGTGCGGACAAACATGAACACTATAACAAATTACATATTTGCATAAGGTATTTTGTGTTTGCTCTTCGTCTATGCTTATTTTGCTTTTATTCGATGAAGACTGCGGTGCTCCTTTGACATATTTGTGTGTTGCAGATTTGGGGAGTGTTGGCCTAGTGGTTAGAGCAGTGTGCTTGTGCTCTGAGAAGGATGCAAGTACATGGTTTGATCCCCACTGCCTGCACTCTGGGTCCCTGAGCAAGACCCTTAACCCCCAATTGCTCCCTGGGCGCCGCACATGGCAGCCCACTGCTCCCCAAGGGTCATGGGTTAAATGCAGAAGTGAATTTCTCCATTGTGAGATCAATAAAGTTCAATTATTATTGTTATTTATCAGAGTGCTTTACATCCTTTTTAAGACTCAAAGGACCAATAAGTAATAATGACACCTAGCGCTGCATATCAGAACAACACACACACACACACACACACACACACACACACCCAACTGCATTTTTACTTCCACAGGACAGATATGATGTTGTACTCTGTTCTATTTCTGGTTCGCTTCTCGTACCCCACACTGACTATGGTGCGGGTTATGGTCCTGATCCAGCTCTGGTTTGTCGCAAACCCCGACTCACACTACTCCTAGGGAAACTGCGGCCAGCAGCGAAAATGGCACAGGTGAAAACAGAAGTCCATGTGGTGCTTTCTGTTGCAATTCCTCATAAATGATTAAAATCAGCCATGGTTTATTTTTTTAGGACAAAACCTGTCCTAAAACTTTAACCGTGTGCTTTAATTTAATATTTCATCCTACAAAAGCCTCCCTGTTTCCTCCTGTTTCTGTGTTGATGTTTTGTTTACATTAAAAAAGCTAGCTTATGTAGGTGTGGTGATTTTATCATGAAATTCACTGTAACTTTATCCTTTCTAGCGCCTGACATTTCCTGTTGGGCTCATGAAATTCAGGAGCTTAATTCGGGGACTTCAGAGGTGTCCAGTCAAACTTCCTTCTTGCTGAATGTTTTGCAGCTCACCCACAGTCTCACGTGGCTGATGTGAGCGGACACATTCATCTTTACATTTTTTGGGTTCCTTGCAGTGCTACAACCATATCTTCATCATATTCAGTGTGAGACCTCCTTTATGCATCTAGGATGCAGCAGTCAAGTAGGTGGCTGGAGTAGCTCTGTGTGAGAGTGCGTGCTTTCTGGATTTATTTATTCCTTTACTTTTACAGGCTGCTGGTCTTTTGCCACGGTAAAATACCAAATGCTGTGCTCTGTTTTGGGAACTCTGGGAACTCTCATATGATTGGTTGAGGAACCAGGAAGTAAACACGGGCTACACTGAACCGAAGTAGTTCTGGACCGTACCTCTAGGCATGAAAGGAGAAAAACTTGACAAATACGTTGTTGATGGAGAGGACTGCTTGTTTGTAGGCAATGTTACTTCATTCCTGGGTGACAAGTAAGAATTCCTTTGAATAATTTTGGAGTAAATTTCTTACTTATTGCTCCTTTAAAAAATAGATTTAATAACATTTTATTTTCTTCCCAACACACTCAAATAGAAATTGATGCTACCGAGTTTTTTATTTCACAACATAACGTCTAATTTAACTTTTTTTTCTTTGACCTATTTCAGTTTGAACCCTCCAGCAGAAGTGATTGGATCATCTGCTCAGCTGTTGGCTCGGCCAAGAAGTCTCCTTATTTAAATACTGACTTCCTCAAAGAAAAGGCATGGCTGTGTCTCGTTGTCAAGTCATGGGAGGCTTTATAGAAATAAATGAAAACTTTAAACAAGAACTAATGTTCTGTAGACCATCTGCTGATTTGACATTCCTAATTTTTTAAAAGGTGAAAAACAGGTAAACTGTGTCTTTAAGGATAAACCTTCTGCGGCATGTAGCAAAGATTGTAATAGTCATTTATATTGACTGTGGAAACTTATTTTTCCATACAAATCACTTTTATCCCAACTTGACTCTGATAACACAGGGAAACAAAAATGATCAAGACTTGAGTTCTAGACCTCGAGTCTGAGTTGAGTCTAGACTCTATAGAGTAAAAGTTTAAGTGCCAAGTCGTTGATGTTTGAAAGCTAAGTGTGAATCGAGTCTAAATCAAATTTACCATCTCTGTTTACCTGTAAACAAGTTTCTAAAATATATTTTGCAAATAAAGCTTAAAATACATAAACATGACCAAAATGAAACATATTTTAGCAGTGCTAATTTCATACGGTGACTCATCTCAATCCCCCATTGTACTTGCTGCTAAAAAAAGAACATTTCACAATTTAGGATGCAATTTTTTTTAACAATTGATGGTGGTAAGAGCCATTAGTCTCACTCCATTCAAACAGCTGTTGAATAATCTGTAGTGTTTCAGCGCGTGCATTAGAGCATTTTTATGACACATTTCCCAAAGTGAAACTTTTCTAAAGCGTGGATTCACTGGTGACCGTTCAAAGCCACTGACTGCCTGCAACACTTCCCTCATAAGGTCACAGACGTGAGGCTTTTCTCCAGCGTTGATGCGTTGATGACATTTCAAGAGCCCTGAAAGCTTGAAGCTCCACTCAAACTGGTCACAGTTGTGAAGCTCTCCACTGGGGTGGAAATGGTGATAACATTTCAAATCCCCAGAAATAAATCTCGACACTCTGGATTTATGGCCACAGGTGTAAAGCCTTTGTAGATACGCTGATGACATTTCAAATTCCCAAAATACTTGGGACATTTCTCAGAATGGGTACAAGGTTTGTTCAGCGTGGACGAGTTTGATTCTCAAAATGCTCCCAAACTCCTCACAGCAGTGCGGTGATAACAGTAAAAATAGCAGCATAAAAAGGAAGAACAATGAGAAATGTAAGCGTTGCTACATGATTACAATAAAGAATCTTGATTCTTGAAAAGCGTCAATATTACACAAGAAGCAGGTTGAAGTTCAAATAGGAGGATTGAGAAAGGTGTTTGGTTTCCTGTCAGCAGAGCTGGTCGATGACTCAGATCCAATATCTGTTACAAAACATTATTCACTGTTAAGATTTCAGTCCAATCCATCCACACTGGGATTAACTTTCAACAGCCTTCTGTTAAAAAAAACCATGTAATTATGAGTGAGTGTTACACCAATGTAGCAATCAGTGGCACCATTTTAATGATAAAAGATGACAGAGAAAAGGGGCCTAGTCACGTTCTGACAAAAAAACACATATATTCTTCTTTAAATAAAACAGCATGCATCAAGCGTTTCTCCTGATAGTCTTAACTTGACTATCAGGATAGTCTGATAAGAACTTTTCACCGGACGTGATCAGCGAACATAAGCATTGCTGTGCCATCTGAGGGCAGAACCACGGAGCTATCAGAAAGCAAGATGGCATCTATACTACTGTTTGAGCCAGCAGACCGTCCTGCAATACTGTGAAGGATAATGAATATCCAGGATATGACTGCCTTTGTTTTGCCTCACAGCAAGGCTGCTGTCAGGTAGTAGTGAGAGTCAAGAACGAAGGCCGTCAGAATCAGGGCAGACGAAGGCTGCAGTGGGACCCAGGGATGTAATTACTTCCATCTATGTAATCTCTGCTCTGTTTCTCAATAAAGTGCTGGAACTTGACCACTTCACCGTTTCCTTATTCAATAAGTCTGGGAAGTCAGTTATTGTTTCATTTTCCTAACACACCGCTCATCTTGATCCAAGACCAACTTGATCTACAGGGTTCTGGTTCCTTATCCTCTTTCTTTTCACTCCTCCGCTGGGCATGGCCGACTCACTTGGCTCCGTTGCTTCTCCTTGTTCACCCAATTGCCCTGCATGCACAATATCGTACCTGTGAAGTAATTTCTGTACGTTGATTTTAACTAATAGATGTAGTAAAGTTAAAAGTTAAACTATGTAAGGTATAGTTTGTGAAATTTTGCATCCATTACTTATTTTTGATCTTAATGGGAAAAATCATAAAATGTTAACGGAGCTACGAGTAAGCCAAGGCAAGGGAAATCTATTTGTTTAGGACATTTCAGTACAAAGACAACACAAAGTGCTTTACATGATTAAAATATAGGAAAATAAAAACAGAATAATAGCAAGTTGGAATAAAATGTAGAAACAAAATAAAACATGGGAAAATGGAAACTCAGAGGCAAATATTAAAAACAGTTGGACTACAAACATGAACTAATTATGTTTCAGTTTAAATAGAACAGTAAAAGGTTATCCTAAACAAATGTGTTTTTAATCTTGATTTAAAAGAACTCAGGCTTTCAGCACTTTTACAGTTTTCTGGACGTTTGTTCCAGATAAGTGGAGCATAGGAACTAAATGCTGCTTCTCCCTGTTTAGTCCTGGTTCTAGGTATGCAGAGAAGGCTGGAGCCAGAAGACCTGAGTGGTCTGGAGGGTTGATACACTGATAACAAGTCTGTGATGTATTTAGTTGTGTTGTGCCATTATGCACTGTTTTAAGTTATTTAATGTTTAATAAATAACTCTCTGTCTGTTAGGTACTGTCTGGCAAATATCAGCCCAAACAGCTGATATTAGGACTATAGTTGAAAGGAATGATTTGAGCAATGGCAATCTTTTAACAGCAAACTCTGCACACATATAGAATAAATGAGTGACAACTTATCTTCAATAATTTATTAACAGAAATAAAGAAATCCAGAGAACATCACTACAGAATGCTGTTTGACTGAATTAACACTATATTTAAATCCCCAAATCCTCTCTATTTGTTCATTTTACTGAGATTCACAGTATTTAGTTTAGCTGTTATATTGTTGCATTTCGTAAATTTAAATAATTTCTGACAAAATGAATATTTGATTGTTTGGAGGTGCTTAAAGTTTTTTTTTTTTTACCTGCAATTGGCCAACTGTAAAACAAATACTTTTCCTGACACTAATAAAGAAATGTAACAAAAATAAGATATCCATTTGGTCTCTAAATGGAATCCAGTTGTAGAATTTAGATGCATTCATCCTTTTCAAGAGTGGAAGCTGCAGAAATAAAGAAGGGACATGACAGTACCGCCAGCTATGTGGTCTTGTTATGTTAAGTATACACAGAAGCACCTTTACTAAAAAATGGAGCAGAAACAACCTACAGGGCATGATCATTTAATTGGAAATCCTGTATATGCAACCAGAGTGAGCTACTGCCATGGACATTAGTACAGCCATAGTTTGTGAATAGTTCCATTTAATAACTAGGTGGTCAATGCAATAGGTAGTTTTGTGGACAGAACCATATATTGCCCATCTTTTTATAGTGAAATGTGCACATTACATTTTCAGCAGTGCAAAATAAAAGGGATGTTAGTGTGCTATATTAATCTGGAGAAATTAAATTTGCTCTGTTTATTTTCTTTGGAGATCCACCTACCCTCTGAACTGGAGGATTTTGCCGTTGCAAAATGGCAGCTGTCTAATTTAGGCAATGTTTGATAAATGATTTGTTTTTAACACTACAATGTCATTGGTAAGACAGATACATTTTTAGTTTGTGCACAAAGTAGAATTCTGTAGTTATTGATGATTCTTAAAGATAAATTGGAATCAGCAAGTTGGATCTTTCACCTGAGAGTTTGCAGCAATGCTGTCGAGTTCCAGTTATTCAAATTCAATTTAAATACAAATGGTTGGTCCAAAAGGGAAGTTTTATAACGTGAATGAGACAATAAGTTTGGTTTGTGGTTGACCTGCATGAGACAGATGGACTCTTGTCTTGGTGCTAAGTTGTAGAACGATTTCCATTTATTCCCTTTGGCCGGACTTCCTCTGCTTAAAAAGCTGCCAGCAAACAGGATCTCTGCGTCCTCATGGTCTGGTCAGCACTGGCAGATTTTATTTTCGCTTTAAAATTTTCCAAACAGTAAAAAGGCGATAAGTACAGCTCAAAATAGAGTAAAAACAGGAAAGTTTCAACTGCACATTATGTGTAAAATAACAGAAGAAATTGGTTTTCTGAACTTTCATCTCTGTAAAAACCTAATAGAGTTGAGAATGCAATCCAGTTGAGATTTTTTAAAGATTTTAAAAAATTACTAATGGTTTAGAAACTCTTGGCAGAGTCTTTTTTCTTATGAAATTCTACAGTTTTGTATGATTTAGACACAGTGTTGTGTTTTAGTAACAATATGTAGGAAAAAATGATAACAGACCAGACAGGAGGCAGACGTTCAAGAAAATCAATTGGAGCTCCTGCTGGGTAGATGACAAAAGAGAGAAGCCTCACCAGCATAGAACGTTTTTTTCCTAGTGATAAACTCAAGAAGTACATTACATTCCTATTTTTCAAGACAGACACCCAACATGTTCCTGGATTCTGCGTTTGTATCCCCTTCTAACACACAGGACATGATAAGCAATGCATCAGGATTACTTCCTGTACTTCCCCAGTCACAGAAAATTGACCACCATTTTAAAACTGTGCCATAGGTAAACCTTCTGGTAGGAAATATGGGTAAAGACCTAAAATAAACTTTAGCCTTTGTATATTTGCTTTTATTTTTTAGTTCCAGATGGAACACCTTGTGAGTGTATTAATGCTCTAATGAATGAGTTTCAGTCTATGGATCATTAAAGATGGCTTACCTGATGCTTCTGTGTTTAACTGTGTCTCGTTTCTGGAAGAGTCTGTTGTTGTTGCTCTCCTCTTCTTTCCCACAGGAACGCCCAGAGCTTCTTTGCTCTCCTTTGAACCCCCAGCCTGTCACATTAGGTACCTGCTTATATTAAGAAAGGGTCTGCTGGAGGTTTATTCCTTTTGATGAGATAGTGTTTGTTTATTTTTTACCGTGACAACATGTTTGCTCTGGATGAGGAACTTCAGCAAAGGTAATGACTACTATAGATATTTTTTCTTGACATAGATTATTTTATTCTAGTGGAGAGTATGATCTCTTCTGCCATTCTCTCCAGGGGTAGCAGCTCAAAAAAGCTCAGAAGCTACTAAAGAAGGCTAGCTCTGGTCTGAGGATAATCGTGCAAATAAGGATTCTTCATAAGATGAAGAACATGACAGACAACTCTGATAATTTTTTTCATAAGGCTATCGTACAACAGCACTGTCTCCACTCAGAAGCTTCATTAGCACTCTGTAAAACAGACCACTACTGGAGATTCTTCCTCCCTACAGCTATCAGCATCTACAACTCTTTGAAGAAACCTACATAATGAGTTACAACAACAATTGGTTTCTCTTTGGCATTATTACAAAAATTTTGCATTATTACAAAATTTTTAACAGAATTTTGACCAACTGCTATTACATCAGTAACAGTGTTTGTATGAAAAGTTGACAATGTAACATTTGGACTGAACAGGACTGAATGATTTTGGATCAGACAATTTGATTGTATTGTACTGTAAAGTTCAGTGATTTAAACTGAATTTTGACTGAACTGGATAATCTGTAACATGCTTTGAATTCTACGCCTCGCAAACTAATCTGAACTCTAATTGAAACTGAATCGTCGTGGTTTGTACGTGTTGACTTGTGTCAGCGATAGCAAAAGCATGTAAGCAATTTTAGGTTCCACATCTATCCTTTGAATAAAATGAATGCAAATCTGAAGGGAAAATGCAGAGAGAGAATCACGAGAGTGTAATGAACTCGTTTGTCTGCACAGAAAAGATGGGTCAAGCACATGAGATCCAGTCCAGAGATGATTAGACTGGGAATAACGGAGACCTGTTTTGTGCACTGGAGAGAAACTGTCAGGCACACATTAAAGAAAAAACTGAAAGGGAACTCTAAAGTCCTAATAACTCACACACCTTCAATGAAATGTATAGCACAACCTTAATGCACTCTCTGATACATGCATGCAGACACATGAAACACTGGGTTCCTATTTTCTCTGAATCGATGATGAGGATGTGTACAGTCGTACCACACCTGCTGCAGAGAGAAATATCTTGGATTGTCTTTTTGCCTTCGACTCACAGGAGCTCCAAAAAATAATACAGCAGAGAAAATAGGCAACAAACCTGATCTGAAAATAATGAGGAGGGCATTTATCAGAAATGATTTTGCTTTTGTAATACGTATCTGTTACTACAACCAAATGAAAAGGGCGTGATGAATGAAAATTGCTTTTGCAGATGAATGTAATCTTCTTTTTTAATAAATTACTGACCCACTGGGCCAAAGCAACATGCTCACAGGGTGATGATGCATGTACTTACTACACGCAGTGATTAGAAGCTGCTCGATAAAAAGCCAATGTGTTTCGGAAAATAAATAAACAGGCAGGTAATAAGTCATTTCCGGGACACAGCAAAGACAATGCGTAATGAAAACTCAACCAAGTAAAAACAGCTTCACTGGATTCCATTCACAAATATGAAGCCATCTTAGAGTAACCAGGCATTTTTTATGTGTTTTTTTCTATCTTTTCTATCTTTTAACAAGTGAAGGAGTTCAAGTATCTTGGGGTCTTGTTCATGAATGAGGGGAAAATGGAGCGGGAGATCCACAGCATGTTTTAACTTCGTAGGTTTTACCCGACAAAGATCATATTTAATGGAAAAAATATTAAGAAATACTGTGAAGATCAAAAATCCATTTGGCCACATCATGTTTAGAAGAGCCAGAAAAGGGTAGAGTGCCTTCTCCAGGTCGGAGAGGATGTTCTGCTCCAAGTGGAAGAGTTTAAGTACCTTGAGTCTTGTTTGTGAATGAGGGGAAGATGGAGCGGGAGATCGACAGGCGGATTGATGCGGCGTCTGCTGTGAAGCGGGCGCTGTACCGGTCCGTTGTGGTGAAGAGAGAGCTGAGCCAAAAGGCGAAGCTCTCGATTTACCGGTCGATCTACGTTCCTACCCTCATCTATGGTCATGAACTTTGGGTCGTGACTGAAAGAACAAGATGTACGTCCTGAAAGGAATTTCACCACAGTAGCCGGTAGTGACAATAAAGAATCTTGAACGGTTGTCAGTATCAAAGTTTTGAAAATTATGTGGTAATAAACCCACTTAGACTGTATCTCGTATTGTGCCTTTGGTTTTAAAATATTTGAATGGGTTGCTAGAGAAAGTCACCAGAATTGTATCCAGGAATGAAGAGCATGGCTGCCCTTCCCCTACTTGTTACTGCTCACTGCTAGTAGGCTGGCTGAAAGAAAGCTCCTACCCTTTTCTCCATCTTACAGAAATACACATTAAGCTGTTTGGCGATGTTTCTGTTAATTAAACCAAAGGAGCCCAGTATCAACTCATCATCCTAACATGCTGAAATGTCAAAAGGAACTTATATGCATACATTTATTCCAATGAGTTATGGGTCTTTCCCCAGAGCGACATGCCCAGGATGCATCATGATCAGATTCTGAACCACAAATGATTAATTTCACTGCAGAGGAACACCAGCTCTACTCTGCCATTTCTCTTCCCCTATTTCTAAGTTCAAGTTCAGAAATCACAAGAAGTAACTCATATTCAGCTGCTTGTATCTGGCACCTTGTTTTTGTTTGGTCCTGGTCCGTATCAAGAAGTAAATGAAGACTCATCTTTCTTCACTACAAGAAAATGTCACTACAGTAGATGAAGCAACCATCCATCTATCCAGCTCTTTCTTCATCCCACCTTCGCTTGTGAACAAGACAAGAAGGTAGTTCAACTCCTTATCTTCAGGCAACAGCTGGACCTTTTTAATGATTGAGAACCGCAACCTAAAACTGAGTGGAGTTGACTCTAAACACCTCTTGTGTTTATCAAACCAACGGGACCACAACATCTGCCAAGGTTTCCAAACCAGACACACCCATCCTATGATAATAACTTGACATCCTGTCTACGAACACCACAAACAGGACTGCAGATGGGGGCAGTACTGGTAAGGTACAAACTTATTTGGGACCAAGTTAAATATACCAACAACATGGACCCAGCTATGCAAGGTGGACAGTCTTAGAAGCATCCCCTCATCCCGTACTACTACCACAGAATAGACCACCGTACACTATTGTAAGCCTTCTCCAGCTCCACAAATCTAATGTGGACTGGACAACCAAACTCCCATGACCTCCTCATCATCTTAGTTTGAGTTTATAACTGGTTCATATCTCCATGGCTAGGAAAAAAGCCAAGACCAACAGACAGACTTGTATAGTCATTCACACATACACAAGATGGTCAACAAATGAAATGTAGGCACATTAGAGATAAAATATTAATGAATATATGACTACAGCCAGGATTAACTCTAATTGTATGGACCAAATTAACCAAAAAATAAACATAAAAACTGAAATATAACAACACTAGAGTATACATGTATAAAGGGGAGTGGTGGCCTAGTGGCTAGAGCATTTGAGTTTCTAAGTTCAGCTCCCACAGCCTGCCACTCTGGGTCCCTGAGCAAGACCTTTACCCCCTGAGCATGACCCCCAGACTGCTCCCCAGGCACCGCACAGTGGCAGCCCACTGCTCCCCAAGGGGATGGGTTAAGATGCAGAAGTGAATCTTTCCATTGTGAGATCACCAAAGTTCAGTTATATATGAGAAAATGTTACTCCACGGTGTATGTAAAACACAAATAATTATTACACGTATTTGTATTGAGCAGACTAACAAAAAACACAGCATATGAGTATGTGTTTGTGTTCAGTTGACCAGAGGTTTTCATTAGGAGGGCAGCTATTGACAGGTCAAAAGTCTGGGGGAAGAAAGTGTTGCAGAGCACGGTGGTTTCCCACTGGGTGCTGCGTAACCCAGAGCCCAGCAGACTCAACCGTTAAAGGTGAAGGTTTTGCCTACCTTGGATTGGTAGCAGCTCAATCAGTGTGTCCCTTCATCCCTCAGAGTGCAACTTTTTCTGTTTCCTGAGAAGATAAAGCTGCTTCATGGCTGTAATATCATAATGATGTAAATTTCATCGCAGTCAGAGCACAAGTGGTCGACAGGTTCCTGAACACTTTTTTTTTTGGCTCTGACAACAGGATAAATACAACAATTCTGGTCATAAGAACACAAAATGATGATACAAAGAAACAGTGGAATCTGATAATCATTGAGCTGATATGAGAAACTGAAGAAAATTAAATGAAAGGTAGATAAGGGAAGATAAAGATCCAATAAAACCCCAATGGCCAGGAACACTAGGTCAGAGATAAATGAGGCAGTGGAAGGCTAAAAGCCTAGTGAAGCGCAGAGTTCAGTGAAAGTGTTGGCTGAACTGATAATACTTGGGAACCAGCACAGGAGTAAGACGGTTTTGTGAGGAGAACACAACCCGCATGAAGATTATGTGAGGAAGTGCATTCCCATTTCCATACCTGCTGAATCCTCTGAGCAGATGTAGAGTGACACACCTGCAGAGTGATGCAGCTGTTCTCATGGAGACCGGAGACAGCATCCGGCTGAGCGCATCCACCTAGACATGGGAGTCCAGATAAGATGTGGGTAAATACGGCTTCAGAAAGTAAAAACTCAGCCTAGTTCTCCTTCATGCTCACTTAACCAGGTGATAAGTACGACTAAATACATAAGATTTAAACCATTCCAGAGCTGTACGGCTAATGTCCTCTTAATAGTCGAGGTGGGATAGCTTAATTTAGAGAACCTGTAGGCTCTGAATGAATAAACACCTCCTGTAGAGACGACAGAGTCACAGGTTTAAATCTTAAAATACAGCAGAGCAGACTAAGGGGGTCATGAGCAGAAGATGAGATCTGTGCAGCCAGGCCAGACAGACCAACTTTTGCCTCTCTTCTATACAGCTGAAGTTAGTCTGGATCTGCTCCCATAGAGGACTTTTTATGCGGTGGGGTTAACAGGCGCAAAGTAAACCAATCAGAGAGACAGTGGACGTGGCATAAAAAAGGCACAATCAGACTTCCGCTGTCAACATTCAACAATATAACTCAACATGGCGAGCCGCGTGTGAGAGACTACGGTGAATGATTCTTGTCATTTTTTTGCCACAAAAACTTAAGGATACATGGTGGTATTTCTGACTTGGTGCCGTCTTGTTTGTTTTGGCTGAGTGATTCTCAGGCGCTGCACATCTCTCAACATATAAAGTCTGCCCACGCCTGTGATTGGTCGGTATAAGGAAAGAGGCTCTATGGGAGCAGTTCCTGACTCAGTTCACTGTTTAGCAAAGCGAAAGAAAAACTGAGTCTGGCTGGCCTGGCTAAGATCTGGGCCCTGATGGAAGTGACTTTCTCAACAAAAAAGTGCCGGAGATTTTCACATGCACCAGATGAGGGTTCAATACAGTCTGTGTGTGGTATTCAGAAGAAAATTAAATGTTCCAAATAAAACAGTAGGATTGTGACTGTTGGAGACAATTTGATTAGACGGGTGTTTTCTTTGGGCATCTATCACAGTTCTTTGGTAGTTGAACCAGCGATCCTTTAATATTTGAAACAACACCTGTAATTTGTCTGTTTTCCATCTGCGCTCAGGTTTCTGACAGTCTCTCCTCGCAGTCCGAGGACCAGGGCTTAGAATTGTTCTAGGATGCCTGAACTTTAGTGGGGTCACAGAATCCAAAGTGGCTGTGCTGGTGGAGTGAATCCATTTGCTGAGATCCTCAGTTTTATTGCTCACAGTCTCTGTGATGGTACAGTTCTGGTGAAAAGCGAATGATGACCAGCAGTGGAAAAACACGGCCGTGTTAAAACCATGTCAGAGTCTAGCTGCAGCGTGGGGCATAGCTTTGGCAAAAAAAGCTGGATTGCTGAGTAACTTTTTTGGTAAACCGTATGCAAGTCAAATGAAATATTTAAAGCATCCCAAGCAATAACATTGGAATAAAGACACATGTGAAAGCTGAATCTGGGAGGATTGATTTATTACTTAATGTATCATATTTACATTTATGTATTACCTATTACAAGTAAAAATCTGTTTTTGATCATATAAAAACAAAAACACAAATATATAAAAAAATATATAAAAAAAGGAGATCCAAGATTATCTGGACAAGACGACGCATTTATCCAAAAAACATTTAAAAATGAGTTAGGAAACCACCTGGACCATCCATGCTTAAAAAATTCCCAATATTAGCTTAAAAACTTTAGTCATATATTTTTAAATAAGATACAAAAGTAAATGTGAAAACACGAGTTCTAACTAAGTGTGTCAAGCCACAGCAATAATCATTCCTTCACATAGAAAGAGCAGAGTTAGCAGAGAAAGCAGACTAGAGGGAGCGGCACTAACTGAGTTTCTTCGTTATTGGCTTTACAGCTGTGACGAATCCTCCATGTAATAACATCCCAACGTTCCTCAGTATCCAATTAAAACATCCAGACTTCAGAGGATGAGGACTGGTGCTCAAAGGTCAACTGTCACTAACAGAGACCACAGACGAGAACCACAAGTCAAACAATATCTAAGCTGCTAATTTGAAGTACAGAGCCCTGCTCCACAGCTTTTACACCTTTACGAGACGTTTACACGTAACTAGGAGGAAACAGTAGAGAACCTAATCCTTCAAGCCTGGAGGGAACTGGCTTCTGCAAAAAAACATTTCAAAAAGATTCTGTTAAAGCTACCACTGGAATGTAATGAAAACTACAATTTTAGCAAAGAGTAAGTTGGCGACGGAGAAAGCCCAACAGAGGACATCAGTCTGCCTGGCAAGGATCCTTTGGTCAAACCTCTCAAAAGCAGCAGCAAGAGTAAGAAGAGCAGAAAGCTGCTCAGCATCACTGCCTCTGCGTCACGCAGCAACAAGACAAAGACGTTTATTTCTGATCTGTCAGTTTCAAATTATGATTGAAACTGACAGATGTTTCCGTCTATCTACTCAAACTTTGTGCCTTGTGAAAGCATTCATATGGCGTTAACCTTTTGACACGTTTTGCCATGTTACAACAGTGTGTTTATGTGTATTATTAGGATGTTATGTCATCTATGGGAGTGGTGGAGCCAGGCACCAAAGGTTGCTGGTTCCACAGATAGATTGAGAGCACAGATTGTTCCCCAGGCGAAACTCAGTGTGGCAGCACACTGCTCCCTAAGGGATGAGTTAAATGCAGAGAGTAATTTCCCATCTGTGGGACTATAAAGGCAAAATATTTTTTTATTGAAATTAACATAAAGTGGTGCACGATTGTGAAGCAGATGGATTGATTCAAAGTTTTCTGTTTTTTAATAGAAAGCCAAGAAAAAATTGGCATGTATTTCTTCTCCTCACCTTAAGTCAGACCAACTTTTATCTGCATGGTAGGGATACTGAATATTATTGTAACAAGTACTACAAAAAGTATTACAACCCTTTCCAAAGCAGATATAAAAAATATAAAATAAACAGCGAAGAAAAAGAAAAGAAAATAGCTTTACAAAAGCACAAGAAGGATAAAACCATTCATCTGTTTATCATGCAGGGTCGTGAGGGTCTGAGGTTTATCTCCAGGGGTCAAAGGGCAGGAGGCGGGGTTTACCTTGGACAGAGACAGAGAAAACAGAGACAAACATTACAAATAACCATGGAAAACAAGGTTTAGGTCTGGACTTTGAATTGGCCTTATCAACACATGAACATGCTTTGATCTAAACCATTCTGTTGTAGCTAAAGATGGATCTTTTATGTAAAGATTTATATCAATCTGTTTCTAAGTTGTTTTTTTTTATTTTTAACACAAATGTAACTCAGTTTCCTTTCTTAGATAGGCTTCAGATTTATCGTGTTCCCCCCTTGGCAACAGCAGCGAAACAAAAATAGTGTCGTCATCTTAGGGATGCACGGACAAATAAGACAAAGCCTAAAAGCAAAGTGTGTTAAATATTGGATGGCTGATGAACTGAGATAATGTTAGAAATGTTGCACCAGATTCTAGGACGTTTCATGCTTGCAGCTGACCTGCTGTTTGATGCAATGTCTTTTAAGCTGGTTTAAAATATTAAGGAGCATCATTCACTGTTGCAGCATCCACATTTCTCCATTAAAAACAACAAAGAAAGCCACAAACCCTGAAGTGTTTGACGTAGTAGGACAAATAATAGGTTGTTTTCAGCAAATCTATTGGTATATCTGCGACCATAACTCAGTGTTGAAGCCTCATTTCTCCTGGTCACGCTAAAATCAAATAGAGAAGTTAACTTTATAACAATACAGATCTGTACCTCTCGGGGAGAGAAGGATAGATAAAAATGGACTGAACCTTTAGAAGTTAACGGAGCTGTTTCCCACTGCTATCTGCTTACTGGGGTTTACCAAGATAACAGCGAAATAATCTGAACCAGGGGAAGAGAAGCATCACAAAGTAACACAGAGAAAGATTGTGTTTTTCTCTAAAGCATAAATTCTGCTAAAACAAATTGCTGCTGTCTGTGATTTTTAGATCTAGAGAATTGGAGGCTTGAGTAAAAAACCCTAAAAGTAACTTAATTCTTTTCTTAAAATTTGAAAAATTATATATATTTACAATGTCGCTTGGAGAATAGTCTACAGAGAAGCCGTGTTTATGAAGGCTGAAAAATATTAAAACTAAATTAATCTTTTATTGCAGTTGTATATTCATGCAATGAAAAAGTTACATTTCTGTTGTTAGAAAAATATGTTTTTAAAAGATCTGTTTTTTTTTTGTGAAATCTGTGAGCTAATATGATCGTCATCCCTGCTCTTAATAAGCTGCACGTCCCTTTTTTGCTGTTAATTGATCAGTCAGTAATTGGTCCTCTCCTATGGCTTTTCACAAGGTTGGACAATGAAGACAAATCATTCCTCTCCACACAGTCTCTTTAGACCTTTGGAAAGACCCAGAGAAAAACCTGTTTTCAGTCCACCAGATTTTTCAATCAAAATGTTCTGGTATTTAAACTTCTGCTGTTAAAAGTTTGTGATACCATTAACTCTAAAGCCGCATAGCAACTGTTACGACAGAATTCAGTCATGAAGAACCTTTGGCTTTAATGGGTTTGCTTGAGGCACTGAGGCCTAATTTAAGATGGTTCCACAGATGAAACCAATTCAAAAAAGAGTGTTTGCTAATACAACTTTACACAGTTTTACTATAAGTGTTATTTTAGAGCTGTTTTTAATGAGTCTGTCAAACTAAATGCTTCGTTTGCATTGTAAGCGATCCTGCTCTCAGACTCTAGCTTACAGCTCTCGCTGTTTGGGGGAGCGCCACGCACCCCCCGCCCTGTGCATGGACGGCTAAAAAAGAGGGATGTAAAAGACCAGGCCCCACAAAAAGTGCATGCATCTCTGTCGCTAGACGCCTTTGGAGAGGACAGAAATGGCAAGTAAACACCAGGGATAACAAGGTTCTCAGAGCTTCCAGAAGACGGATAACTCCTCTGTACTTAACAGTGGCCATGATGGATGATAATCCTTTTTGACCCGGAGCACATGCCTTTTAACAAACTTAGCCTCGGTAACCTCAAGATGCCTTTCTCTGCTGCAGTTCTCTAAAAGTTAGCCTTGGAGCTTCAGTTTCTTTATGTTTTTCTCCCCTGCTATCATCTTCACTGCTTACTTGTAACAGTTTAGTTGTCTGTAAGTAAGAGAAAAAGACCTTGGTGTCATATTTGCTGTTCAAGAAAAATTAAATATTGATTTTTGAGTTAAAGTTTACGTTTGACAATCTTTTCAAATGTTTGCATTAGGTTTGTTAATAAGGAGAGTTTGGGCACTGTTCCCATCAAAATTGCAGGAATAAAATATGTCTGAGTTTTGATTATCAAAATTTTAATATTTCAGTGTCAAGGAATGCTTCACAATGTTATCTTATTCCAATTGCAAACTCATTACACTGTCGTCAGCTGTATGCAACGGAATGTCGTTTTGTATACACTCTGTGCATACAAAACGACAATGAAGTTTGTCTAAGTCTAAGACAAAGGAGTGTGGCTATACCTTCTACCAATTTTAGCTTCCACATGACTTCATGCTGCTCTCTCATTGGTTACTTCAAGATTCTCCTTGGGGCAGCCGTAGCCAATCAGTGCTTTCATTCATCATCCAATCCAATTAATTCATGATACCTGTCAATCAAACTTACTTTGTGAAAATAATAATTTCACAAAGTTTTTGCAGAAAGAAAAACAGTGTAAAAAAACAAACTTTGACTGGACTGATGAGACTTAAAAATCCAGCAGCAAGCAAGTCACCATGGACAGATTTATGTACAGTAAATTGGACCTCTTGTGCCTCCCCCACAAAATGTATCACCAGCTGCCATTAGTTTTAACATAGCTTTACGAAGAAGGCCAATAAGGGACGCATAAGTAGATCATCCAATTGTGAAGCTTTGTTTATATGATGGAATAACCAACAAATGGCAGTGACAGACTCTAACAGTACCGTGCCACTAAATGGGATGAATGGAGGGCAGCTTAAATAAAGGGTAAGGTAGGAGTAAAATACTTTAGCATGCAACTCTGAGATGGAGTGAAGGGAGAGGAGAAAACGTTCTACACGAAGACTGAATGAGGCTGGACAAAAGAGGAGGGAGAGACTCGTGAGATTAATGTATTGGTACAGCATCTGGCCGGGTTGGTGGACAGGGACATTTAAGCATTGCTGCTAAAAATAAGCTTGTCAGCTGCTTAGACAGAGAGCTAAAAGCGGCTCAAATAAATCTTTGTTTTAGCTTTTTGCGATGTTTTATTTTGCTAATCTCTTAGCCGAGAATCTAAATGAGCCAAGGTGACATATACAATTATGTGGAAAAGACTGCAGATCACTGACTGGTCAGAGAGAATCATCATTTCCAGCTACAGCCTACATCTGCAGGGTGGCAAGTCATTAATCAGAAGGAAAGTTAGCACATTTGTATAGTAGCTGAATGGGCCAACAACAGCACGACCAAAATAATGATCTATTGTGCACCATTATCATAGATCATTGCTGGGACATAAGAAATGTAAAAACATCTAGATTGAGTTTAAGCAGTGTTCTTCTAGTCTAGTTGTGAAAAAGCATGTTTGAAATGCACATGAGGCTGAAGGAGTTTTCTAAGCCTGATATATGAGCAAGAGAGGTCATTGGAAAAAGGGGTAAAATAATCTTTTCATTGATTGCACATAATAAATGACTCTGTACTTTTGTTCCCAGCTTTGCAAATTTACTGCTAGTTTCCCACTCTGAGACATCATTAGCATCAGGAGAAAAAAAGACTAGTGACAAATCAGCCATTTAGAGGAAAGGCTCTAGCTGCTTTTTTGCAAAGTTATTGATTCACATGTGCAGTTTGTGTTTCAACTATAGAGGTCTACAAACCCATCGTATCACCTAGCTTTCCACGTAAAGCTCCATGAATCGTCTCATTGCTGAAACGTTCCATACAAATAAGCTCTCCATTGACTATTTCAAGATGCACGCAGTCATAAAGAATATCAAGAGGAGGGTGGACGCTGTGTTTTTTGTTTTCTTTTATTGCTTTTCCTTAAATGTCACAACAGAAAATTAGAGGATTAAGCTCTGCTCATCAGATTAATGGGGCTGCAGTAATATATCCAGCCCATGAGGCGAGACAAAGCACAATATTGGGTTCATGGAAAAAGATGAGATGAGATAACATTCTGAGGGAATCTGAAAACGCCTGAAATTAGTTTTCACACAAAGAATTGGCAGCTACTGTATGTTTGTAACACAAAGAATCCATATTCAGTGTCAAATAATGCTATCAAGGTTTTTCTAGTTCATATATTGAGTTCATTTTGTAGTTTTCTAATTCTAAGGAGGTTCTACCACCCAATAAACTTTGGAATCAACATTTGCATGTTTTCACAAAATGAGCAAAGCGTTCATATATTTAACTGTTTAAAGAGTTTGTTCAGTGTAGAGGTAACCTGAGATTTTAAGCTAAACTGATAGCTTAGACATAGGGAAAAACTGAAAAAACCCTGCAATTTATCACCCTATAGGAAGCTCCAAAGGAATAATTAATACTAGCGCATTGTCATATTCTTAGTTCCTTAAATGTTGCTTGATAAATGGACAAACGTTTTGATGGAGTAGAAAAACTGAAAAAAACTGACACCAAACGTTCGTCTTGGCACCATTAAGAGCAGGCACAGCGACACGAGGGCTGGAAGTTTTCACGTTGGCAAATGAAGCTGAACAGTTTGAAAGTTGGATTGAAATGTCATGGATCTGGGCGGTTTGTTCTCTGTGTGGTTTCCTGATTTTTCCAGAAGCTGCAGATCTCCTGAGGGTGGAGATGAGCAGCACTACAGCACCCCTGCTGCCAGTCTATCTCAGTGGTTGGAGCTGCTGTAGATCATTCTTCTTATTCTGTTTATGGCTCTTGCTTATGCCTAGATGTCCTTTAATGTTCCTCCTCAGAATCCTAGCTTACTGGATAACCCTAAGACCTACGTTACTTTCTATAACCACCTTGATTCTTCTGACCATGATCCACCAAGCCCCTTAGACCATCAGTGCTTCCAAACTGACCAGTCAACCCTCCAATTTTCCCCTCTGCGTGCTACGCAGCCGTTTTTCCCCAGGCTCTGCCTACTGGTCCCTAGAGATCCCACCCAGTAGGACCACTTTTCTTCCCATGATTCCAATATTGTTCTGGTTAGCTGCTCAGCCCACATTTTCTCCTTTCTTGATTTCCAGTTATTGCTGCCTGTTTCTTGCAAACTCTCCAGACGAGCCGCCAAGGCTTATTTCAACAAACCATTCTAACTTGGATCTTCACCTCCTGTGATTAAGTTTGGATTTGGGTGAGCAACCTGCCAACAAATATGACAAGAAAAAAAGCCCAAAGAACTGAGCTTCACAGCACGTTTTGACTTCGTAAGTTTTACCCGACAAAGATCCAATTTGATGGAAAATATGCTAATAAATACTGTGAAGATCAAAAATCCATTTGGCCACATCATGTTTAGAAGAGCCAGAAAAGGGTAGAGTGCCTTCTTCGGGTCGAGGAGGATGTCCTGTTCCAAGTGGAGGAGTTTAAGTATCTCAAGGTCTTGTTCGTGAATGAGGAAAAGACGGATTGGGAGATCGATAGATGGATCGGTTTTGTGTCTGCAGAGAAGCAGGCGCTGTACCGGTCCGTTGTGGCTGCCCCCACGACCCGACCCGAAGAAGATGGACGGATGTTTAGAAGGAAAGCGAACAGAGCTGGTTTGGAGAGACAAATTAATAACATCAGCTATGCAGCGCCAATGAGATCATAACCTCTGAGAAACCAAGAGGTTGAGAGAGAGTAATCAGATTAGACTTGTAAAGAATAATAATAAACCAGTTCTATGAAAAATGTGGACCTTTTTAACAAGCTACATAATATGCAGGGTCAATGGGGTCAAATGAAAAGGAGAATGTGTTTTTTCCATAACTCTTCTTCCACAGGTCCGTATCCCCGTGTCCATTCTATAAATTAATATTGTTTAGATGATCTATAGCTAAAAGGTGATTATGAGACTAATCCTGATTCCATATAAAACCATAAGGGACACAGAAATGTCCAAGGAGGACAAAAAATGAATGAGGAGGAGTGACTTGCAGTGCGCCTCAGCAAACAGCGCACTAGAAATCTACAGTTTTATTGGCAGAGCTGCCGGGGTGACAGCTCACCCCTGAGGTACCTCTGGAAAATATTGACTCCACGCTTCATGACAAGTTTCTTCAAGATCCTTACTCAGAATATGTTTAGAGTGCTCTTTTATTTCTCAGTGACCTGTGCTGCTGACCACATCCCACACGATGATGCTTGCCCGAGGCGAGCAACAGAAGGTGTGCTAGCCGTTTTCCCGTGACCGTTTCACCCTCTACTACAAAACCCAAAACGACTTTCACAAATTCAGTAAATGAGTCACATCTATTAGGAGGTTGGTGTGGGAAAACAATATTGAGAACTGAAAAGTATGATCAAAAACCAACAGCATAGCAACTTCTATTTTTCAACAAGACACATTGTAGTTTATATAAGTTCATGTTTAAATAATAGACTTCATTTTAACTTGACTTGTTCCTTATTAGGCTGCTGCCTTTTTCTCATCAAGCTTTTGAACTTGCTGGGTGGTAAAGAATGTCCTGCTGTTGCAGCTGCCTGCAGCGCTTTCTAACATTATGTGAACTGGAAGCTTCAGTGTGAGGAATGGATACCTCGTACGGAGCCCAGGCAGTGATAATCACCGTAGAATATACTGCCCGTTGTTCACCTGTCCACAAACACTCAAAGACACAAAACAGGCCTCTCCATCAGAAGCAGCCTTTATCCCACTTTCTAGTGTGGGCTTACAAACCCAACAGAAATGAATCTGTGTCAGAATAAAGCAGAACTAAAACCTTGGAGTTTCCAACACTTAAATCAGTTAATATCTCTCACTCAGTAGACATAAGATAATCTGAAAGCAGAAATAAAGCTGAGTTTGTGATGAAAGGACATATGCAGGCCACATACACATTTTGTCAAATTCCAACCACAAATATAAATGTATTTTATCAGGTTTTTTTTTTTTTTTTACACACAAATTAGGCCAAAACTAATTGCTGAATAGGTGTAAAGGAAAATGTAATGCATAGTTTTTAAATTTGCATTACATTTAAACATATTTTAATAAATATACTGCACATTTGTATTTGGCCAACCCTAGTTAAAAGTTTGGGCGATCACACCGTTTGTACGTTTTTTTTTTAGTCATATTTTTATCAGTTTGGTGAATTTTAACTCCAAACTGTCTTTCTTATTATTCTTTACAAAACAGATCAAGGTCAGTCCAGCTGGATGACAAAGATTGTTATGCTGTTTTACACGGAGCCTTTAGCAGGCTATGCTAAAGCCAGTTAGCGCTAGCCTAGCCCTCTAAGGATAATACAAAATGTGAAAGTAAAGGAGTATCTTTGTGAATATTCTCTGTTTCATAAATAAATTAACCAATGATTTATAAACAAATAAACAATTTTTTAAGAAATTTGTCTGGCAGTTCACATACCTCTGAAATGATGAGTTTTCCCCCTTAAGACGAAAAATTTGGAGATCCTGGACCCAGCCAAAGCTGCTTTGTCCTTGAACATTTCTGAACTATTTGCTGGTATGAGAACTAACTCTAATGACATGATAGAAACTGGCCAGTCATGTAAATCCTCTGTCCATTTATCATGCTTTTATGGATCAATCCCATGGATACTGGAGATTATATCATGATAGCAAACCTGTGGAATGTGGTCTAGCTTGTCAAAGTACAGTCTATCGCTTATCTCTTTAGTACAGTTCATTTTTAACCACTTTGCGTCTATCTCTCACAGCATAGCACCCAAATCAGCAATTTAAACAAAAGCCAGGTTGCCCTGGAAAATGACGGCCAATTAGTTTAGGTAAACTAACAGATTCATCACCTGGAAAATTGTAAGTTTGCAGCTGTGGCAGACACTTTTTTTCAGACAGTGGATGGAACAGAGCTCTGTGAGATGATAAAGTTGGACATTGTTTTATAACCTAACACAGTTTTAAACTTTTCCACAACTTCCTCCCTGACCTGTCTGCTATGATCATTGGTCTTCATCACTCCTTGGTTGACTCCTTGGTGCTGTTATGGACTTAATCCGGCATACTAAAGGCACAAGTCCTGGGCCTGATAATCACTTGCTCCTGTCTTTTTTCCATGTATTTAAGCTTTCTATAATTCAACTGATAGTTCTGGAAGCAGCGGGTAGTAGTTCCAGTTCCCAAACACTACCACCCCCAATGATTTTAACGATTTAAGACCCGTGGCCCTGATCTCTCTTCAGTTATGAAATGTTTTGAGAAACTGTTAAAAGAAGTGCTTTCAAAGAAAACCGAAAATCTTGTGAATCTCTTTCAGTTTGCCTACAGGGCAAAACGAGAGGTGGAAGACGCCACAGCTACCCTGTTTAATCTTCTCTTGAGGGCAGCAACACACATGCTAGGATTTTCTGCTATTATAAGCCTTCTGCGGAGAGATTAAAACGATCATGGTCCTCGTTTAAATGATTATATATCTTGGTATCATCTGTCTTTTCATTTTACAGCTGAATGTGTCTAAGACTAAGGACATAATTATGGATTTTAGACACCACCCCACGGCTCCTAAGACATCATCTATCATGGGGCAGGAGGTCTAGATTGTTGAAACTTACAACTATCTGAGCACTGTGATCGACCACAAGCTGAAGTCTGACGCAAACACAGAAATACTTTGCAACTAACGTCTTTTGTATCTGTAAAAAATGACGAAACATAGACAGGACTCTGATGTGTTTATTTTAGAAGTCTTATATTAATCCAAGCTGACTTTTTCTTTGATTTGCAGGTATGGAAACCTCAGTAAACAAAAAAATGTGAATGTCTGCAGCAAAATCCTGGTTTCTCAGCAAAACAGGCTGAATGACCTATACAACCACTGTACTCTGAAAAACGCTAACTCCATTCTGACTGTTAGAGATCAGCCTCTTACCCTCCGGATCAAGAATCAAGCATTTTCATTATGTTACCATGATAACATTTTGGTGAGATGCTGACTGAATTCACACAGATTCTCACAGATAACACACAGACACAAGACATGTTGCACCAACAACAGTTCCTGAGAAGCTAAAAGTATGAAAACTGTCCTTAGCATCTGATGTGATTTAAATGTTTGAGACAGAAAAACACTCCCTCAGAACTTAAATCGTGAGCAAATAGTCACTTAACTTACAGGATGATGTAAAATACTGTGTAATCAGTGTTTTAGACAAACATTCCCAGAGAACTTAAGTGCACAAATACACATTAGCATAGGCGAGATAATGTAAATAAGTGGAAAACCATGTATTATTTTTCTTCAACTTTTTTGAGTTGATTTGTCACATAATATCTGAGTTATATACATTAAAGTTCAAACATGCAGCAGATTAAAAATGCAGCAGGTAAACTTAAATATTTAAATACCCAGTAAGGTCAGATAATGAATAAGTAAAACAAAGGTTTCTCTTTTTACATCAATCAAACCGAACCAAAGATTTATTGTTCGAGCCAACAATAAAGGCTTTACATTCGCCTGTCAGCTACTGCCTTGTGCAGTTTGGCTTTAGGCCAATAGCTCAATATACTGATGGATAATAAATTACATTTGTAGTCTGAGCAGGAGAGATGAGACTTCTAGTTGTCCAATCAATTCAAACAAAGACAAATTTGGTGAATGATTACTTGTTCTACTCAGTCACACAAGAGCGTGTAATTGTTAAAAATGTTCTTTTCAATTGTTAATCATTCATTGTCACAAAAAGAGCTTTGGATGGGTGGATATGTCTGGGAAACTGACAAAAAATAAACATGTGCAAAAAGCCTTAAAATAATGAATAATGGATCTTTTATTGTTGCTGTGAGTTCTCAAAATGAAGTTCGCCGCCGACACAGGGATTGTAAAACCCTGTTTTACCATCAGGACAGTTCTTGGTCTTCTCTTACCGTTTGTGACAAAGTGGTTCAGTTTGTGTTCACCATTTGTCCCTTATTCTTATTTATGATTCATTTATTTTCTGTAGCTGGCCATATTGCTTAAAATTTAAACATTAGTTTGCAGCTCTGCTCCACATACTATCCCGGGATTGTTTGTGTTAGCATTAGTTGCAGTTTCCATCTATATGTTTAGGTTAAAGTTACTCCTGGATTATTTGGTTTCAAAGTATATTCATATTTGTTTTCCTTTTTACTCACCATTGTTTGTCCCTTGTAGATCTGCAGCAGGGCAGGAGTATGGGAGGGGCCGGCCCAGTACTTCCTGCTTAAATGTCTGAATGATGTCACTGATTGTCTGGCTGGGTTCTACTAATTAGAGGGTTTCTTTAGGAGTATTCCTTTGTTTTTCTTTAAAGTAACTTTTTAACTTGTCTTGTATTACATTGTTTATTTTGCAGACCATTTTATTATATAGAAGAGTTTGTAAATAAGATTAATAATTTTATTTTGGTTTTTCTGTTTAGTTTTGATGTGTTTTCCTTTTCCCTGTTTAATTGTGGTTTGCTCCACTCAAGTACAGGTGTATTTCCACTTGTTTATAAAACAGAGCTCTTGGAAGCTCAAAGGGAGAAAAGAGAAGTGTTCAGAATATTTTTGCAAATAAAAGTCATCAGAAGCTGGAACCGTTGACTAAGGCTGTTTCTTCGGTTCACCTTGCTGACCCTTGACCTCACAACCAGTGGCGGCTAGGCCATAGGGGGCGCTCGTGCGCTGTCCTCCCTAGATGTGGAAGGGAAAAGTCAAAATATATTTAGATTTCAAAAGTATTATTAATGTCAGTTTTTAAACAATAGTATGTGGCTACATGTAATATGAATTATTAAAACACTTCTACTAATTGTCCGTCCGTCCGTCTTCTTCCGCTTATCCGGGGTTGGGTTGCGGGGGTAGCAGCTTCAGTAGGGAGGCCCAGACGTCCCTCTCCCCAGCCACTTGGGCCAGCTCCTCAGGAGGAATCCCAAGGCGTTCCCAGGCCAGCCGGGAGACATAGTCCCTCCAGCGTGTCCTGGGTCTTCCCCTGGGCCTCCTCCCGGTGGGACGTGCCAGGAACACCTCACCAGGGAGGCGTCCAGGAGGCATCCTGACCAGATGCCCGAGCCACCTCAACTGGCTCCTCTCGACGTGGAGGAGCAGCGGCTCTACTCTGAGTCCTCCCCGGATGACTGAGCTCCTCACCCTATCTCTAAGGGAGAGCCCAGAGACACTACGGAGAAAACTCATTTCAGCCGCTTGTATCCGGGATCTCGTTCTTTCGGTCACGACCCAAAGCTCGTGACCATAGATGAGGGTAGGAACGTAGATCGACCGGTAAATCGAGAGCTTTGCCTTTTGGCTCAGCTCTCTCTTCACCACAACGGATCGGTACAGCGCCCGCTTCACAGCAGACGCTGCACCAATCCGCCTGTCGATCTCTCGCTCCATCTTCCCCTCATTCGTGAACAAGACCCCAAGATACTTAAACTCCTCCACTAGGGGCAGCACATCCTCCCCAACCCGGAGAAGGCACTCTACCCTTTTCCGGTTCAAGACCATGGTCTCGGATTCGGAGGCACTGATTTTCATCCCGGCCGCTTCACACTCGAGAGCTGTAGATCACGCCCTGATGAAGCCAATAGGACCACGTCATCCGAGACGCAATCCTAAGGCCACCAAAACGGATCCCCTCAACACCTTGGCTGCGCCTAGAAATTCTGTCCATAAAAGTTATGAACAGAATCGGTGACAAAGGGCAACCTTGGCGGAGTCCAACTCTCACCGGAAACGAGTCCGACTTACAGCCGGCAATGCGGACCAGACACTGACACCGGTCGTACAGAGACCTGACAGCCCTTATTAAAGGGTCCGGTACTCCATACTCCCGGAGTACCCCCCACAGGATCCCTCGGGGGACACGGTCGAATGCCTTCTCCAGGTATGGAGGTATGGTCCACTATCCGGCGTCTCAGGAGGGGGAAGCAGTGCAGTACCGACACTGTTTACAGTGCGGGTGGTGTGCTGCTGACCTCGACTCGGGACGTCGTGTTTCGGTGGGCGGAATACTTCGAAGACCTCCTTAATCCCACCAACACATCTTCCATTGAGGAAGCAGAGCCTGATGACTCTGGGTTGGGTTCTCCCATCTCTGGTGCTGAGGTTGCCGAGGTTGTTAAAAAGCTCCTCGGTGGCAAGGCCCCGGGGGTGGATGAGATTCGCCCTGAGTACCTTGAGGCTCTGGATGTTGTGGGGCTGTGTTGGTTAATGCGGCTCTGCAACATTGCGTGGACATCGGGGGCAGTTCCTCTGGATTGGCGGACTGGGGTGGTGGTCCCCCTATTTAAAAAGGGGGACCGGAGGGTGTGTTCCAACTACAGAGGAATCACACTCTTAAGCCTCCCTGGTAAGGTCTGTTCAGGGGTTCTGGAAAGGAGGGTCCGTCGGATAGTCGAATCTCGATTCAGGAAGAGCAGTGTGGTTTTCGTCCTGGCCAAGGAATACTGGACCAGCTCTACTTCTACTAATTGACTCTACCAATTGACTCTCATTTAACAGTGCATTTCCACCGACAGAATGTAGCATTTCTACCGTAGGGCTGTCACTGATAGAGCCCCGCAAGTGTAGCGAAATAACCAATCGTATAATGTTGCTAGGAGAAATGTATAAATATTTGGCCAATCAGCATCGCTAAAATGAATGGCTTTGGGGGTACTGGAATCTTAGCCCTTGCTGCACAGTGATATAGGTATATGGCAAGCCGTTTTAACATAAAGTAATGTAGCTAGCAGTCAGGCAGTGACGTAGAGATTACGGCGACGAACACAGAGAGAGACACACATTTTGTCATGTGGTAAGTGAGTTTGAATATTGGGCTACATGTTGAAAGGATTTTAGAAGGTGCTGTGAACATTGTATCAGGTACATCATTTTGTCAGCTGATAATTTATTTTTTATATATTTTGAAATTATGTTGTGTTTCCGTTGTGTTGTGAATTTCATTGTGTCATTGTGAAACTGTTCGGCTGAAGATAATGACAGTACAGTATGGTGTATGCCTACTTTGGTGACAAATAGTGAATTTTAGTGTTGTATTTAATACTGTTCCTTTCCAAAATAAGACCCTAATATAGCTGTAAATGGTTGAATGTATCTGTAAGCTGCTGATTCTGAGAAGGGAATTAAATGCTTATTGTGGAATCCTAGTAACTTTCCGACTTTTAATTTGATGGCATGTACTGGGTTAGGCAGGGAAATCTATTGGCCAGCCCCACCAACATTTTCCGTTTATCATAGTCGGAGCTTCTTTCACCATTTCTATGCGCTATTTCTATTGATCATCCAGAGTATAGAGCACTGGCAGCTTGCCAATAGGGGGCGCTAGGGCACCACACCCATACAGATTGCAGTAAAAAAGTATAGCGACAGTGAACATGAATTATGAAATAAAAAGTCTTTATTATATATGTTCTCTCGTAACGTGTCACACTTTTGAATCTTCAGCATTTCCATTGCGTTTCAAGTTCATTCTTGGTTATCTTTTTGTGTAGGGCGGGAGGTCACATGAGATGAGGATTCAGCAATTTGGTCACAATGACATGAAGTATGACTGGAGGAGTCTTTGTAGGGCATCCATACCTGTGCAGGTTGTTGAGCATCATGGTTTAGATCTGGTTTGCTGCAAGTTGTGCTGGTTGGTTGCACAAATCGTATAAAATAATACGAATGGGCTGTCTTCACATTTTTCATCTTCACCTCAATTCAACAGTTAGACCATAAATTTGGCCACAATTGTTAATTGTTAAGCCCTAGCCCCTACATAAAACTTTTCTTGAAACCCTGGTTTTTTCTGAGGAACCAACCAATTTAAATTAACTGGGTTTTTTTTTGGTTCTTTTTCATGCAGGGTGGTACCTTATTTATGTCTAGTGTTCCAGAGGAGGGATCGACCCTGAACAGCTCATAGGTTAACTGTGAGACCAATTCTGACTTTGTGGACGAGAGAAAATCCACATTCATTTGGAAGTTGTGCAACCCATCCCCAGTTTGAAGATATCTTAAGATGTTTGTTGTAATGTGTTTTATTCCAACATGGAAAATAGCAGCTTAGATAAACTATTCAAAGCCCAGAATCGATATTTCTTTCACGCCGACATTGATATCCTTTGGAAGTCTGAACAGCAGTTTTATGAAAGCACTGAATGTCCCATTTTACCTGAATTCATCCAACCGCATGTCCAAATTTCTTCTTGAGCTTAAATATCTTCTTCTACCCAAACAGTAAAACTTGTTTGCATCAAATTTCCATGTTTTCCATTTTCATAACCATATTATTATATTTTATCAGGAATGCAGCAACTCTGTGCATCATGCAGCCCAAAAAGTATAACTTGATTGAAGACCTAAGGACAAAGTATTACACTTAAGCAATCATTATGCTAAGAAAGCTCCCAGGGAAGCTGTCTAGATTAGGTTAATCTATCTCCAGCTGGCCTTGTGATTAATGTTTCTAACAGTTAAACAAAATCTGATTTCAAGAGCATTTTTTGTGACTGCGAATCAAAATTCTTTACAGAAAACGAGAATGTGCAGACATCCTTATTTAAGTAGAATAAAAGACCTGCACATCGAAAACAACTGGGAAAAATATGAAGGAAGGAAACAGGATAAATAATCAAACAAAGGGTTCAAGCTAAATAAAGACAGACTGCTATAAATACATTATAAAGACAGAAGATGATTGAATCAGAGAATTCAATTAAATATTGCACATTTAGAAAGTTCTGTTTTTAAACTCAGAGGCTGCATGTGTCTCTCCCCCTAACAGGGAGCTGGTTCTGTACGCTGACAGCTCTGCCTCCCGTTTTAGTTCCCATAATACGGGAAAGAGCAATTTGTGCCCGGCGACAGGGAACGATGAGGTCCTTCAGAGAAGATGGAGCTTGGTCATTAAAGACTTTTTCTCTTGATGAGAACAATTTTAAAACCCATTCCTGCTTTCCCAGGATTCCAGTGTGGGGAGGCGAACACGATCCCCTCCGGCGGTACCCGTCAGCGCTCGGCCCGTAGCATTCTGGATCAACTTGAAAGGTTCTCAGAAAATTATGGGGACATCCAGTTAGAATGGCTCTGCAGGGGTGCAGCTTAGATGGGATTTATTCATGAAGCAATCTTTCTCACCTTTGCCTCGGGGAGGGATGCCTCTGATCTTGGTGTTATTACGCCGGTGGAAGAAGGGCACTGAAAACTCCTGTTTATGGGAATTAAAGTGCAAATATGGGTCAGAAAATGACATGAGGGTCCCTGGTAGTTTTACCGGAAACTGTGGGAAGCTGAGGTAGGTCCCAGTATGACTTGGTTAGGTGGTGACCATTGCTTTAGCAGGTTTGACTTAAAGTAATCTAGGCCAATAGGTCCTTTTAATGTGAACAGAAAATATTCACACTGCCAGTGAGCAGGGTTCTGATCCAGAGAAGGATAAGACACACTGAATATCAGGCCAGCTTAGCAGTGCTGGTTGCTAGGAGTGCAGAGCACAGATGTTCACAAGTCAGGTCATGGCTTGGCTCTTTAAGAATTTAAATAACCGTTCTCCCTAATCAGATGAATGTCATCTGTGCCTATAAGACTGCTTTGCTGTGGGTTAGGAATGCTAATCATGTACCGTTTTGTCCCTCAGCCTAATCTCAAACATGAACGTCCTACAATGATCCTGATTGGAACATTTATGTCCTGTAAATTATATTGAAGGTTGATTACAATTACAAATCTAGTTATGCACTGATGTTCAAGGAAGAATCGCAGAAATGGGTTAAACCGTGCTAATATAAAACTTTTGAATACATCAAGCAGGATATTTAATGAGCATTACTCTGATTGCACTGATTTAGTTAATGCTCATAAATCCCTTTGTTCTCATACTCCACTCCTTCAACGTAAAGTGATCCAGATTAGTTTTAGAGGCTTTTCCTCTCCTCCAAGTCGGAGGATTTGCAATATTATCAGGAAACCATGCTCTGAATCTGCTTTTAAAATGGCTGTTGACAAGTGTAAACCAAGTGTTATGCAAATGGTTGTTCTAAGTTACAAAATAGAGAACAACGTCGGAGTAGCAGGAGAATGAGGATGCTTTTAAAATCCAGAATGCGTCCTGGTAGATGATGGCACAAGCTGAACAGGGAAGACTTACATGTCAGAGATCAAAGTAAGTCAAAGTATTCATTCAGTCAAAGAGGCGCGGTCATTTTTTATGACAGCATAAAGCATTAATAGTCTGTGAACCACAAACGCACCAGAGCAACAAATCAAACGCACCTTTTCACAGGAAATAGAAAGCCAAGCAATGAACAATTCACCTGTCATACTGTAGCTGTGGTCTGTGGCTTCCCTGTCAGTGAGATCTTCCTCTTTATAACATGAGATTAAAGATGATTCAGGCGACTTGAGTCCACAAAACCACAAGACTCAGCCAAGACTTATCTGAGTCAAGTCTGAGTTGTGTTGCTTTTATTACTTAAGTGGGAAGCTGGAGTCGTTATCTGTGGTCCAAAAGTAAGTCCTAAGCTTTTCTGTGAGCAGTTTGGAGGTGGCACCTATTTACTGTAATAATAAGGATGTAAAAAAAAATAGTCCAGTGAATGATTAGAAAGCCCTGAAAAGTTTGTATCCGTAAAGCTTTATGTTGTAAAGTGTTTTTGTTGTTGCTGTTCCGCCCTAGAAGTAAAATGTTGCTATTGCTGAGAGGTTGAAAAAGATGTCGACTTTTCTTTGTAATGTTCCTTGAAGAATTGTTCATTTATTTAGTCATTCGTGATTTTTTTTCTGCACTGAAAGGAAATAATTGCCTCTATTGACAGAACAAAAAGTAGTTTTCCATTTTCCTTGCTGGTCTCTCAGGGCTACTGTGAGGAACTACATCATCTAGACTAATAGTAATATAAGGCCCTCTGTTTGCACCCTAACCTAAACCATGACCTATGTTTTAATTTAGAACAGGTGTGCCCAAGTCCGGTCATGGAAAACTACCATACTGCAAAATTTCAAACACTTGTGAATAAACAGAATGTCTCATTATCAGGCCTTTGCTGATGAGGAAATTTAACCATTCGATCCAGGAATGTTGGAGAAGCAATGCATCCAGAATTTGTTGCACAGAAGCTCTTGGTGATAGAGCCCCTGCTTTACTTTAGATCCTTTAGAACAGTGGATCTTAAATGTTTTCTGACTATGAAGAATAAAAAAATGTAACCCCACCCCATCCCAACAAAATGGGTCCAAACAAAGCTTTTATTGTGTTCTCTCTTAATGCATTGAACCTGTTGCTCTTTAAACAAGGACATAGCAGTTTCTAACAACTAGAATTTTTCCAGCATTTCCCCGTTTTATAAACTGTATCATATTAACAACATTATAAAAGGTTTTGGCCTAATGCATCCCTGCATTCAAAGCAAAATATGACACCAAACACAGGACGTTCTCTCCCAGGAGAGACGGTCCATTTTGTTCCTAGCCGTTAACCTCATCAATAAAATACAGATCTAAAGCACACAAGCTGAAAATATGGTGAAAATAATATCATGCCAATTAATAATGAAGACAAACTACATTACATGTAATAGTCTTCCAGGAGTTTATTAATAACCGTTGTCCACATCCACAGCTACGGTACCTCAGCACAGTAAAGGCGTAGCTCTCAGGTTCCCAGAGAATTCCCTCCTACTCAGTTAAAGTAAAACTAAACAAAAAGGGTTTGGTTTCAGAACGTCGGTGGGATCCAGATATGGCTGCTGCACAAGCAACCAGAGGCTGTGGACATTGTACACAGGTGTTGTGGTAGAGCGCCGCCCCGTTGTTATGTCTTTTTAATATGGCAGCACAGCGTAAAAAGGAACAGTATGTCCCACTCTGCCTTTGTGAGACATATAAAGAAGAAAGTGGAGCTCCATCACTTCCTTTGTGCATTGAGCCTCACGTCCCTTGACTAAGAGTATGCAACTTTAGTTTGTCATGAAACTAGTCATCTGTATTATACTTCTTCCAAATGTATTTCACTACATTTCTGCATGCAAATTATGTTTATAGGTCTTTCTGTAATTGTTTTCTCCATTAGCAGTAAACCATAATAATCAAGACCAACAGAAATACGTATTTCCATTACATCAGTCCATGTAGAATGAATACATGTGTTTCTGAATTACTGGAATAAATTAACTTTTGGATGATAATCAGATTATTCCGACTTCCAGCCGCTGTGCAAATTGTTTATATGCAGAGGGGATTTTAACCGTCCAGGTCATGTTTATAAAGAAGAATTAGTTCCTGAACCGTCTAACAATGGCGGGAAAATAAAGCATACAGAGCTGGAGGATGCAACCTGTGGGGAGATGGGTATTATTTTAGAGGCATCATCCTGTGAATTGATATCTGGTGTTGTTGTTGTTTTTTTTTATATAGAAATGGGTTCCAAAAATGATAAACTCACTGTAATCAGCCAAAGCCCTTTTGGATCCACTGTCACGAACTGCAAGCGTTAGCAGGTGTTGTAATGGTCTAATTCTTGCTTTAGGACTGAATTTACAGCTAGCTGATGGTTAGACTAACACCTGGCCATTTTTATTTCCAGCTCTTTTAAAGTTGATTGCTACTCCTCTGGGCAATGCTTTTGATTTCATTGGGTGTGTTGTGGTGTGCTTCAGAGTCATCCCATGAGTGGATTTGGCACTCCACATCACAAAAGCTTGCACCTGTTCTATAGTACATGGAAGAGCGTCAGATTGCCCACACCGCAGATGAGCTGGGCTCCACAGAGACGCAGCCCACTTTTTACTATTAAAAAGGGGAAAAGGGACAATAAAACAATGGCACTCTGCAGATGGTTTATCAAATAACTAATCTATATAAACCTGTCAAAATAAGCCCAGAAAGCAACTGAAAAATGGGAGTCTCAGCAGTGCTGTGGTACCTATTATATTCTGAAACACCCGTATCCAAGGAGTCATAGAAGAGTCATAATTATACTGCTTGTATGGAATTATGAGAAAACATTTTATCTCAACTATAAAGAATCTAGAAGTTTGAGTTAATTAATTGCTTATCAGACAGTTGGAAAGTTGAGTGAAAAGAGAAAAGTGCCATTTCTGTTCACGGGAACCTGATGCAGATGACTTTCCTGATTTTTTCCAGCCTGCTTCCTGACTGCTCATCATGAAGCTTAATCCACTTAATGAGGTTTATTGGATAAGGGTGTTAAGATGCTGATGATGGTGAGCGACTGGTTGGGGAATGCCCAGGAGGAGTGAGAATGATTGAAAGGCTCAGGGAGGTTGCTGCTTGATGCACTGGTAACTATAAGAGTCATACTTGAGCCGAGAGTTTTCCCAGAAACACAAAATCGCTGTTTGCTAAGGATCCTGAACTGACTAAATCAGATGGATGAAAGACTTATCTGATTTCCAGTAGGTGTTTGTAGGTGAGGGCAGACCGACAGCTGAATGTTAACCTGTTAAGTTGGGCCAATAGTGAACTTCTGTAGCTGGAGCCAGGATTTCCAGGTGAGTAATGTGGGCGTGGTCAGAAACAGGAATGCCAGATTTTACTTTTAGGTGAATTATGTTTTTTTAATCGAGTGTGAGCTTGTATTTTGAAGCAGTACCAATTTACCCAAGAGTACAAACAGAGTAACCCAGAATAAGGTGTATTTGTATGCCTCTGTTTTTCAACTGATTGTACTTGTCTATTAAGGGAAGACCTGTAGGTAATGCAGTATGTTTAGTGGAGTTTCTGTAAAAAAAGTGTGTCTGTCAGGAAGTGTAAGTTGTATTTTGACCACACACAGCACCGTTATACACTTCCTGTGTATTTTCTCCCTGGTCTATTATTTCTCGAGAAGAAAATATCACATCTCAGCCCTTTAACTGCACATGTCAGTCAACCGGTCTCTCATTTACCTCAATTCTGCTCTCAGTCATAGTGAAAAGCAAGCATTAGTCACCCAGCTCTCTGAAGACAGACAGGCAGTATTTGACCGAGTGAAAGGTCATTAATCAATCATTTACTTCTTTCTCTTTTTCGCCTGTAGGTTTTCAACAAGCCGTGGGTTTTTTTTTCAGTCTTGTGGTCTGGGCACTCAAGTGTGGAAAGAGTTCAGTAATGAATATTGAGAGCAGAGATAATCACACTTTGGGTCACACCAAAATCACATTAGAGCTTGCAGTGCTTGACGTGTTCAGCTGCGTTAAATGTCCCAATTATTTCAGTTAATCGTCTCTATGCCTGTTTATCCAGCCGATGGTTGCAAGGGTGGTGAAATGTATTAAATATATTAAAAACCCAGTAAAAATGTGATGACACAGATACCTGTAAAGGGCAGGTTGTGGATTAATTTGGCTAACGATGGGATTTCAAATCGAGGAGGAGGATATTTGTAAATTGTGAAGGAAGGACTATCATCCTGAACACTTCCTGAGCTCAAATTCAGCTGATCCATCACAGATGAAATAAATATTTAATAAGCACTGGGATTTGGTGCTAAAACTAAGACTCTTTAATGGGATTAACAGTAATTTATATTAAATTAATCAATCCCATAATTCATGAAAAATTAATCTACGGATGATTTCTTGACCTTACCATTGAGTGATCTTTAATGTAAGTTAAAGAAGAATATGGATATACATCAATTTTGGGGATTAAAATTAACAACAACAAAAAAATTAGACTGGAGAGATTGCAGAGAATAAAACACTGATTAAATCACAAAACAAACGCATCATTAATGCACCAATGTCTGTTGCCCTCTGTTCAAGTCATTACAAATAAACAACCAACAAATCACTATTAATACTAATTCATCTACATAAAATATGATCCAACTGATTAGCAACAATTATCAGAAGCTTTTGGGATTTTCACAACGCTGAAGGAATGTTTTTCAGTCTAATTCTGATTCTAATATACAACTTTAATCATGTGGAATCAACTACTTTCCAGCACCAAAGGCAGTTTCACAATGAAATAAGTCTAAACAAATATGGCGCCTTACTTTTGGTCTAGTTTGGCTCCTCTGGATGAATTGCAGATGTGGGGGAAAGAACTGGTGTCAGGACAGAGCTATTTAAATCAGCCTGGGTGTTTTTCCACACATACAATGTACTGTTGTCATTAACACAGCTATAAGATGACAAAGAGAGTCTAGTCTTTAGGTCACACATTATTAGTATGACCTAAACAGGAGAGTAAATCCTCATTGACTTAAGATGGATGAGTCTTCTTAGTTAAGATGAAAAAACATTTGTTTAGGAACTTTGGACAAAAACAAACATGTATGCTCAGTATGAGGGATTGCTGCAAAGCCATCAACAATGCAGACGACTGTCCACTGTGGCTCTACACTCTTTCAGGAGGAGTGAATGCTGCTTGGAGAGACTTGATGCAACCTGCTGGGTTTCCTTAGAGAGGAAACTTTCTGACCAACCTGGAGGATCTGATGGCATTTAGCTTTGGAAAGAGCCTTGAGATGACATGTGTTGTAATTTATATAAATAAACTGATTTGATTTGAAATAGTAGAGTGAGAGTTGGTCCCAGTGAAGGCCTATTCCTAACTGAACAAGCTCAGTATTGGGGAACATGAGTCCTGATCAGCACAACCCACATTAAGATAATATTTAGCTGTGCTTGTACCTTCAGAGTCAGTAGGCTCTGTTTTTGACTAAATAATCTACAACTTTAATCATTTTAAATATCTTTTTAAAATTTTCTGTTTCGAAAAAGACCTATAATTCTATTGAAAACAACCATAAAGCTGTTCATATTTTCTTCTGTGCCTTTCATTGCTAATTTTATTGCCTTTATTTTGTCAACCTTGTATGTTCTAAAGTTCACCTGTGCAGCATTTGATTGCATTTCGGTTTGTATGAATAAACAGATGATTAATAATAATGCACATCCAGAGTCCATCTTGCCAACTTCTTGAAGTTGTGGTGATCAGGACAGATCTCTCTGGAGCGATACGAAATTGAGGCAAAATTGCCACAAAAACTTTAAGCATTTCTCCCCAATATGGGAAGAAATGTTACTGTTCAAGGTCTTAGCTAAAAAGTCTGAGGTATCTGAGAAGTGTGGAAAAAAAGCAGCTCTAATAACAAGATTACACCTTCTGTTGCTCATGTGGCGTGTCAGATCCCCATAAACGGATCACGCCTTTGATTCGTGCCTCCAGATCCCGTTAACAGCCCAATCCATATTTCAAACAGTCTTGCCTGATGGTTGCTGCACCCGATGTCAGAATGAGTTACATTGTCGCATGTTGAGAGGAGACATCTCCACAAGATACCCCTGATTTACTTCTCTGATCCAGGCAATTGAACACCTGCCACATGAATGCTAATGAAGCCCTAAATGAGTTACATGGCAACTCAGTGTCATCTTTATGTGTGTGACAATGTTTCTATCAATTCTGCTGGTGTGATAAGATGTCTAAATTATGGCTATTTAAAACCCGAATGAGACATAATTTCAGCTCCAGCTGAATGATTTCTCCACACAATAGAAATGTATAATACTGCATTTATTTCTCTTAAAACATACAGTAAGTATAGAGAATATATTTCAGCCCACGATCAAATTAGATCATAGAAACCTCAAAGATGTTAATCCATTCTGTGACTTTGTTTGAGAGTTGAAAAAGTTCATATATGGTCTATTTCCTTCTTCCTGCAATGTAATATCCATAGGAATAGGTTTGTGTTTACACAACACTTCTGTACTGAGCCTCAGTTTTGGCCGTCATCCACTGAAAGTAACCCCGAAGAGATGTTTTCCAATCTGAGAGTGTTTCAACCAATAAAAGCACTGAATAAATAGCAATAAAACCAGTCTCACCTCTACCTCAAAATCAGCCCTTTTTGCAAAGCCATCAAAAATAACACTTCAGCTTTTGATCGGTCTCATATCTCAGAAATCGACAGTAAATGTTCCATTCATTCATGGTCATTTCAAGGCTTTTGCTCTCAATTGCATATTTACAAAGACACCCATGAAAATGAAAGTTTGGCCAAATAAGACTCCATGACAACAGCGCAGGCAACTCTGTGGAGTCGATACTCGACTGATGCAGGATCAAAAGCCCAGACACTAAAGGACCAATGAGACTGATTATTATGCTCATCCTCAGATGCATCATAATGATGATAATGAGAATGATGATCATCCTCATTATCATCATCATCCTCCTCAACTTTATTTATAAAGAGCTTTGCCAGCAGCTAGAACTGACACAAAGTGCTGAACATTAAAAACAATAAAATGATTTTAAGGGATGAAATGGAAACACTAAGCACACATTAATCAATTAAGAAACCTGCTACAAAACCCAATAAAACACTACAAATACAGACGAAACCATAACAGTAAAGATTAAGTAAAAGTCAAATCTCAGTTGCTTTGAAGGCCAGTGAGTAAAAGTAGGTTCTTAAAGGAGTTTTAAAAATGAACAATGAGGGGGAGGGGCCTGTCCTATGTGGACAGGTAGAGCGTTCCAAAGCTTCAGGCCCCGTCTCCTCTAAGCTTCCGCTTTGAGCTCAGAACCACCAGGAGCGACTGGTCAGCGGCCCCAAGAGACCGACTGTAGCGGTGGAGGAGCTCTACCAAGTAGGGCAAGTTATTTCAAGATGATAAAAACAAACAGCAGGATTTTAAAATTATCACTAAAATCTACTGGGAGCCAATGAAGGGAAGCCAGGACTGGAGTAATTTGCTCCCTTTTACATGTTCCTGATAAAAGACCTGCAGCAGCATTTTGCACCAGCTGCAGACGAGCAAGTGAGTACTGGCTGATGCCGAGATAAAGGGAGTTACAGGAAACCAACCTGGATGAAATAAAATCGTGGATTACTGTTTCCAACTGTTTCCTTGAAAGGATAACTTTTGTTTTTGCTATTTATCTGAAATGATAAAAACTACACTTCACTGGGGCCCTTATTTGACTGTCAAGTTTAAAATTTGTTGCATAACAAACTTTGCCAGGCATGCAAACAGAGAACAAATCCAAACAGACTCAAATATCTACAATGATAGATTCTCTCACATCAAAATGGAGCAACTGGTTTAATACGTTAGAGAATAAACAAATTAAAAATATTCTGCTGTTTGCTTTATTTCCACCTACTCACAACTGCATTTATCAAATTATGTAACAACTGGTAGCTATGAAAAGCTGGTCTTGCTGTTGCTGGCAGCCCAAGATAAAACTGATTTGTTGATCCTATTGGTTTATATCAGATCAGACTAAATGGAATGCAGCCCTACTATGGCAACAGCAGCATCCCTACTGCAAGCCTGCACAACGGTAGAACATGTGACGCTGAAAACCTTGGAAATATTAATAAATGAAAGGTTGTCTACATTCCCTGAATGAAGATTATGAAACGTTTATGCGTACTTCTAGCTAGAAATGTCACCAAAATGCATATAAATGCGGATTCCTTCTTTAAATGATGAGTTTTCTGCATAAAGTACAAGGAATGGCGGCCGTTCTCTTTTTTTATGCTTGGGGTAAATTGATTGTCACCTGCTTGAATGCCAATGTAAATAAATAGGAAAAATAAAACATTAATGAGCCAAATTGTGACAATACTATGTTTCCCCCTGTGAATGTGGATATTGCACGTTTTTCAATGAGACTGATTGGATTAAAGACCAGCAAGTCACATGCAGTGATGTACTCTGCATTTTTATAGTTGGTATAGTATAGGTATAGTTGCTTAGAGGGAAAAGTACAGTGGTTAGTACAAAGTAATCGACAATTTATTTAGATTTTTAAGGATATTGAACAATGCAAAATATCTCTGATGCTTATATTTGAAAGGATTGACAACAAGCCTTGCAGAACAGTTGGCTTTGTATTAAAAATATGCTGCAGAATATATTCAAGCAGTATATGCAAAACATGTCCTGGTATCAAGTAGTAAGTAGCTACATCAGTATTAATTATTAAAAGAATAGGTTGAACCAACTTAGTGTGTTGATAACGTGTTCCAAAATATATTTGTTCTCAGGCTCCTTAGGTTTCATTAACTTTCTCTTTTGTTTTAAACAGCTGTGATTTCTTAGCCATGCTGTTACATACTTCCTAGGCTCAAAAAGATGAACAGGAGGCAGATTTGCACTGATCACCATGAGAATACTTACATTTGGCAACAACCGAGAAGATCTCTTATCTGGATATAAAGTGTTTATTAAGCTAAACCCTCATCCAAACTCAGCTGTGCTTTTTTGAAGCCACTCATCACTGAAGTCTGCAGTGTCCAAACAGTTCAGCTCTTTCTATATGTTCTGCTTTTTGGCTCTCCAGCTCCAGAAACACAAATTCAGAAATGGCTTCATCTATACTTACCTTAAGTGGAAACTAGTGTCTGTGTTGACACCATTTGTTTTCTTGAAGTTCAGTGCGATCATGATGATCAGTAAAAGATCTATATTCATCTTGCAGATAAAGTATATTGTAAAAACAGCGTCTGTCTCAGCCAGCACAGCTCCCACCATACTCCCAAGCAAATCCTGACCTTTTGTGTAAGTTCCAGGGTTATTTGATGAGCCCTGGACATCTCATGCCACCGCAGCTTGTTGAAGACAGAGCTTCTCTGTTCTCATTTTACTACTCAGATATGGAGACCCTCTTCTCTGTCAGGACACCTGCAAACATCCTGCAAGTCCATAAAAATATCAATGTAAACAGAATTTTACAGTTTTCCTAATACCCGTATTACTGATAGCATCTACTGCTAAGCCTAACCATACATCCACAATTACATTCATTAATAACTGCTTCACTAAACCTTTTAAATATCTCTGATTATCACTATTTACAAATCATTGAGCCTTATTATATTATATTCGTAATTATATAATTTTTACCACAATTATTATGACTACAGATAAATGCTACTCTAATCTGCACACATTTATTTGATGAACTAAACTTTTTATACACACCTGTTCCCATGTTTCCATCTACCTATCTAACTTTCTGTTCTCCAGTCTAACCAAGGAAGTCTGTTTTTAATTCCCCAGCCTGTCTCTCGCTCCACACGGCTGGCCTGCAGCTCACATTTAAAAAGAAACAAGAAGTTTTCCAACAGAGTACAAAGGAAAGTGTTTTGTTGATTATTGGCACAATGGCATTATGCATCTTTATCCTGAAAATTAGTGCAATCTACTGTGATTCTTAGAGTGATTTCTAGAGTGACTTTTCAAGCTGTATGCAAGCTTTATGCAAACGAAATTTTGTTCTGTACGCACTTTGTGCATACAAAATGACAATAAAACTATCTATCTATCTATCTATCTATCTATCTATCTATCTATCTATCTATCTATCTATCTATCTATCTATCTATCTATCTATCTATCTATCTATCTATCTATCTATCTATCTATCTATCTATCTAGCTATTAAAAGTACCATCCTATGAAAACAGCTGGACTGTGTGACGACACACATTTGCTGCTTGAGCTAGCTTCAGCTAACTTGTATGCTAGCTACTGCAGGCAACGCTGACATCGGCCGCATTATCGCTGCTTTCGGACGTTTAACTGGCAGGTTCTTTGAAAGTTGCCTATGTAGCTTCATGTGCAGCTTCAGTCTGTATTGAAAATCATCTAGCTGCTCTCCTCAATCTTAAAGAAAAGGCTGAATAACAAACAGGTCAAGCAATGGCTGTGAGTGAAATAGGAGGCAACTAGAAGGGTGTGTGCTGGTCCTTATAAGCAAATTTAATACACACTTAAATCAAAATTGGGCATTGTTAAGTGTTTATACAAAAATTCTCAGTGTATAGTGGTTATATGGGTCTAGCTCTACATCACGTTGACTACACCACTGGTCACATGGACGACAAAAGTTTGAAAGGATACATCCACACTCATCCAGCTGGTGTCCCTTTGCACTAAAACATTAGAATTAGGCCCACAGAAAAAAATTTACCCCAAATAAACCCAAAATGGAATGGGAAGGCTACAAAAGCCAGACACAATGTATCAGAGAACAGATATAATAATTACTTGTAATAGCGAAAGTTGTATCTTTTCCTGCAATCTTGATGGGAATGGCACCATAGCGCCCCCTATTGACAATCCACCACTGATACTGATGGAGCTAAATACAGAGCAGTAAATCCTGTTCGAGGCAGCAGAGGACTTATGACTGGTGCAGGAGTTGGTTTGACTGAAAGAGAAAACATTATGACACCGTCAGCATTTTGTGAACTATTCTCTTTCCTTAATGGGTTTATGTATGGGATGGATTCTTCTTGCTCTGTGCATTACGCTGCTCATTAAGCCAGTGATACATGGTTCATTATCTAGATTCATGCATTCAAAGAACTGAGTTAATAACTTCCAAAGTACAAAGCAAAGACATAAATACTTGTAACTATGTAATAAGGATTATGAGTCTAACACATTATGGGTCTGGCTTTGTTTTTTTGTCCAGGGAATGTGTGTTTAGTGCATAATGAAAACAGGCTGAAATAATAAACTGACCCTGAAACAGGTTCAAGCGGAGTGGCTCCTCCTCGGACACCACTTTGTGTGTCATAAACACAAATCATGTAAACGGAGGCAGCTGCCAGCGTGAACTATTACCATGCCTGCCGTAGCCTCCCTCTTGATCTTTTATCAGCATTCAATTAACAAAATGGTGATGGACAGTTTGACATGAAATGGTGTAAAAGAAAAACAACATTCTTTCCAATAGGTTTTTTTTTTAAACAAAAACACATTGAAACCTCAGCTGTGTTATGTGTTGGGAAAATAGTGCAATTACATTTGGCATGCAGAACAAATAACGCCGTTTCCAACCCATTAGTCACGTCAACGAAGAGTAGTGTGAGGATGGTGTAAAAGCTATTCTGGTAAATGTGAAGCCCTTTTTTACCAGCCTTATGTGCTTACAATAGGTAAAGACCAAACTTATTAAAACCTTATAATGCAGTTTATATCAGGTGTAAAAGAGCAGCTAAGACACATATAAGAGAGAAGAAGAGAAAAGAAAAGGAAAGAAAAGTTACCAGTGCAATAACCGCAATAACTTATTTTCTTTGTAAACAAGCTTTTTTATTAACAATACACACATAATGCAGAGTATGCTTCTTAAGCAAAAGTTGAACATTTGTATAAAAATATGTATTTCCATCAGACCCAGATAATTATAATGGCTTTGCCAGTTTTAAGCTCTCAATGATAATGTCTAAAGTACACTCAAGAACATCTTTTGGTTGAAACATTTCCTTTTTTTAATATTCAGTAAACCACAGTATTATATTTTGTCTTTTTGACCTGATGAAGACTTCTGCCGCTGCAGTGAAGAGTTACTCAAACAGCCCAAAGTAAACAGACTTACTGACTTTACTGATTTTTCTCTTCCAATTTTCTTATTTATCCACAATGGTTCCCATTGTTCTGCTGTTCTGAATATGCATTGATAAAAAGGTCTGAGTCAAGGCTACGCTCACTAAACATGAAGCTGCCCTTCAGTTAGTGGAGAATCTGGCTCATGAAAACCTGAGGCAATTAACAAAACTTATCCATATTTTTTCACTTTACCTACAAAGATTTAGGCCGGGTACTGCGTAAACATTAAAATGTCTGAAGTTCCATGCATTTCATCACTGTGGGAGGTGCACAGTTTGGTGTAGCAGTATGTCATTATGCTGGGTATATCTATGCTGTAAAGGAGTGCAGAGTGTAACAGTTCCTACTGTGCAGCCCAGCTGGAATATCAACATTTCAAATTTGTGTAAATTCTTTGCATTTATTTCCTTTTAGTTTTCATCTTGTCAACCTTCAACTTCTTTTATCCACTTTTCTCCCTTCAGACAGACTTTCCTTCCCTTCATTTTGCCCACAGCCTGTTCTGTTTGAGACTAATCAATAGTTTTATTTGTATGTTGTCTAATGGAGAGAGACCAAGAATTTGTTTAATGTGTTGCTGCGATAAAAAAGCATTTCTTTATCCCGTATTAAACAAGTTTCCAGGGCTTCCTTTTTTCACCTCCAAAATATTGCCAAAATAAGAAATATTCTGTTCAGGAGTGAGGTTAGAAAACTAGTCCTTGTTACTTCAATGCTGGACTATTGTAATTCTTTACTATCAGGAAGTCCACAAAATGCAGCTGATCCAAAATGCTACAGCAAGAGTTCTGATGAAAATCAATAAGAGGGATCATATTTCTCCAATTTTAGCTTCCCTTCATTGGTTTACTATTAAATCAAGAATATAATTTAAAATTCTCCTTCTAACGTATAAAGCCCTTAATAATCAAGCTCCATCATATATCAGAGCTCTGATTACCCCGTATGTTCCTAACAGAGCACTTCGCTCTCAGACTGCAGGTCTGCTGGTGGTTCCTAGAGTCTCTAAAAGTAGAATGGGAGGCAGATCCTTTAGCTATCAGGCTCCTCTCCTGTGGAACCAACTCCCAGTTTTGGTCCGTGAGGCAGACACCCTGTCTACTCTTAAGACCAGGCTTAAAACTTTCCTTTTTGACAAAGCTTATAGTTAGAGTGGCTCATGTTACCCTGAGCTACCTCTATAGTTGTGCTGTGATAGGCTTAGGCTGCTGGGGGACATCAGGGCCTATTTCTCTCACTCTGCTGTGTTCTACTGTTCTTCAATTTGCATTGCTGTTATTTCAGCCTTCAGGCATTCTGTTAGCTATGACATCATCAGGGGAGGCAGATCATCCTCTATTACCATCTAACATAGAAAGTACTCCTGGGTCAATGTGAGCTTCTGTGCTTTCTGTGTCTCTGCTCTGTCTTCTCTAAGCCCCAGTGGGTCGAGGCAGATGAGCGTTCACACTGAGCCTGCAGGTTCTGGTTCTGCTGGAGGTTCTCCTCCCTGTTAAAGGGGAGTTTTCCTCTCCACTGTCACTTCATGCATGCTCAGTATGAGGGATTGCTGCAAAGCCATCAACAATGCAGACGACTGTCCACTGTGGCTCTACGCTCTTTCAGGAGGAGTGAATGCTGCTTGGAGAGACTTGATGCAACCTGCTGGGTTTCCTTAGAGATGAAACTTTCTGACCAATCTGGAGGATCTGATTGAATTTAACTTTGGAAAGTGCCTTGAAATTACATGTGTTCTGAATTTGTACCAAATAAATAAAATTAAATTCAATTGAACTGCTGTTCAGTGTTGGGAGATTGATAACCCTCTGGGACTCTAACTACAGGCTGTTAGGATTCTGGTGTGTTTGGTTCCTTGTATGAGTGAGTTCCTGTTTCAGAGAAGATCTCTGCTGGAGAGTCCCGTCAGCTCTGGATCCAGCACACATAGAGCAAATCCCCTGATTAGGTTAACTGGTGCTTAAAAGGAGCTGCAGGATCATCACTCTACGCTGGATGATTATCTCTGATGGAATTCCCAGCCAGTTCTCAACAGTGCTCAACAAAAATTTGTCTTCCATTTTGAATGAAAAAGGCTTTATCTCCGCTGCTGTGCTCCTTCACCTTGTGTCATGACCAGATTCAGTCACTGGTTAACACAACGCAAATTGACAGAAAAGTTCGGATTATTGACCTTGAGCAAAATGTTGCTTTGCTTTTGTTGCATGTCCACCACATCTATTCACTGTGCTCTATTCGCACTATTGAAGACAACGGCTAAGGATGTACATCAATAACATACCACACAGACTTAACATTTAGAGTTTTTTAATAATAAACATTAAAGTGTGCAAATATAGTCTTAAGATCTGATATCCAAGTCCAAGAAGGCTGATTTCAGTCCATTTGTGAATGATGTGACTTACTATGATACTGCATGAATTACTCCCTCAGCGCTCCTTCAATGATGTACTCATGCCTGCACTAATATTTATGCACTAGTCGTTATTTACAGAAATGTGCAATTTGACATAGATGAGAGTGTGCAAATATGCATTACCATTATGATTGTAACATCTGACAGACCACAAGTTGCTCAGTAGGGGGCGATAGCACCTTACAGCTTTTGGAAGGAAGCTGTTTCTGAGTGTATTTTGGTTTTGATGCTTATGAAGCGTTAACCTGATGGAAGTGGGTCAAACAGTGTGGGTGGGATTAGTGGCAAAGCGTCTCAAAATTTGCATCGCTTGAAATGCATTGTTCGCATCGCCGGCCGTTAACTTGCTGCTGATCATGCCTTCACATAGGAATAACATCTAAATCACTCGCTCTATTCGCCATGTGTGCATTCAGCATGAACACACCTTAAAGGAGCATAGCGCAAGTTCCAGGGTCTTTTGCACAAGTTTGCCCCCTGTGGCGGCAAGTTGAAGTGACACCAGTGTTGGGCACATGCATGTGCCTGGGAGAAGAGCAAAAGCATCTGCTGCTGCAACAGCACAGGTCTTTTATTTAGAGGCATAATCTCTTCTGATGTATGAAAGTTATGAATTTTAAAGTTAGCCCATGTTCTCTTGCTAATGCATCGACCTGCAGACACCTGCGGCTCGTTATGTTTGCAAATTCTTCTGCGCTGTTTTTTTTCTCTCAACGTCTATGATTATAGTGGTGCAGAAGAGAGAAGCTGACAGCTCATGATGCTTTAGAAGGAGTTATGAGGCAAAAGGACATAATTCAGCTCATTTTCTCTTCATTTTATTGATATCATGTTTTGCACAATGGTACATTTTGATGAAACACAGGGTAAACCTTATGACCAAGGTTTTGTGTTATGCAAAAGATTTTTTTTAAAATACAAATAAGCACTTTAATTTGAACAGATTCCCTTTTATGAGGTGAAAAACACACTTGGCACAGTTGTGGCATATTTGGAAAAATTGTGCCGAAACCATACGTCCACCTGGCAAACTGTCAACTAAAACATGCTTCAGTTGATTCAGTCCAGATTTGCTGCAGTTTAGACAGTAAGAGACCAAACCCTAAATAAAACAATTAACTGAAATTAAAGTAGATCACAGTCAAGGTGGCCAAAAGTCTCAGTTTTTAAGATTACAAACTGCAGTGATGTATTCTTCTGTGTACTTAAAAAGGCCATGGCTTGTAACAAAAAAAAAACATTTCTTTAATAAACAGGGTTTGTTTTGAATTCATTTTCAAATGACCCTTAAACAAATTAGTCCAGCTCAGAGTTCAGACAGACCTCCTGTGGTAGATTAAAGCTGATTAAGGTCTTTTTTACTGATGTGGGAAGGCCATTCGGCTCGGAGGGAGCCAAGGATTTATATTAGTTAGGAGAAAATTCACTAATTTGATAAAGATTTTTACAGAATAACGAACTCAAAGTGTGCCAAGCTGTCGTCGAGGCTCTGGCCACTCATCCTGACCAATGCTAGCTCTTAAAAGAATGGATAAGTCAGGGAGGTGAAGGGTAATCAGTCACTCAATTTACTCTGATGAGAACAAGTTCCACTACAGCGAGCCCCAAGAAGTGAGGGGGAAGGAGAAGGGAGGAGAGAATGTGGCCAGAGAATGCAGGTAGATTAAATAAAGGGTAACAGGGTGGAAAAGACAAAGGCTATGTTTGATCAGAGTCAGAAAGGCAGCAAGCACTGAGCAAAAGCCAGCAGTAAAAAATAAAGATGTGGCTAGAAAAAAAAGACGCTGAAGATCCATTCTCCTTTATGTTTCCTTCCAAACACAAGCTGTAGCAGATGGGTTAGTGCGTCAGTGTCACGAGAAGGCTTTTATTTGCCCACAGTTTGATTATACTTTACACTTGCCGCAGCCATAAAGGAAACAATCTCTGCCCCGCAGTTTTTCATCCCCTGTGAGATGGTGGGGGCATTATCGCATTGCAATTACGACGTATTCATGAAATAGTTACACATGTGTAATAAATCTACAGACTGGTCTGTATTTATAGTCGTTCATCGCTCAGTAGGGCCACACACACAGTGCCTTAAAGTAGGTGAAGTTACGTTTATTTTGAGTCTGCCATATGCATCTACCCACCAGATCAGCTCTGACTCATCAGAGTGCTTTAGCTCAGCCAAGAATGGAGTTAAATTTTAGATTTTGCATCTACTGTGCGGGAGCATCGCAGGCGGTATGTTTTTGTGCTTTTTAGGAATGTGTTTATAAAGGATTCCAGAGGAGTCACATTCAGCTGATCTGTGAAATCAGCTGATGAGGCAGACTGATCGATCATATGTCCGCTCTGCTTCGAGGATTTATTCACTTTGCAAAACACTGACAGTGATAGGACATGTTTTAACTGCAGAAAAGAAAATTATTACCAATATTAACATCAGTAGAAATTCACGTTAAAATATCCCAGCTATGACTGTGCAAAAATCAAATTAAGGTTCTCAATGGATAACATTTTCTGTTGTTGCAAAGAAGGATTCATATTAGAGACGTTGCAATTAACTTGAATTTAAGAAACGTTTCACAATAGCATATTTCACACAATTAATATTCCTTGGTTTAAATATGATTTTATTGAATATAAATGTGATCCTTCTCACCTGTTTTATTTATTTAGTTAAGTTTTTGCTGAACAAAAAAACTTTTATCTAACTAATTTTTACTCTCCTCCAGCATAGAAATAAACGGGGGAAAGATATTTTGTAAACTTGTGTTTTTATTAGTTTTTGGATGCGATGGAGGCCATGACTAACAGAGCACATCATATCATGAAAACTGAAGTGCAAAAAGCCATACTTTTAAGTTAAATTTAATGTCATGACTAATTCTGCATGACCTGAGCATTTGGAGATGGATGTCTGCATATTTGTCATCAGTGTGCAGGTCTGAGCGTTGACATGAGCTTGAATTATTGTGGGAAACATAATTTCCCTTTGCCTTCGGTCATGTATTATGTATTATGGACCTTTCAAATGCATTGACATGCTTTGCAATGTAGTAAATTAAACATGTAACTGATTATACAGTTAATAAACAGGCGGCAAAGCATCAGTTTGTTGGGCATTTCATTCTCTCGTTTTCTACAAGCATCCTAGAAGCAGTTTGGATGTGGAACAGAGCTCAGGTGGATGTTGCATTTTGTACCGTATCATCAGAATTTGGCCTACGGTCAACCATGTCATACTGCGCTCCAGGCAGAAGACCTACACCCTTACCTGGTGTTCAGTGATGGACACGCTGTGGATTAGGAGACATTCTGGGTCTACTATGTTTGCAGCTACTGGCTTGCTGACCTTTACCAGACACTGGACTAATTTCTCTTTGACATGAGGGATCTTTTTTCTGGATACTCACCCTCTTGGCGTCCAGCTAATACCCTGACCAAGTGTTGACCATAGCCAGGTTAAAAGCATGTGTGATCATTCACAAGTTCCACTTTTTTTCACCACATTTCTGTGCGGTTCAGACTGAGGTGGTCTAGCAGGTCAACACCACACATTGCTTCATTTATAGCTTGTTGATGTGACACCTTCAAAGCCCGGGCCTGCTTTTTGTCCTGCACTTACACTTCATTTATTCTGCCAACAACAACAAACTTGGAGGCCATGGCGACTGGTCAGTTGTCAAAACATTACACCGTTGCCACGTCACCATCAGACCTTACACATTCATCACAGCTTCCTCACGTTTTTCAGCAAACTGTCAGATTGTAGAGGAGGCCTAGCAAAGCCACAGACCCTTGCTGTATTCTCTCAACCAGCAGCACCGCAAGATTATATGTGTTCAAACAGTTGTCAAATAAACCCTGCTTTGATAATATTCCTAGCCTTAGTTTTGACAAATAATCTATTTTTTTTTTCATATCGCAAAAAAATAAATAAAAAAATTGAATAATGGTTCCAGACCAAGTTTAAACTGTCTGTAAATATGTTTTCCTGTTTGTCTCAGTTAAAAGTGCTTCAAGGATGTTTTTTTTTTTTTTTTTTTTTTTTTTTTTTTTTACATAAATTTTTCTGAAATGTTAAACTGTGTTTTAAGGATTTGTACCCTTTTGAACAACCCTGTTCATGTTTGAGCCATCTAATTAGCTTGAGTTGTTGAGCTCCAAATCATCAAATGTTGTCTAAGTCCCTAAAAACAGGGAAGTAGCCATTTAGTCCGGTGCAGAGGTGGAACCTCCAATCAGATGCCAGCATCAGCATCCTCTCTCGACTATGGTGCACTGTTGTTTTATCTTACACCGTTTTCATGGTGCATCCTGCAGGGCACTCACCATCCAGCAGCTGGGAAATAAAAGTAATAACAAACGATTTAAGGTGCAACAGACAGATACATGTTTTTCCAAGTTGTTGAGACAGCCCCAAGGCAGGGAGCTGTATTAACCATAATAAAAATGTACATTTATTAGCTTACACAGAAAATTGTTCAGTGCAGCACAGCAGCAGAGTGTGTACCAGAACAATAGGATCCTGTATGTAATTCATGTATTCAGATTTTACCAGGGAGCAAGGCAATTTATCACAGTTAAATGTATTTGTTAGTAATAAAAGCAAAATATTAAATATTTCATTATATTTGGACAGCTAGACTTTCTGCTTCATCCATACTATACCCTCAAAGGAGAATTTTGCACATCAAAGTACTCGATTATCAGCACCTTCCACTTGAGCTCCATGCAGTCAGAAATACCAAATTATCCCCCTGCTTCATTTTTGTAGTTCCTTCTTTCTGTTCAAAATGTTTTAATTCCAGTCTTTTTCAACATTGTTTAATACAGCATGACACACAAAAACCTAACTGTGTTTTTTATGCATAAAACATGTCCTCCATATGGCTTGCTGAAGGTAGTCCTGTTTAGATGTTTTGCTTTTGACGAGGTCAGCACCATCTGTTCTGTCAAAAATCAGTTGTTGGAAAATTTGAAAAAATGAGTCCTTCAAAGGAAAAACTTTTTAAACAATTTTTTTTTCTCAGTTTTGAGAGGATCCCATCATGGTCGTGAGGAAAGTAGATTAACAATTAAAGCTGCGGAGTGAAACTTTTCTAATAACGGCAGCTGTTTGAAAACAGTGAGGCAGCATCTGGGGGAAGGCTGTCATAATAAATTAGGACGAGCACGCTTTATTTTTCTGGTAAATGCTGTACCTCCTAAAGTGCTTGTTTCACCTGCATGAAAATGTGCCAGATTTGCACTTTTATGTAAAATATTTATAGCATACATAAATTAATTCACTCAAGGAACTTTGAAACTTTAAAAAGCCGTCAAGATCGGATGAAAGAAAACATTATGATCTGATGAAAGGGCTTTTGAGTCTTTATGCACACTAGAACTAGTTCAAACGTGTGAGGCTTAGAAAAAAAACCATTCTCTTTACACCGCCCCAACATATACGGCAAAGGATATTTTGTATATCCAGTCAGACGTGTGGATTATTTTACAGCTACATAGTTCCATATCGGTCATTGTCAGATCAAAAGTGTGAGAAGCAGCTCTGACCTTTAAGCTGCTCAGTGGGTGGATGAGCAGTGGATCACACCAAACATAAATCTCCCCATGCTGCAGCTGAGTGAAACTTTGCTGGCAACCATTACTTACTGTTCAGGAAAAGAAAATATTAGGTAAATCTCCAGTGATAAATCAGACTGTTAACACATTTGCTTGGAGACACTGACTTCAGTAGATAACTTTACATCAGAAACCATCCTGGGTCCCCTCTTCTTCAATATCTACATGCTCCCCCTTGCTCAGATAATAAAAAACATCAACATCAGCTACCATAACTATGCAGATGACACACAGCTCTACATCACCGTGTCACCAGGTGACTATGGACCAGTTCAAGCACTGAGTAAATGCCTAGAAGAAATCAATGCCTGGATGTGTCAAAACTTTCTTCAATTGAAAAAAAAAAAAAAAAAAAAAACAGAAGTAATAATCTTTGGACCAATAGAGGAGAGATCAAAAGTTAGCTCACAGCTTCAGTCGCTTCAACTAAAAACCACTAATCAGGCTCAAAACCTGGGAGTAGTGATGGACTCAGACCTGAACCTCCAAAAGCATCTAAAGACAATTACAAGGTCAGCTTTCTATTACCTGAAGAACATTTCTAGGATTAAAGGACTGATGTCTCAGCAGGATCTAGAAAAACTAATCCATGCGTTTATATTTAGTAGAATTGATTACTGCAACGGTGTTTTCACAGGTCTGCCTAAAAAGTGGATCAGACAGCTGCAGCTGATCCAGAACGCTGCTGCCCGCGTCCTCACTAAGACTAAGAAAGTAGAGAACATCAGCCCAGTTCTAAAGTCCCTTCACTGGCTCCCTGTATCTCAGAGAATGTTAGTCTATAAATCCCTAAATGGCTTAGCTCCTAAATACATCACAGACTTGTTATCAGTGTATCAACCCTCCAGACCACTCAGGTCTTCTGGCTCCAGCCTGCTCTGCAGAACCAGAACCAGAACCAGAATCAGAACGAGACATGGAGAAGCATCATTTAGTTCCTATGCTCCACTTATCTGGAACAAACTTCCAGAAAACTGTAAAAGTGCGGAAAGCCTGAGTTCCTTTAAATCAAGATTACAAACACATTTGTTTAGGATTGCCTTTGAATGTTAATCTTCTATTAAAACTGCGGTAGTTTACTGAAACAACATTAGATTAAGATTGTAGTCCAACTTCTCATGACATTGTCGCTGTTATTGCACTGCAATGTTCTTTCCTCGGTGTATATTTTTGGTCATATTCTGTTCATGTACAACACTTTGAATCGTCTTATTACTGAATTGTGCTGTACTAATAAACTTACCTCACTGGTAATGAGTTTGGATCAAATTCATGACCCTACAGTATTAAAGATTTAAACAGTTATTCAAGGGATAAACCTTATGCCTTCAGGAACTGAAGACCAAGAACTGGCATTATGACAAGGGACATGCATTGGCACAATTATCCTGTTTTTTTATGTTTCCTGTTAGTGGGTGGGAAATATTAGGTAGGAGAGATTTACATGTATAAATATACGGTCCATTCTGTCCAATCATGAAGACAAATCCAAAGTCAATTACTTTTTCAATCTAAAAATCCCTGTTTTAAATCTTAGAAAACTCCTACAAATGTTGTGTCCGTGAGGGAGACAAGGTCAAGCACAGAAATATATCACCAATATTTATTATTGGTATTATTTATAGAACAAGAACATGACGTTTTTTGCAGCCATTGCTCAGCTGATGGCTCCCTCCAGGAAGGTGATGCTACTAGACAGAACATCAGGCTAGACGTTCTGTTTAGATGAAACAGAAATGTTGCAGATTTTACTCTTGCACCATTTTGCTTATACCCAACAATTGGTTTTGAATGTTTTAGTATATCAGCAGTTTCTGAGATAGTCAGCCCAGCCCATCTGGCAGGAACACCCATGCCATGTTCAGTCAATTAAATCCCCCCTTCTCCTCCACTCTGACACTCGGTTTGAACCTAGCCCATCGTCCTCAACACGCCTCACCAGATGCCTGAATGGTTTGAGTTGATGTCATAATGAGTGTTAACATCCGATTGAACAGATGCACCTAATAAAGTGGTCACTGGGTTCAAATTAAAGTATGTTTCTGAGGAGTTTCTCCTTTTCCTGAAAAAAATAAATAAACAGCTGTTTTCTGTGTAAATAATTTCCATTCATGGCTTTCAATGTAAAAACTCTTTGATAAAAGGGATCTTTATTGAAAACAAATATAAAATTATCTTTTTATACCAGAGAGAATAATGGAATATTGAAACTGGCTTGCTGCCAGAGTGTGTATCGGTATTTTGTTGTTTATCTATCTCCTCTGTACGCTCACTAATGGCCACTCTCTCAGCTTGTTTCCCTGATGGAGCCACTGCTTTTCCACCGAGGGGACAGGATAAACTGTGGACGCTGTGTGGCCACATCTATTTCCATCATCTGTAATTTGGACGCGCATCACGGAGAGCAGAATGGTGTAAATTAAGTCAGAAAAATAAAACATTTAGTTTTGCAGCTGCTGTAAAAGCTCAATAGTTTTAGGTATAATTAGAGATGCTGAGGAAGAGGAAACAGCGAGGTCAGAATTTGCATTTTTGTACACGTATTTCATCAAATATCTGCACATTTTTGTCGATTGGAAATAGAAAACTTCAAACAGGAAAAAGGCAGCACTAAAAGAAAATTGAAATCCTCCAATAATAAAAAAAAACAGCTACATCCCCCAAAGCACTTTGGATAAATTGGACTCAAGGGTTATGGTCACTAAATTGTCCCATGCTAAGGTATGCCTGCACACTCCATTTAACAAGCAGAAAAAAAAACACCACATGATGTGGAAGATTATCCAGTCTTTGTCTTTTAAATGTGTATGATTGTTGAAAATCATCGTTTTCTTCAAGAGGGTTTCACCCCCCCCACTTAGGTAAAACGCACTTCCGTGGCAGCTGAACGAGACAGAAAAGCAAGAATACGGATTGCGTGAGATAATGTTCATGCAAGTTGAAGATAGAATCCCTGGATGTGGTACAATTTGGTGCGCCACCAGCTGCAGCCAAATGATTACTGACTGCGTCTTCTTCCAAAGCACACTCGCACGACGAGAGAGCTCAAGGGGACGGAGGAGGGGAAGAACAGACAGAGCTGTATTCAACATTTCAGCAGCCAGGTAATCCATCTGGAGGTGGAATAAGAAGATTAGCAATATTTCCTGATGAGTATGAATTCCCAAGAAGTGTAGCGGAGGAGTCTTTGCTGAGTTAAGCTTTTTAGCCTGACCTGGACTGCTTCGCGGAGACTTGCACCTCTAATCCGGAAATATTTCACGTTTTGGTTTGCTATGTAGGTATGTCTGAAAAGCACATCAATAAAATATCCTCTTTTGCCCCAAAAACATCAAGTATCATCCAAACAGGTTTCTCAGGAGGGTCTATGAGTGAGACCTTGCCAGCAGACAGGCTGCTAAGGAAGGTAAAAGTTTTCAGCGTGTGTGTGTGTGTGTGTGTGTGTGTGTGTGTGTGTGCTGATTAGCAGAGGGGAGAAAAAACTTGCTGGATGACATGGGAAGCAGTATTAAAGATTCATGGATGGGAAATCATCTGTAAATCACTGTTATGATTCATACATATTTAATGAAGCCTCACAAGCATAAAAAAAAAAATCCAGAGCCTAAGGAACAGCTCCAGTTCCTCCTCTGCTTTATATGGTAATGAACACTCAGGTGATCTCTGCTGCCAGCATCTCATCGACCAGCCCTGCAGGCGCCATCTCTCACACTAGGCTCACAAAGACCCTCACACAGGTGAGAGGGATGCAGCCCTAAATGACAATAAGAGGATGAATAAACCTGTCTCTGCTTGTGAACGCCCAATCCATTAAGCAAAGGATGGGGAGAAGCAAAGTCAGAGAGTTTTAATGAGTTTGAGGAATGCATATCGTGGGTGAGTCCCGTTTTTTAGATACACGACTAAGCAGTTAGAAAATGAATGGATGGATGGATGGATGTCAAATTTCCCCTTTAAAACAAAGTGGAAGCGTCAAAACCTATCTGTAGGCTTTGGCCGAATGCAGTTTTTCATTTATGCCAGCAGGTGGGGGACCCTTGCATGAGAAACATCATAAATGATTTACTAGACCAAAATTAATTCACCACCAAAAATGTTTACTGCATAATTCATCAAAACAACTTTAAAATATTGCCTCTGCAGTATTCTTGAATTAAAACTGCTGAAGAGAACGGGTTCCGAAAATCAAGAGAAGCTAAAGCGTGTGCAAATAGTCCTTAGCATCTGATTAAATTCGACTGTTAGAGTCAAAAGGACAGATAACATGCCATTTACAGTACAAAGTAAATGTGTAACTGCATGACTTTATCAGAGAAAATACTCCCTGAGAAGTGTGCAAGTAGTTATTAGCAAAAATTTGAATGTTCATTTCAATGCTCAAGTCGAAAAAACAGGTAGCAGTCAGTTTCCAGGGAGATGTGAAAATATTGTCGCATTAAGACATTTGTCAAACGTTCTCTGAGAAATTAAAAGTGTGCAAATAGACAACAGCAAAAAATATGTTTTCAATGTGTCTATTGCATTGTTAGTGCGAAAGTGAGCCCAACAGACTTACTTTTACAGGTATTTTTTACAATATTACTCTCATTGATTACTATGAACATAAAGCTCCACAGCGACATCTGGTGGGGCCGGGCCCCGCTGGCCCCCAATGCAGAGACGCCACAGTTCAGCACTTATCTGCAACTATTTCTCTTTAAATTAAAAGTGTTAAAGTAAAGCCTCTGTTTCTTCTGCTTCTGTGGGAAAGAGCTGGGGTCCTTCAAGGCGTCTAATGCCAACAGGGTGAGGTAGCTTTTACAAGCAATAGTAATCTAATGATCCAGATGCTGTGGCTGGTCAGAATAAAGTCACATATTTTAATTATATTGATCATGTCTAAAATGTCACTGTGCAAGAAATTAGGACTTAAATAAATTAGGACACATCAGCTCCCCGTGAGCTCAAGCCCTTTTTCTCCATCCTGAATTCTGTGTTTGCCAAAAAACTCAAGAGATGCTGTTGAATGCTAAATGATGCCTGAGACTGCTACAGATCAATACTTAAATACTCTAAAGTGTGAACCGCTTCAAAATAAATCTGCTATTTTTCACTGACCATGTAGGATCCAGGAAATCCATAATTTTGAAATGATTATCTCCATTGTTTTAGCCTTTTTTTATTGCATGCTTACCCAGACCCCAGATAAAAGTTGTTTTCCAGAAATATATAAAGTATTTCATAGACAGCGCCATCCAGCCAGCTCCTCAGTGTGCCTGGATGGCTCCTGTGTTGCATGTGTGGCTGAAGCCAGGTTGTTGGGGGGGATTTTTAACAAGGGCAGCTGTGGCCCCTCTCCTCTGTTGGGTGCCTCGTGGGTTTAGCAGTGTGGCTGTGCCAGTGCCCACCAGCACCAAACATCACACACAGCATGCCCCAGATTCACACATCATTTCCACTTCACAGGCCCGGCCAACCACATGTGCGTCTGAGAGTGCGTGTGTGAATAACATTACAAAGCTGAGGCAATTAGAGATTTTACAAATAACATTTTTGCATTAAAAAGGGTCAGACACAAACAAAGTCAATGCAGCTTCAATGCGCGAATAATGAGATGTAGTCGCGTCTTTTTGCGGTAAAAATTAGACGTACTGCGAACTATTTCTCATTTTGTGATTTGAACAGATGATACCAACATTAGAACTTAAAACCACTCTGTCACAACGCTTTAACTCTTTTTACAACAATTTATCACATTGAAATAACAAGCTTCACTGAGGGAGTGTTGGCCTAATGGTTAGAGCAGTGTGCACATGTATGTTCTAAGGAGGCAGCAAGAACCCAGGTTGATCCAAACAGACTGTCACCCTGGGCCCCTGAGCAACACCCTTAGCCCTAGATTGCTTCCCCTAGGAAGCATTTATTTATTTTATTGAATTCTTATGCGGCTACACAGTGGCGCAGTGAGTAATAATTTTTTGCCTTGCAGCAAGAAGGTCCTGGGTTTGGACCCCTGGGTTTTTCTGCATGGAGTTTGCATGTTCTCCCTGTGCATGCGTGGGTTCTCTCTGGGTACTCGGGCTTCCTCTCACAGTCCAAAAACATGACTGTTTAAACCACCTAAATTCTCCTTAGGTGTGCATGAATGGTTGTTTGACCCGTTTGTCTCTGTGTTGCCCTGCGACAGACTGGTTACCTGTCCAGGGTGAACCCCGCCTCTCACCCATTGACAGCTGGAGATAGGCACCAGCACCCCTCACGACCCCACGAGGGATAGACGTGTTAGAAAATGGATGGATGGATGAATTCTTATAAGACAGACCAATACAAAGTATTTGAGCATTGTGCAGTGAAAGGGCAACCACACAGTTATATATTTGTTTGCAAACACAAGTCTTAACTGTGTGATATGCAAACTTTTTTTTAAATTTCAGTCTGACGGAAACTCAACTCAACGGGGCTGAACTGATTTAAGTAACTGTTTAATCTGGAAAGCATGCCACTATTTTAAGATTTTAATTCATAAAAAAATACTTAGACTATTTATCATTTTCTTTCTACTTCCACACAGTTTTACTGGGTGTATTCTATTTGTTGTTGAAATATAATCTGCTTTTGTTTTACTGTAACTTCCTCATTAAGACAATAAATGATGATGATGATGATGATGATGCTGCTGATGATGATACTGATGATGATGATGATGATACTGATGATGATACTGATGATGATGATACTGATGATGATGATGATGATACTGATGATGATGATGATGCTGCTGATGATGATACTGATGATGATGATACTGATGATGATGATGATGATGGTGATGATGATGATGATGATGATGATGATGATGATGATGATGAAGATAAAAAAAGTCATTTTAAAAGTTGTCTCTAGAACAGAAAAATCAATTAGGGATTATAACACGGCTGTTTAAAGGATGTTTAAAACTGAAATAAAGGATAAAAGCTGATAAAATGATCATGGTATAAAACGAGCAACATTTTTGTTCTTTGTAGGGTTTTATTTTTGCTTTTTTCCACAGCCTTTCAACAGAAATAAAGAGCTATAAATAATTGATCTTATCAACTACAGGTGGATTTGTACAGGTTTCCACAACCTGTAAAAACTGGTGAGTGCATCCTGGAGGAGGGCAAAGTTTGAGGAGCCTCGGGGCAGTGAAGCTTCTGGGCTGCAACAAAGAGCTTTTCTTCTAAGGCCGGATACTTTGAGCCTGGGGCAAGATGGTGCTTTGTAGTGGGCTTATCAAAATACAGCACAGATCATGAGAATAACTACTTTTCATCTCATTCAAGTCGTGCTTCAGCTGAGGAGATGTTTCTAAACTGATTTTGCCCAGATTTCCAAATACGCTTCCAATAAAAATACAAATTTCCTAAACAAAATAGCTCAGTAGAAGGAGGGAAACTACTTGAGAGTGATGGGTGAAATAAATCTAGTAAAAGTTGGTATAATAAGCATTCACTGTGTTGTGTTTACTGTCATGAGGGGCCTGGAGACTGCTGCAGCCGTCACTAAGTGACAACTGAGGTACAGCCTGGACAGGTCCACAGTCCATCCCAGGGCCAGAGACAGATGAGACAGAAAGCATGAATCCTCATTCTCTGCGCTGCACAGACAGCCCTGCACATCCAACATATAAAGCCACACATCGTTAGTGTGTTCTGACCACCGCACCACCAGGCTGCCAAGACTGAATCATCAAAACATTTAGAAGAAACTGACCTTTTCAGCACATTTATAAAGGTGAGTGTTTATTCCTCCTGGACAAAGCAACAGCAACAATAATAAACTCAAACCAACTCCAATGCATAGCTCTGACTGGAACGGTGACCTGAAAGCAATTTTGCCAATTCCACGTGATTTGAAAGAAGCTCGTTTCATTTTTTTTCAAAATGGGACAAACAAGAGAGCGCTCCTTCGGAAGTCAGTTTTATTGTTGATCCTCGTAAGCTGGGAAATAGCTGCCAGGAAATGTTTGCTGGACTAAATGTTCCCTGAAACTTGCAGAGTAACCATTTAGCGGATATAAACTGTGACAAATAAGGCTGGAAGAAAACTCAAGTTTATATTTCTACCTTGCAAGCTGAGAATGGTGGAGTAGTTTGAAGTAGTCTTCAAAACTCACTGTTAGAGAAAGGCAACAAAAAGGCACCCTTTAGGGTCACCAAGTCCCCATGAAAATTATTATTTTTAAGGCTTAAACATCTTTACTAGAGCTGTCAAAATTATGTATTTTAAAATAATACACTCATCACATGCCGATTAAAAACAAGAGTTAGAAATGTCTCACTGCAGTGGCAGCATCATGCTGTGGGAATGCTTCTAATTAACAAAGACAGTGAAGCTGCCTTGAGATCATGGGAAGATAGACTAGAAATAACAGAAAATATTGAAATAAAACACGTTAGAGGCTAGAACTTGACAGTGGTGTAGAGGCACAGCTTCACCTGAACAGACCTTAGCATAAACCCAGACCAGCAATGTAATTATTCATATCAAACTATGCTCATGTGTTTAATGACCCAGTCAAAGTTCAGAACCTAATTCAGTTAAGACTCCTGTGCTTGACTTTAACATTATATTCACCCATCTGACCTGACTGAGCTTTAACCTTTCCATGTGGACACACACACACATACACACACACACATATATATATATATATATATATATATATATATATATATATATATATATATATATATATATATATATATATATATATATATATATATATATATATATAAAGAGAGGGAGAGAGAGAGAGACAGGGAGCATTTGTTCATAATTATGGTACGATTTGTCCTTAGTGTGCATGATTTTTTTAAACTTTTGTCAAAATGTGATGAGAATGGTTTATGTAATGTTAAAAATATGAAATATTACCAGGGTGAAATTCTTTCATCTCAGGGTTGTTACTAGCTCACACTCAAGTCTGAAATGAAGTTGAAACAATATTTATAATTAACCCTAACCTTGATCCCATTGTTGTGCCAGTTCAGACGTGACAGAAAGCGGTAACGGACTACGTTACCCATGATGCAATGTGGTCAAAATGGCCACCAACTCATGTGGTCAAAATGGCCACCAACTCCCATCACGCAACACGGCAAAATGGCCGCCGATCAAGATAAGGTTGCTATAGTGATGGCTATAAAAGCCGATCACACACGATGAGCTTCCTTCTTCCCTGGCTTTTAGCCAACCCGAGAAGACACGCACAGCTGATTCCCACGCCACGTGTTCGATTGCTCGCTGGACCGAGATTTTTCGACGCAACGGTTATTCCCTGCTTTATAACAGGAGGTCGACTTAAATAAGTACTTTTAAATTCCCTCTGATCAAAAGACTGAGAGACGCCGCATCTCCCACTGATCGAAGAGGACCCCGCTTTTGTCTGGCCAACAAAGCGACTGTTGAACCCGGAGGAAGAAACGAAGCAGCTTCTTCCCCGTGCCGCTGCAGCCTGTGGACAACTGCGCTCGTCGAAGCGCGTCCAGAAAGCCACACTCGGAGCGTTCCGGACCAGCCCCGAGGCAACTCAAAGTAACGGGGTTTTTCCCCTTTCATTTCTGTCTCACCAACAGGGTGTTTAGAAGTGCCTGGGCAGGCGGTAGAACTTTGTAGGTGTTGGTTAATGCTTTTATTCCACGACGAAGTTGGAATTACTTTGCTGAACATTTTCTTTGTATGTGCATGCCTTGTACAATTGATTTGCTGTGTTGATTTGTGATCCATCAATAACCCCGCCGTGGGTTACCGCCTTATTTCTTTTCATCTTCTTCCCTGCTTCCCCCCTCTCTCTCTTTTCGCTCCTTATCAGTTTAATTTCTTTGTCCGAGCTCAAGTCGCGGGCTTTGCTTTAAACTCCCAGTTAGCTGCCCCCTCTCGAACCGAGGCATTACCCCATCAGCGTAAGCGTGGTTACGTCATTAGGACCTCCCCTCATACGTCATCGTAGCAGCCATCTTGGGAGGGTCACGTGTATCTGGACTGTAGGTAGCTTAGCTGAACTAGCTTTGTGTAAGACATCAAAGCGTCCAGTGAGATTCCCGAAGCTGTTCTGTCTGTCAATGCTGATACGTGAAATGCCGATGTTTCGAGGGCGGTGTTAAACAACTTTGAGTTAAGTTAAGATCTGCTAACCGCTCATTTTAATCCATTGTTTATTTTTGTTTTGTTCTTTATTTCCACATATATATTTTGCATGTTTTAGTTTAGTAATGAGTAAGAATTCCAAAGTTGTTTGAATCAGAGAATTACTGTAACAGGGAATTGCTTTTGGTTCAATAAAACCAACCACTGCGGAATAGACATTGTTTTGTGTTCAATCCAATTTACAGTTACATGGTTATTCAGAAATCAGAGCTAACCTCCTTTGGAGTTAACATCTGACATTAATACAGAGACAATATCATTGGATGGTGATAAGGAATAAGGATTTAAACTCTAATTGCAGTTACATTGGGGTTCTCACAGCCTGCTGGATAAACCTGGTCGGTTAACAGTCCGACCTGATCATTTATTCCAGCATAAATGAGTTCATAACAGCAAGTTAACTAATGCATTAGTGGTATAAATACTTATAAGCTTATAGCTAACATCACCACCATTTGAACTATATTTGTTATAGCGAAATTTTGAGTTGAATGATTTATTATTTAAATTATAATACCAAATTATAATTAATAATAATAATAAGCATATTCAACCAGCTTATGGCATAGCATAAATTGGCTTTTCCCGGTGTGGGCTGGAGTCTACTTATTGGCGTTCCTTTAGACTAAATCGAATAACCAGCAACTTATGAATTGAATGAACACAATCCATATTCCAGCATTTTGACTGCTCACCTTGCCAAAAGGACTATTCAGTCATAATTGATTAAGGAGGTATCATTACTAAATATATACGTGTTTGTGGTGGTTTGAGGTTGTTAACCTGAGGTTTGAATATTGATTTCTGGACTGGAAGTCAGCTAGATTGAAATACACAGCAGCCAGCGTCTGCTACTTGTCAATCAGAGTCTGTGTCGTGTTCTGCTTTGAAAAGAGAGACCCTGCCTCCATCTGGTGGCCAGGATAGGTAGTTGCAGTCACGGTTTTAAAGACAGCTTAGATCGCTCAGTGTCCCGGAGGGACAGTTTTGAAAGTCAGTTTCTTTAAACTTACCTTACGGTTACGCCCTTTTGTCTTTTTTAATTTTATTTTATTCATTTTTTTTTTCTCCTTTATCCCCTTCTGCTCATCATAAGTGGTCAAAATTGAGCTGTGATTTTGAAACTAAGGTTGCAATTTAGCGGTTTTTAACTGTCATTCTTTGCCACCTCTGAAGCTCCAAAACACTTTGCTATTTTCCACACATGTGTAGAGCACCTGTTCTTAAATAACTTACATCACAAACAAAGCCACAGCTTTATCACTTAATTACTGGCCGAAAGGTTAGTGGTCCATGTCACTCAAAGTTAATATCCTCAAAGTTAAACAAGCATATTAACCGTTCCTAAAACATAGGAGTTGTAAGTCGCAGGGTTGATTTTCCCCTGTGCAGCCTAATTAAACGCACGTATTTGAACCCACTTACTGCAGTTAAGTGCCAGTCATAGTGCGTGTTTGCTGTTAACAGTTAAAGTGAAGCCACTTAACAGTTGTTGTTAGCAGTTGTTGTTTAGCGCTGAGCTAAACTTAAGTGTATGCGTTGTTGCTTAGTGCTAAGCTAGAATACAGCGTTGTTATTTGTTGTCTGTCATTTAGCGCTCAGCTAAACTACAGTGTTGTTACTTGTTGTGTTGTTATCCATAGCTGACACAGAATGGATAGTGAAGATTCCTCAGTGTTTAGGTCTGAAGGAGCTGAAGGTCCAAACCATTCCATTGGAATGGAGGCCCAGGATGTCATTAGCTCACTGCTTAAAATGACACCGGACGAACAAACCCGTCTGAATCAGTTTAGCATAGAAGACTGTGAGAGGAGAATTCAGGAATTGGTGGAGGAGGTCCAGAGCAAACCTAAACATAGATTGGTAGCAGATGTTTTGGGTGAATTAACTGCGTTATACCACCGAAGGTTAACGCTAGAGACCAATCTGCGTAACAGAGAGGTTGAGAGGCGTGCTTTAGCTGAGGAAAGAATCAGGGAGCTAGAACAGAGAAGTGTTCAGGGCAGCTGTCATCTCACAGAGGAGCGAGAGGAGGATCGCATTAGCTTGCAGACAGAAGGATCTGAGTGTGAGAACTCCAAAGGAAAACATGGAGATCACACCTGGAGGACATTGGATGAACTGGGCCCTCAGACACCTTCTGAGCGAAAGGTAAGCGAAGGTCAGGACAGATATAGCAGTGTGATACGGAAAGAAATGCCTAAACAACTTAGGGTGGCAATCAGGACTGATCCACATGATGTAAATCATGGGAAAACACCTGCTTCCCACCTGACCCCTGACACGGCCCGCTATGATCTTTTCCCCCCACCAGGGCGACGAGAGCACCGTTTCTGGGACACAGGTGAACCCCACTCCTCTGAACTGCGTCCACAGACAAGAGTTCATGACAGGGGGGGTCCCCCTGCGTCCCACGAACGGCCGCCGATGCCAGGTAGGTGGTCAGAACTAGAGCCTCCCTCCTATCGTGGTTACCGCAGGCAGGAGTCGTCAGGAGAGGACTCAGATGGACCAGCTCCGATCCCTGAACAGGGATCGCGGATGCGTCAACTTGAGTCCCTGGCCCGAGACATAGAGCGTTTTGATCCTAGCAATACAGAATCCACCATTGGTGACTATCTCAGAGAGGTAGAGCGCTGTCTGCTAGACTTATATAGCCCCTCAGCTCGAGAAAAGTTGAAGCTTATCTGGAAAACCACGTCCAGAAGTGTCCATGTTTTCATAGAAAGCCTCCCTCCAGCTACACGTGACCGTTATTCAGCTCTTTGTCAGGCTTTAAGAGAAGAATATTCGGTGTTTACAGACCCAGCTTCTGCAACTCTTGGAGCTTTTGCAATTCAGCAAAAGAGAACTGAAGCACCAAAAGCGTACTACCGTCGCTTGCGGGCTGCTTACCTTCAGGGACGAAATGCTCCCGGCTTGGAGGAAGACCACACTTTCAAATCTTTGTTCCTCCATAATCTTCATGAAAGCGTGCGTTATGAGGTTACCATGCATTGTAGAACCAAGAAACTTACCATGCAGGAAATCAGGAAATACGCGCAGGTGGCATGGGAAACACGTGTCCGGCCCAACAAAGGAGCCGATAGTGATAAAAAGGTTCTGCAGATTCGAGCCGAACCAGAAAAGAGTTTAGGTCTGGAGGGACATGAGATGCCTCCCTTCAAACCTAAAACTAGATTTGGTCCTAAGAAGCAACATGGTTTTGAGCCGCAGCAGAAGAAAGCTTCTCAGGATAGGAGAGGTCAGCATGGCAGCATGGAAGGTGAGAGGTTTCAAAAATGGCACAGGCCGGATCCAGCTCGATACGGTAAGCAAGCTGACAGGCCGGAAAGGTCGAAAAGCACACATGACCACAAAGGCTGGAACCTGTGCATAGAGGAGTCAATGAGAAAGGAGATGGAGGAGACTTTTCGCAGGTCGCTCGCCGAAACAGTGCGTCAGATCGCGCCGCAGCCGTACCAGCCACCATCCAATCCTGTCGACCCTCCAGGTAAGCCAGGCCCAAAACCCCTGTCAGCATGACTAGGCGTGGACCAGGCTTCCCCTTTTAACAGAGTTTATCTGATTAAGGGGGGGGACCAACCGAAAATTCACCGACAACCTTCTAAGATCCCATCAGCAGGTGATCAGAATGCCACTTTTCTAAGGTTTTTAGGTGAGCTAAACAATCATGAAAATGCACACCGCTTATACTGCTCGACAGTTATCGGAGGATGTGTAACTGCAAATGCTCTTTTAGACACGGGTTCCGAGATCAGTCTAATGTGCTCAGATTTGTTTGATGAGGTGACCAGAGCTATGGTGTCTCTTGGGAAACCGTTCCAGGTGGAGACCTGTAACGTGGGCATCACTAGCTACACTCAGGATCAGTCATGCATCACCAAACGGGCGTGGTTAGACATCACTTTCCGTGACATGACCCTGGTGCACCCCATCTACATATGTACTTTGGACACAGAACCTTTTCTTGTGGGTCAGGACCTGTTGAACAGGTTAGCCCCACTCATTGACTGCTATCATGGTCATCTTTGGGCCCAAGTGGGGACTCCCAAGCCCCTCACTTCTGGAAGTGGACTGTCCGTCCCTATCCACCAGGTGACCTGCTCAGAAGAGCACAAAGAACTTTTAGCACCATTTCTGCCTTCCACAGAGCCGATTTCGAAATCCTCTGACACACCCCTGCTTGAGCTGAACAATCGCTCAGCTTACCTGTTAGTGGAGAATCCAACCCACATGCCGATCCAAGTGGTGGCGAAGGAACCTCTTGGGGTGCTCATCGAAAGCTCTTTCCACGACTTTGAGCTGAGCATTCCCGTCATCGGAGACCTGCCCTTATCCTTGACCGGCAGACAGGACTCTCCAGACACCGTGTTTACTTTTCCTTCCAACATGATCCAAATCAGGCGACACGAAGCTCTGCCTGCTGGATCCATTTGTGGTGCAACGCTTGAAGCTGAAGGAAATCTGTTGGTGTATGCGATAACAACCAACCCAACAGAACCAGCACCAAATCAACCAGGGGACCGGGACTCACCCACTGAGCCCTACCCTGGCTTCGAAACAGAAATCATGCAACAGCTGGAAAAAGCTGATGCACTGACCACTGAAACAGAGGAAACAGCACTTAAGGAGCTGTTTTATGAGTTTCAGCCCATTCAGCCCAAAGATTCAAACGAACTTGGGATCACACTGACACACGTCCATGACTCACCAGTAGGAGGACACAGAAGCTGCAAAGCTAATCTGAAAACTCCCCAACAGGTGACGTCCCGGCCTTCAACGGCCCAGGACACCCAGGAGTATGTACAAGGCTGCTTAACCTGCAGCCAGTTACAACCCACACGACCACTAAACCGAGCCCTGCTTCAGCAAAGGGGGGTTATATTTCCGTGGTCACATTTGCAGACTGACTGGATCGGTCCAGTCCCTAAATCGTCAAGAGATAACAAATACCTTTTGACAATAACAGGCAGTTTCACAGAATGGGTTGAATGTTTGCCGGCACCGAAAGACACCGCTGTCACTACAGCAGCCCTGCTGCTAAATCACGTTTTCAGCCGGTGGGGCCTTCCCCTGTCCATCGACTCGGACAGAGGAACGCATTTAACGTCAAACATTATGACCGTGCTTTTCAACATGTTGGGCGTGGAAGTTAAATTCCACATCACCTACCACCCACAGTCATCCGGACAGGTGGAGCGAATGAACTGCACCGTGGCCAGCATGTCAAAGGAACATGCCAGCAGCCGTGACAGGGACCGGGACATAAAGCTTCCCCTGGTCCTAATGCTAATCCACTCTACCTCACCATGCTCCACAGGGGTGACACTTTTCCAGATGATGACAGGAAGACAAAGGACACTTCCCCTGAATCTCATCTACCAGCCCGAAGGCGTCAGTGTGACAACCGTCTACACTGCACACCAGTGCGTCACTGACTTAACAGACCGTCTCCGAACGACTTTCGCGTGGCCTCGAAAGAACCTAGAAGGCCGCATGCAAAGTCCAGAGTACACATGGGTTCAAGCGAACCAAACTAAACCGTCCACCAAACTCTCCTCACAGGGAACGGAGCCTAACTCCGCCCCCGCCGAAGAGAACAATGCATAGCATTAAATAGGACAAGTGCATGTTCAATTAGGACACTTTAAACATGCACTAACAAAGCAAGTGTCCATCCATAACTTCACGTCTATAATTTCACACTCAGCCATAACACCATGCATTGCTTTGGAAACGCTCACAGAAGTGGTAAAGAATGACATGATGTATACTCAGGTTGTTAGAGATTTAATGCAGGACCTCACTCGAGAGGTTAGCTCATCCATAAATAGCCTTGCTGAAGGACAGATTCCTCTGTACCTGGTACCAATAGATTTGGTCGAAAAGGTTCTCAAATCTGCCTCTAGTGAAACACTGCAACCACCACAAATACACCTGGCGTACAGCCTAGGTAGTGCAATTCTGATATTTGTAAATCCTGACAACTTGGAGATAGGATTTATGCTAAACCTTCCCATCATTGAAAGAGCTAATGTGTATAGGTTTGAATCAGTATTGAATGTCGGTTTTTGGCAAGGTGAGACCCACGTACACCTACAAACTCCCTCAATATTGGCCTATCATGATGCTGACCCCAAACTTTATTTAGTCACTAATTTGGATTTGTGTACCAAAACCAAAGACATCCACTGGGTATGCCCAAGCAACCCATTTATCAGAGACGTTACCAATTACCTGTGTGGTCTAATGAATCTCCTGAACAAAACTGTCAGGCTAGAATGACCCTTAAAGATGCAGGTGTGGAAACCAAAATTGAGCGGGCAGGTAACCGCTGGCTCGTTAGCACCCCAGAGGCAGAAGCCCTGTTATCCTACGAGCAGCATGACACAGTTACTAGACCAAAACTGCCCAACCAAACCATTTTCTGTTCCCCACCTCAAGGTGCTCCAGTCCACATTGGAAACATGGTTCTGCATCACCTTGACGTTGATAAATACGACTCAGAGATTGAAATAATAGATGTCTTTAAGGGATACAATTTCAGCATTGATGTCGGCATTGAAAGACAGCTTTTACTTGCAGGCACCCAGCTGATTAAATTCAGTCTCACTCCATCAGAGTTGAGCTCGGTCCCTCTGCTTCGCTTCCCCAGAGCTACAGAGCCGACCGACACTCACATTATGACCATTATTGTGGTTCTCCTTGTATTTGGATGGGCCATCACTACCGCGATGGCGTATGCAGCATACAAGCAGATCAAACAGTTGCAAACCAGGATTGAAGCCCTCACCTTTGTCGCTCCCAGGTTCGTAGCACCAGCTCCTTGAAGGCCATAAGCTGATTAGACTACGAACCGCTGTCTCTTTCCTTTCCCTTTTTCCCTCTCTCCTTTCTTTGGTTCAAAGTTCAAACCTGATGACCAATGAATGTATTGACAATGGTGATTGTGAAGTTTGCATTTTTTTTTTTTTTATTACTTTATTGTTGCCTTATTAGCCAATAGAAATGACTAGCTATAGCTTAGTCCTGCCCAGGCTAGGTCACTGACCCAGGCACAATGAATGCTTTGTTTTTCCTCCTCTTGGATGATGAACTGAACTGCATGAATCCCAATGGACTACTAGAAAGACTATTAGGTTGTTCCACTCATGCACAACGGATTTTCGTCACGCCAGAATGGACTTGGTTGTAGCTTTAAAGACTGTGACCAGCATCCCACTCTTCAAAGCTAAAGGGGGGTATGTTGTGCCAGTTCAGACGTGACAGAAAGCGGTAACGGACTACGTTACCCATGATGCAATGTGGTCAAAATGGCCACCAACTCATGTGGTCAAAATGGCCACCAACTCCCATCACGCAACACGGCAAAATGGCCGCCGATCAAGATAAGGTTGCTATAGTGATGGCTATAAAAGCCGATCACACACGATGAGCTTCCTTCTTCCCTGGCTTTTAGCCAACCCGAGAAGACACGCACAGCTGATTCCCACGCCACGTGTTCGATTGCTCGCTGGACCGAGATTTTTCGACGCAACGGTTATTCCCTGCTTTATAACAGGAGGTCGACTTAAATAAGTACTTTTAAATTCCCTCTGATCAAAAGACTGAGAGACGCCGCATCTCCCACTGATCGAAGAGGACCCCGCTTTTGTCTGGCCAACAAAGCGACTGTTGAACCCGGAGGAAGAAACGAAGCAGCTTCTTCCCCGTGCCGCTGCAGCCTGTGGACAACTGCGCTCGTCGAAGCGCGTCCAGAAAGCCACACTCGGAGCGTTCCGGACCAGCCCCGAGGCAACTCAAAGTAACGGGGTTTTTCCCCTTTCATTTCTGTCTCACCAACAGGGTGTTTAGAAGTGCCTGGGCAGGCGGTAGAACTTTGTAGGTGTTGGTTAATGCTTTTATTCCACGACGAAGTTGGAATTACTTTGCTGAACATTTTCTTTGTATGTGCATGCCTTGTACAATTGATTTGCTGTGTTGATTTGTGATCCATCAATAACCCCGCCGTGGGTTACCGCCTTATTTCTTTTCATCTTCTTCCCTGCTTCCCCCCTCTCTCTCTTTTCGCTCCTTATCAGTTTAATTTCTTTGTCCGAGCTCAAGTCGCGGGCTTTGCTTTAAACTCCCAGTTAGCTGCCCCCTCTCGAACCGAGGCATTACCCCATCAGCGTAAGCGTGGTTACGTCATTAGGACCTCCCCTCATACGTCATCGTAGCAGCCATCTTGGGAGGGTCACGTGTATCTGGACTGTAGGTAGCTTAGCTGAACTAGCTTTGTGTAAGACATCAAAGCGTCCAGTGAGATTCCCGAAGCTGTTCTGTCTGTCAATGCTGATACGTGAAATGCCGATGTTTCGAGGGCGGTGTTAAACAACTTTGAGTTAAGTTAAGATCTGCTAACCGCTCATTTTAATCCATTGTTTATTTTTGTTTTGTTCTTTATTTCCACATATATATTTTGCATGTTTTAGTTTAGTAATGAGTAAGAATTCCAAAGTTGTTTGAATCAGAGAATTACTGTAACAGGGAATTGCTTTTGGTTCAATAAAACCAACCACTGCGGAATAGACATTGTTTTGTGTTCAGTCCAATTCACAGTTGCCTGGGTATTCAGAAATCAGAGCTAACCTCCTTTGGAGTCAACATCTGACATTAATACAGAGACAATATCATTGGATGGTGATAAGGAATAAGGATTTAAACTCTAATTGCAGTTACATTGGGGTTCTCACAGCCTGCTGGATAAACCTGGTCGGTTAACAGTCCGACCTGATCATTTATTCCAGCATAAATGAGTTCATAACAGCAAGTTAACTAATGCATTAGTGGTATAAATACTTATAAGCTTATAGCTAACATCACCACCATTTGAACTATATTTGTTATAGCGAAATTTTGAGTTGAATGATTTATTATTTAAATTATAATACCAAATTATAATTAATAATAATAATAAGCATATTCAACCAGCTTATGGCATAGCACCATTGTTCCAACCAACATGGCAGCCCTCGAAGGTGAGCTATGCTGCCAACTTATTGGAATATGACTCACCACATATAACCAAAAATAATAAAAAAAAAATAAAAATAGAACAATAGGAAAGAGGGAGAGTATTTTTGTCAGGAAAAATCTATCATTAATGAAAAGACGAAGATGTGTCTGTAGGCAGAAAGAGAGCAGGAATGGAAAGAGTCTAGGACTGAGAGTGGGGACTTTCAATGTTGAGACTATGACAGGAAAAGCTGGAGATTTGGCTGATATGATGCGGAGGAGGAAGATGGACACACTGTGTGTTCAGGAGACCAAGTGGAAAGGTAGCAAGGCTAGAAGCTTAGGATCAATGTTCATGCTGTTCTACTTTAGTGTAGCTTGGAAAATAAATGGTGCAGGTTATAATGATGGAGGAGTTTTTCAGTAATGTTCTGAAGATTAAGAGTGTGAGACAGAGTGATAATTCTGAACCTAGAATTTAAAGGTGGTCTGTTCACTGTTAGTTACAGACAGTTTAACGTTATCACTGAGGGGATTTAAATTTCTGGGTAGAGTGCCGGTTTGTTAGGTATCTCAGCCACTCACTTCCTTCTCCTCAACCAATAAATCTTTACTTTGTGAACTCGAATTAAAGCTGTGGACTTTGCCATCACTTCTTTTCTTATTTGGTGGTGACTAGGTTCAGCACTGAGGGCCACATTTGATTTGAAAGCTATTGTGAGCAACAAGGCTGAAAACAGGTGAGAAGGAACAGTTTTCAATTATGAAACATAAGCCCTTTTCAAGAAAATTTTGTTTTCCCTCGGTGGTGTTTGTTGTTTTTCTTCAGTCTTGAAGAAAAAAAGTAATGTTGTTGAGGTTTTGCCGTAATATTGCCGGGATCAATCAAAGTAGTGCCTTTAAAGTTTTACCCATCCGTATTCTACTTTTGTGAGAGTTAGAAACTTTCCCAGATCAAAAATTCAGCTGTGCTGACAGGGGAAAGTAAGTTTCCTCTCTCTGGGTGTCACTAGGCTCTAGCCAAACCTCAGCCATCAATAGCAGCCATGAAATAAGCACAAGCAAAGAGGAAAGTATAATAAGATGCTTTCTGGTGAGCTAAAGCCGATTCATACGGCAGGAAGTGCCACCTTTACAGCTGATTCTGACAATGAAAATTCTGGACCAACTTTAAAAACATTAACGTCTGTCATTTAAAAACATTAAGAGATAAATCCCAAAGTAAACATTATTAACTTTAAATCAAGGAGTTCATTTCTTTCAAATTGTCGGATGTGTTTATGACAAATGAGCAAAAAAGATCATGAGGAAATAATCAACTCAAACTAAAATTAACTACATTCCTCAAATTATTCAGTATATTCTTAGTATCAGTACTGGGTACAAACTGAATGGTGAGCAGATTTTTCTTGGGACACAAAAATAAGAACTAAGAAAAGAAGTGCAGCAGCCACATTACTGAGGAAAATGTCTGCAGGCAAACAGAAGACAAGAAGCAACCGAGCCAGGGTTGATAATCAGAAGTAAGCAGCATCAGGTGTCTGTTGTTATCAAACCATCCAATCATCAGAGACACTGCTGACTATCAACAGTTATCAACACAAAGACCCAGCCACCAAGATACAGTATCAGTCTGTGTTAAAGTGTGAGCTGAAACATCTTTTTTAACAAAAAATATAACCAGGTAAAGTGTTTGAGAATGGCGCTGTAAACAGTAATGCTGGGTTATTTAGTTGGATATGTTCAATTTGCCTTTCTCAATGACTCGGTTAAATTGGTATCACTTGCTCAGTAAAAATGCATCTGGAAATTGAATTCCATTCAGAGGTTCCCATCCGTTCATCATCTGCATGAACGCTGCAATTAATTTTGGGCTGATTGATTTTTTCCCCCTTGTGGGCTGAGATTTTACTACAACTTTGATGATTTTTAAAAACATGAACTGGGTGAATAAGTCAAAAATTGTATTGCTCTAGAAAGTGAATACACACAACTCAATTATTACCGGTAAAAATATCACTTGGTGAGCTGCAGTGAAATCAAACAACTGTTGAAGCCATGAAACAAGTTCCTTGTATCGTTCTGACAGGATGTTTGACCTTTGTGATCAGAATTAGCCAACCTCATTCAAATTGTTTGCCTACCTGGCACAGATCTGGGTTTTTTGTTTGCAGACAACATGTTTCAGGCCAGGGCCATTCCAAATCCCTGATGTTATTGTGCTTTTTTCCACTTTTGGATCATTGGCCAGATGAAAAACAATGTTTGGTGTACCTTTCAACAACTACCTGTTGGTTTTAAGTGAAGTTAAAGAGTTTGGAAGCACTGCTCTTGCTGCTTTATTCCATCCTCTATCTGCTATGAAACACCCCTCAGCATAATGCTACCACCACCATGAGCTGCAGTACAATGTTTTTTTGTTGGTTTAAATTACCAACTGGGACTCCTCCAATCATCCCTTATTATTCTGGCCAAACAGCTCAATCTTTGTCTGCTGTGACCACCAAGCTTTTCACCAGAAGGCTTTTGGTTGGTCCACATGGACAGCCACTCAAGCTTGGAGGTGTTGACGTTAGAGCATTGGTGTATTTCTTTCTCTACATGTTCAGGCTGATGTTGCAGTAAAACAGTGAATGATAAGCTTGAGCCTTGTCTCCCACTCTCTGCATTACTGTCTTCCACCCCCCCCCCCTCCCCGCTCCATACTTTGGATTTTTTGGTATTCCAGTTTAGAAAAGTATTTAAATAACATAACATTTATTGAAAATGAAATAGATGCCATCTCACTAAATAGTAAAAATCGTTTTTATTCAACTTTATTTATCACTAAAACACAATTAATTTTGTTCTCTTGATTTTTTATTCTGTAACCCATCCTTAAGTTGCAGTGACTTGCCACTATATGCCACCTGCAGAGCATTCTGAGCCTGAGGGTCTCCATGCGTTCAGTCATGATGCTGTAATTACAAAAAAATTGTGTTTCTGTTTTTAACACTTTGTTATGAAAGTTCCTTGATATTCTGCTGCAAAATGTCTGCAGTTTCTGTTTCCTTTGGTTTATTACATCAATAAAAAAAAATACATTTTAAGGAAATGCCCAGTGGGACGGCACCTCATGTTTTCAACTGTGCTATACTGTTAAGTATTTCAGTTAATTTTGCACCGAACAACCTCGGGGATTCCAAAAACTCTATTACCGTCTATCTCACGCTGTGGGTCAGATGAGAAGTGTGGCAGTGGACAGGCGCTCAGCACGACATGCATGTGGGTTAAGTGGAGGAAGAGGGCAAGACGGGGGCTGTGCGTGCTGTGGATCAGGTCGGTGCAGAATCTTCTCAAGAAATCAAATAAAAGGCCGTCAAATATCAAAGGAGCTTTGGGAGGATTTCATGGAAGGAAGGAGTTTTAGCTGTCTTCCCTGGAAAAGGTCAACACCAACAAGGCTGCAGGTCAAGACATGGTGTCAGGTTGGACACTTATATCATGTGCTGACCAGCTAGCAGGGGTCTTTCTGGACATCTTCAACCTCTCCCTGCATGTCTCCACAGTTCCTGCCTGTCTGAAATCATCCATCATCGTGCCTGTCCCCAAAAAACTAACCATCACCTGCCTCAATGATTATCGTCTCATCGCTCTGAGCCTGGTCATCATGAAGTGCTTTGAGAGAATCCTCCTAAAGTACATTAAGGATGCCATCCCTGCTGGCCTGGAGAGCCTGCAGTTTGCCTATAGGGAGAATCTCTCGCTGTCTCGTTAGCACTGCACACAGCTCTGACTCACCCGCAGCAGCCCAACACCTATGTTAGGATGCTATTCATGGACATCAGCTGAGCATACAATACCGTGCTCCCAGACATGCTGACTCTGAAGCTCCTCAACCTTGGATTATCCACACCTCTCTGCTCCTGGATCAGTGACTTCCTCTCCAACAGACCCAAGGTTGTGAGGATATGGATTATCTGCTCCACTGATCGTCAACACAGAATCACCGTAGAGGGCTGTGTCCTTAGCCCTGCTCTCCTCACCCTGACTGCTCTGCTGTCCACCCCTCAAACATAGTTGCGAAGTTCATGGAAAACACCAAAGTAGTGGGTCTCATCTCCAACAACGATGACACCCACTACAGAGCTGAAGGCTACAATCTCACACAGTGGTGCTCCAGAAACAACCTGATCCTGAACACCAGTAAGACCAAGGAGGTCATAATAGACTACAGGAGGTCCAGGAGGACTGAACACACTCCTCTCTACATACAGGGGGAGGTGGTGGAGTGTGTAGGCAGCATTAGGTTCCTGGGCGTTCATATCTCCCCTGACCTCTCCTGGACTGTAAACACTTCCCACCTAGTCCAGGAGAAGGCCCAACAACAACTCGTCTTCCTCTGGAAACTTAAACAAACCAGACTTTTCACTTAACTAATAAAAAACTTTTACATTATTACAATAGAAAGTGTTCAATGTCTCAGCACAACTGTGTGGTATGGGAGCTGCAAATTAAAGGAGAGAAAGGACTTACCACGGGTGGTGAGAACAGCACAGGGGATTGTGGGATGCCGTCTGCAAGAACTCGACTCAGTTTATGCAGGATGAGTCCAGAGAAGGGCCAGACGTATTGCCACAGATCCCACCTACCCGGGCAATGCACTGTTTGCACCTCTCCTTTAGACAATTGTTTCAGGAACATAAAATCCAAAACTAACAGACTCAAAAACAGCTTCTTGGCACTGAGAACACTGAGTCTGTTACACATAACACTACTGTGAACGCATATTTGAAACAGTCTTATTAGGAATGTTTCATTGCACAGTTCTGCATACGAAGGTTGTTTAATATTGCAAAGAATTTACTGCAGGTTGGAGTGTAAATCATTGTGTATATATATATATATATATATATATATATATATATATATATATATATATATATATATATATATATATATATATATATATATATATGTATATATAAAGAGAGGGAGAGAGAGATAGTATTTTCATTTTCAAATGAGACCTAGATGCATTGTCATTGCAAAGTATTTGTATTACTGACTGTAAGAAATGAGGGAGACACAAGGAAGGAAAAGAACATGTGCACTCCAATTCTTTCCTCAACTCCTGTCTGTCACTACTTTCAACTTTATTTTTAAAACCTTGAGTAGATAAATATATGCTATTTATGGTTGAGTTGGAGGATCATTTTGTCCTGAATTATTGGAGTAGTTTCTGGGATAAGACTAAAAGCAGTGGCAGGGTATGTCAAAGCCCCTGCCTAGTTTCGTTTGAGTTGTAAAATTGTACTTTAATGATTTTTTTTGCACAAGTATTTTCATCTGATCCAGACCCATTTCTATCTGGTGATGCAGATGTAAAGCAGGATAGTAGTAACACATTTATTTGCTATGATACAGTCTGCTGCTGATAACGGTAAACATGTGCTTGCAGAGCCTTGCATAATACAGATCCAGAAACTGATTAGCTGTTGAGTCAGTGTTGCTGCATTTATCATTGACAGAAACAGGACTTTTCCTCAAGCAGAAGATGAAGATAGGATAAAAAAAACATGTGAGAGTTAAGTTAAGTCAACAGCAAAATGCAAGGAGAAATAAAAGGTTAAAGACAGGAGCTATCCAAACACAAACAAAATATAAAGTTGTGTTTTGAAAGTAGGTTGATCCTAATTGGCACCAAACAGAAATTAGGCAAAGAGGAAAACATATTGCAATCATAGTAGACATTTACATCCTCATTTAATTGCTAGTGTGGCTTGTTCATGCTGCAGGAGTGTTGCTAGATATATTTTTTTACTATGTTCCACAGTGTTGTGACTACTCCTCCCTTTAAGCATTTTGTTTCCTTTCCCCTGAACCTCAGTCACTGCCTGAAACAGAAGTCAAGTTGTAATGATCTTAAATCTTAGCTTAACGCAGGTAACTCAGTCAGGACCTCTCACATGTGAATTTGAAGGTTAATTTAAAAATATATAGATTTTTTCCAGAAATGTTAAATATCAATCAACATTACATCTTGCTTATTCAGTGTAAAACAGCAGACAAAAACCATTCTTTATTATAAAATTAACTTATTTTATCCGTCATGTGTTCATGCAGCTTAGACAGAAAGTCACAGAAGTTAACATTTAAAATCCTGTTTTCTCAATAATATTGTTTGTTTTAGCTTTGGTGTAATGCTGACGACTAAGATCCTATTTTCTGTCAAATTTCCCTTCATCCATCCATCCATTGTCTTTACTCTGTGCAGGGTCGCGGGGGGCCGGTGCCTATCTCCGGTGAAAATGAGTTGCTGTTGTGGCAACCAGAAGAGAAGCTGTTTTCCAGACAACTGAGCAGCTGGAGGTCCAGGTGAGCTAAACGTGCCATTGTTTTCTCCTGCCTGCCTAAACTGGTCCCTGCAGCCATTATTCCCATCCATTCTCACAGACAAGACACTCATTGCACCATTTAAGCCTTTTTAAGCATTATTCAACCTCCACCAGCCCGTAGCAACTGTTATTTTTGTAGATGTTAACTTTTTCCAGCCTATTTGCTTTCGTGTGAGCTTCTGCCCAAATTTTATACCAATTCATCCCCTCCTACCTTTTTTTTTATTAGCAGTAAGAAAACCATTTTGTACTACTACTTAGCCACTGCACATTAGTTTTCACAACTTTTCCATTATGTATCTTTGCGATTTAGGTTCCGTCGTTACCGACCTTTCTTGCTATCTGTTTCAGGTTCCTTTAGAAGAAAATAATGTCATTAACCGGGTGCAGCTTTGAACATGGAACCACAACAGCAATGATGTTTACTGCCGATGTAGCAGCTTTGAAATCAGATTTCAAGCAATAATTTGTGTTAACTTTGATGATCACAGGTTGCATCTAAAAAAACAAACAAACGACATAATGATCGACACCAGCGGTGTTGGACACAATGTTTACAGATTTATTCAAGGCTTCCGTATGATTAAAGAGAACACAAAAATAGTCTAAGAATCAAGTTAAAAGAGTTGTATATTGAATTCAATTAATTTAATTTCCCTTTTATTTATGTAGCGCCGTTTCACAACTCATGTCATCTCAAGGTACTTTACAAAGTGCATTTTTGAACATCGAACCACAACAGCATAACTTATTTTAACAGCATGGCTACGGGTCAATTCCCCTCCTTCATTCTTTATAACTTATGTTTGCTTTAAGAGTATAAAGGCAGATTATGTACACTTACAGATATCTTTGCGTAACATGGATTTCTGAAGCATCTCTTAGCTAAAACCAGAAACAACAGCTGGAACCGGAGGCATGTGGCTTTAAAATCAGATTTGTTACTGCATGGTTCATGTATACTCATGCCATCCTTTCTGTCTCTCCACAAAACCCAACCGCAGAATGTTTTTGGCATATTTCAGAGCAAGGATAACCAAGCAGAGCAAAGCAAGTTTTAGGTGTCAGTTTCTGGAGCAAAATTATGCTACTGACCGCAACTCGAAGAGTTTAAGCAGAAAATATGTGTACTTATCAGGCTTTACACTGTTGCAAAACATAGTAATAAAAAAGTGGATAAACATATTTTTTCAGCTACAATCCTGCCCAGAGTGTAATGCAGCAGACTGCTGTGACTACAGTGGGTATAGAGATGGCAGGCAGTGTATTTCTACTTTACAGCTCCAGATGTTTCATGCTGCAGGGTGTGGTATGAGCTGTTACATCAAACTAATAAACAAGGTTCTAGACAGCCGATCAGCTTTCCTTTTGTGCTTTCTTGTGCTGATATGTTAAAATAAATTGCATTCACCAATAAGTGCTTGGTCGCACACTGTGGTTAAAAGAACCTGGCAATGCCTGTGCTGGGCCACAGTCAACACTTGGAAATTAAAAAAAAACATCAGTTTGCAATACATATATATATATATATGTAGCTAAATAACGTTGTTAATATATATATATAAATATATATATATATATATATATATATATATATATATATATATATATATATATATATAGCTAAATAACGTTGTTAATATATATATATATAAATATATATATATATATATATATATATATATATATATGTAGCTAAATAACGTTGTTAATATATATATATAAATATATATATATATAGAGCTAAATAACGTTAAAAAATTGTTTTCAATCTCTTTTAAATTATCGTGATTAATGAACTCTGCTCCTTTCGAAGGAAAATAGTTTTTTTATGTTATATTTCAGTAGAGTAATCAATATCTTGGTTTGTCAAATATTAACACAGCCAGTATGCTTAAAATAGAGAGCAAGCCCCTTGCTCACTGCGCCAACAGTTTCCTGCATGCCGCCTCTGGGGTCCCAACTAGCTGTTGTGCTCTGACAGAATCCTAGTTTGTGTATTAATGAGGCAGACATGACAGATTTCACTGTTTCCTGCAATGTAGCACAGTGCCCCGAGGAATTCACAGGGGTATAAAAGGTACCTCTACTGCTTTCTGCTTATTGTTATTGATCTATTATAAATGTCAGGTTCAACCTCAGTGGAGAATTATGCAGACCTACAAACATGTGCCGTCTATTAAAAATGTTGTTAGGTATAGTGGAGTGAAACTTTTAATGAAATCTGACTGAGCTACAGATCAGAGCAGACAAACACTCCCCTGACTGAGAGTAAAACAGACAACAATGTGTTCTCATGTGTAATCTAAACATGTGTAGAAAGTATATGTAAAGAATCATGGCTTCATAAACCTCATGCCAGATGAAGAAACTCTATTCAAACACCCAGCAGATAAATGGCAACCATCAGCTATTTCAACTCAACTTTACTCTAAGCTTGAGTTATGTTTAAAGTAGTTGTATGTATTGTTGCTCAAAAAATAAGACTAACATTGAAACTTATTTGTTAAAATATTATTTTGAAAAAGTGAAATTTTACACGCAGTGATTTCAAGCATATTTGTGTTAACTCTGATAATCAGGCCTCGCAGCTAAAGAAAAACAAAAGATACCAATGTGTTTACAGAAGGCGTCGTCAGTGCTTCCATATGATGAAAAAAACGACATAAAGTATGGTTAAAGAATTAAGTTAAAAAAGTTTAGATTCAGTTCAGTTAAACTTTATTGACGTTGCCCAAATTCACAACATGTCATCAAAAGGCTCTTTACAAAGTCAGATTCCATCAGATCCTCCAGATTGGTCAGAAAGTTTCCTATCTAAGGAAACCCAGCAGGTTGCATCAAATCTCTCCAAGCAGCATTCACTCCTCCTGAAAGAGCGTAGAGCCACAGTGGACAGTCGTCTGCATTGTTGATGGCTTTGCAGCAATCCCTCATACTGAGCATGCATGAAGCGACAGTGGAGAGGAAAACTCCCCTTTAACAGGGAGGAGAACCTCCAGCAGAACCAGAACCAGGCTCAGTGTGAACGCTCATCTGCCTCGACCCACTGGGGCTTAGAGAAGACAGAGCAGAGACACAGAAAGCACAGAAGCTCACATTGATCTTGGAATACTTTCTTTGTTAGAAAGGGAAAAGGCAGATGATCTGCCCCCCCCCCCCCTTCAACACACACACCCCTGGATAATGTCACAGCTAACAGAACATCAGATCAGATGAACCTACTATGAAGAGAAAAAAAATACAGAGGACAAATAGGGAAAAGTTGAAAACAAACAATGGAAATTGGAGAACAGTAGGAGAACTCAGCAGAGTGAGAGAAATAGACCCCAATGTCCTCCAGTAGCCTAAGCCTATAGCAGCATAAGTACAGAGGTATCTCAGAGTAACATAAGCCACTCTAACTATAAGCTTTACCGAAAAAAAGAAAGTATAAGCCTATAGCCTTATGCATATATGAATGCTGCATCGACCGATGTGAACTCTGACGTGTTAAATAAATAGAAAATGTAAAAGAGACAGGAAGCTTCTTACTTCAATGGTAGCCTACCACACACACACACTACGACTACAACGACTAGCGAGCACTACAGATAGCCGACAAGCAGCGACAGCGACAGCGACACACGCTGACGAGATATAGAGAGAGAGAGAGAGAGACAGAGAGAGACACAGAGAGAGAGAGACAGAGAGAGAGACAGAGAGAGACACAGAGAGAGACACAGAGAGAGAGAGAGACACAGAGAGAGAGAGAGAGACACACAGAGAGAGAGAGAGACACAGAGAGAGAGAGACACACAGAGAGAGAGAGAGAGAGACAGAGATAGAGAGAGACACAGAGAGAGACACACAGAGAGAGAGACACAGAGAGAGAGAGACACAGACAGAGAGAGAGAGAGACAGAGAGACAGAGAGAGAGACAGAGAGAGAGAGAGAGAGAGACACACACACACACACACACACACACGCTGAAATATATATATATATATATATATATACATATATATATACATACATATATATATATATATATATATATATATATATATATATATATATATATATATATATATATATATATATATACTAACTCCAAGGTTTTGAAAACACCTGTATTATTTTGTATGGCTTGTTCGGCAATTGTGCTAAGGAAAAAACTTTGTTTGGCACCAAACTCTGTCTTTTCTTTTTTCAAATGAAGAGCTTTTAGTGTTGGGAACTCAAAAGGTTTGCGCTAATTAAGTAACAGCACAAGTTCAGTATTGGAGCTGGTGTGGTGGTTAAAACCCAACGAAGAGCAACACTACCACATGACATGGCTCCCAACATTTTCACTGACTGACAGATAGAATTAAATATAGATATCGACTTTATTCTCCCTGTAGAGGAAATTTGTCTTGGAAAGTGTGTGCTAGATAAAGCTGCCACCATAAAATACAATATATAGGCATTAACTATAGATATTGCACAGTTACACCAAAGTAAATGTAAGTAAGTCTATATATCACACATATTGCAACTGTTTCACAGAATACATACAGAAACAAGTCAATAGATCAGATAATCTAAAGGAGGTAAGGACAAATGAATATTTAAATCTATTAAGTTTGTAAATGTGGCCTCTACCATCTATTTGCCAGATGGTGGTAATTTGACCTGTGAACTGAGGATATGAGCAGGATTAGACTGCTCTCTGTACAACTGAAAATTATACACTGGATCCCAAGCAAATTCACTAACTCTGATCTTCCTCTTAACGCTGCCATGCTTTCTGAATAAAATGCTAAATTTAGGACTTTGCACCAGTCTAGTCCTTTTCCTTAGCCCAGATAAGACACTTATGGCATTGTCTCTGGTTCTGGTGGGTCCTAAGTCAAGGAAAGTGATAGCAGCAGCTCACGCCCTTGAATGGATTTTATCTCCGTTGATGGTCAATGTTTTTTCTATCACACATATTCCTTCCTCTCAGCTGTCCAGTAATACGCTTGGATACGGCACTTTGAGCAGCTAGCTGTTTAGTGATGACCTTCTGCTACGTACCCTTGTCCAAGGCCTCAGTGATTGCTAATTTGATAACTGCCAAGTGAGCAGTCTTCATGATTGTGTCGATCATGACCATAACATAACGTTGTATCCAAAATAAATTGTATGGATCTCTAAGCAATTATCATCCAGTAGTCTGAGAAGCAGCTACAGCTATATTCTGAGAGGTCGTCTCATTTGGTTTCTACACTACATTTGGTCCACTCAGCTAAAAAAAGAAACACCATACAACAGAGAACAATATAATCATTCACTTATAAATGTAATCCATCTCTTTTGTTGACAGGAATTCTATGTATGTTTTAACCAGAAACATCAGCATTAGTGGCTGAGTATAAATAAGTGGTTCAGGACAGTCTGCCTTTTCACTCAGCGAATGTAGGAAAATGTGACCCAGACCCCATGGAAAATGGTCTAAAAGATATTTTCTCCAGACCCTCAGCATTTACACCTGCCTCTAGTTGAGTACGGGTGGAATCAGATGGCCCAGGATGACTGATGTCAGTGCCAGGCCATAATAGAACCGAACATAAACACGAGTAATTGAATCTCCATTTGAAAATCCCTTTGAAAACTCTGTAATTGAACGTTTTGCTCCGTGAGTTAAAATGTATGGCAGTGTTAAATGATCTAAAATGCCAGCTGACAGTTGATGTATTAGATAAAAGGTGATTTCACAGTTGTAATGGCAGAGCTCATACAGAGGTGAGCACCGTTCTTGACAGGAAAACAAAGTGGGGCTTTGAGGGGTGATTAAACATTCCTCTCAGTCACAGACCAAAGCAAAGATTGCTCCTCTTTTCTGTGGACAACAAAAATTAAATTGTAAAATATAATTTAATGATAATGTGTTCCTGTGAAAGTGAAGAAAAGCTGTATCACCTCTGTGACACATTCAGAGCTGTTTAAGGCAAATTTTAATTAATGCCTGCAACTCTATCTGTGCAGCTGTCTGGATGATTTCCCTCCTGTTCTGTTGTGTTAGTCCCTAACTTGAGAGCCTTTAGCTGTTAAAGGCTCTCAAGTTTTTCTCCTGCTAAAGTTTAGCAGGAGAAAAACTCCCAGAAATCACTAGGCCAATCATTGGTGCCCCAGTCACAACTATTGAAGTTGAGTTTTATATTTCAGTCTTGGTCATGTAATGACAAAGAAAAATAATGCAGTCTCAAGGAGGATTCACATTGGTGCGACAAAATCACCAGTTTTACATGCGGTTTCCCGCCTGACATTATCTCTGACCATTTGCACAGTGTGCAACAAGCCTGGAATACAGCGACATCCTGCCTCGCCACTGACTTTTTTGCAGGCTTGGTCCTTTCTGGACTCTGTAGTAATAATTGGTTGAGTCATATAACTCAGGCCGACAGCAGACCGCCACTATCAGCTTGTCGTCCGTATTGAATGAAAACAGCTTTGTCTCCACTGCAGTCTTTCACCGAACATCACAGCCACATCAGTTCCTGATTGGTTGTCGCAAAGCAACAAGACTCAAAAGTCCAGCCTTTTAAACTCCAACAACTGTTGCTTTGCATCCACAGGTTGTGTGTCGCTCTGGCTTCACTTTGATCACCAAAATCACGTGTTTTGCATTGATAGAATTGCCTCTGTTGCTTCGCTTTGCGTCACGTTGCTCCCATGTGGCACCTCTGCATACGGATATCATGTAAATCTGTCGCTCGGCCTGACACATTTGTGCTCAATGTGAACACACGGTCAGAGTTTCTCTAAAAGTTGTGGAGAGTGTTTTTAGCTGGAAATGACGGTTCCTAATCCCTCGAGCCTTCCAAGCAATGCAGTCAACCGTTGCTGCTCCGTTCCAGCTGGCGTCCTCCTGTCACCACCAGGCCTTTCCACCCTCCACCGTGGAGCTACCATCGGACCAGAACCGCACCTCTGCTTCCCATTATCAACCACAGCCAGACTCACTCCCTCCGGTCCTTCATCATCCTGTAAGTCAGCCTCTGCTGCACCATCTAGCCAGCCTGTCTGTTGTTGGTGCTCAGTGCTTCCCACAGTCTGCGACCAGAGCCTTCCCAGTCAGCCTGACCCACGTCCCCTGCCCCCTTTTTCTCCAGTCTTCAGTGAACAATGAAACTGCCTCACTTTCTCTGTATTTGTTGCTTCTGGGTCCCTCGTGGAAACCATGAATGTGACAATAATAAAATCTAAATTGAATGTATTCCACTTTGCAATTCATTAAGCTTGGTTATGTGTTTTCAGTTATAAAGTAGTCATATTTGACACAAGCATATTTCTTTAATTCAAATGCTTTGTTTGAAGACTAAATCAACAAAAGTATATGTCAACCTAAACAGTTACATCACACCTATGCTTTCTTGTATTGCCTTTGAGTTTATACAAGGACTGCTATGGCTAAAAATAGCATACTGCATAATCTTATATCTTTGGTGTCTCACAGCAACATGTTTATTTTTCCATTTAGTTGACTTCATTATTAGATTTTATTCCAAAAACATTCTCTGTTAGGGAGTGTTGGCCTAGTGGTCAGAGCAGCACGCTTGCACTCAGAGAAGGATGCAAGTACCGGGTTCGATCTCCAGCGCCTGCACTCTGGGTCCCTGAGCAAGACCCTTAACCCCAGATTGCTCCCCGGGCGCCGCACATGGCAGCCCACTGCTCCCCAAAGGGATGGGTTAAAAGCAGAGAACACATTTCACTGTAATGCATCTTTCAATGTATGTTTCAATGACAATAAAGATGATATTACTATATTACTATTACTATTCTTCCTCATTGAGCTTATGAGCATCCTGGACACACACTGCTTAGAACACAGTAGTTATGGCTTTTCTTCAACATTTATCTCTGTATTCTCAGTATTTTGTACTTTATTTACAAAACTGAATTGAATTTTTTTAACCATTTCTACTTCATTCTGAAAATCATTTTTTTTTTACTTCATTATGTGCTGTAAAAGCAAATAATCCACCAGAAATGTTTTATTTTTTCATCCAAGTGTCTTTATGTACTGTAATACTCTTTAATCTTTCAGGAAGATAGCTATTTAGATTAGTTGTGAGGACCAAAAGGGAGGATCTGCTGAATATCATGCAGCCTTCCAGCATCAGAGAACCACACCAGTGGGCAGACAGAATGGCTGAGGCCCAAGGTTGAAGGTTTTTCCAGCCAAGATAGCTGACAGAAAAGAATAAATGTTGTCTACCGAACTGGAGGTACTCTTTCCTGTCCTGTAAGCCCAGAGATGGGTGGAGTAGCACTACTTCGATATATTTTTACTCAAGTAAAGGTAAAAAAAGAATCATCCAGGAAATGACTGGAGTAAAAATAAATGTGCTGGAGAAAGGAAAAACAAATACTGAGTAGGCTACTACAATTGTACTGTTTAATCTGATCTCATCTGTGAAAATGATCATACATATAAAATATACAATGTTCTTCATGTGGTGGTACTTAGAACAATGAAAAAGATCAGGCAGAAGAACTGCGTTTAAATCTCAGCTTTACCCAAGATAAAACTTCAAACACCAGTACGTACATGTGACATATGGTTGACTGTCAGGCTCAGCAGACAGAAAAATACCATCAAGCTTCTTTACAAACCAGAAATCTCACCAGACAGGAACTTAAAAAAGGTTTCTGCTACATTTTATGTTAAAACCTGTTTGTTTGTCATTTAGTGAAGTAACCTGAGGTTGGGAGATTAGCCGAAAATCATTACTAAAGAGTAGCATTAGGTCAAAATACTGTTACTGAGGTAGAAGTAAAACATATGGAGCGGTGAAACTACTCCTAAAAGTACATTTTGTTTAAAAAAGTTACTCAATTAAATTTAACTGAGTAAATGCAAACTGCGTTACTACCCACCTCTGGGTCCGGCTGATTTCTGATTTTCTCCAAACCTTACATTCTAGACAGGTATTTAAAAATTCCATTTTGTGTGTAAACCATGTTTTCTCTCCCTCCAGAGACAGAGACCATTTCATGAAGCTAAATCCTTATTAGCCAAAAAAAATCGAAATGTTAATTTGCCGAGCCTTTGAGGTTTTAGATTTGTATTCAGTAGTTAGACTTCACGTTTGTTTCGATGTCTTAATTAATTAATCATTATACTTGCGTGGTTACTTGCTTAATTATTTGTTGGTTTAGTGATTAGATACAATATAATAATTCAGTCTCTAAAGGAAGAGTTTATGTGGTGTTTTTTGAGAATTTGCTTTCATAAAAGATTTCTCTCACATCTTTCATGGCGTGGGCAATTTATTCTCCCTGAAATGATAATTCACCCTTTAGGCAAAAAGATTTTATAAATTTGAGTCAGATAAAGAGAACACATTTTATTTAATGACATCAAATCATTTTAATACTTACTCATGCTGCCCGTGCATTGTGTTTTAAGCTTTAATATAAGTTTCTTTCCTAATTCATTCCCTACAAGAAACTAGCCAAAAGGACCCGATCAAAAGATTAGCCTAGATATCCTAGTTATTAATTCTCGGTAGTCTCCTGTATCACCACTGACAGCCTGAAATGTTTTTTAAAGCTGTGGCTCACAGAGTAAAGCTGCCCATTCTTCTTCGGTAAAAACCTTCAGTTCTTGTAAATTGTTGGGCTGCCTTGCGTGAACAAAGAGGTTCAACGATGCTTCTCTCATTTCTGCTGCAGCCAGGCTGAAGAGGCCTTGTGTAAGATCGTTTTCATCTTCAAATAGCTTGCCTCCTTCACCTCTGTTTCAGAGTGGGAATGATGTATTTTTCTTTATAGGACTTGTTGAGTCCTCTAAATGTGTTGATCGTTGTGGCCGTGAAGGTCAGTGATGCTGTCAACGGGTTCAGTGAAATGTTTGTGTTATGTGGGATAGAAACGACCTTCTTTTGGAGACCACGCAGCCCATTTTTTCTTCAAACTTAGTCCTTATTGTGCATCTTGAAACGGCTCAACCACTTTAATTAAAGTTGTATGTGAACTGTGAAGTAAAGTTTTGACCTTTCTATTAGCATTTGTGACTCAAATGTTGGGCCAAAAGAATGTCAAAAGAATCCCTAATTTTTCAATTCTTAGAGTTTGAACATTGTTAAATAGCACATCATGTTCCTTGGATGTCGTTTCATATTTTCTTCCTGTTATATGCTTCTTTTTAATAATTGTTTGCTCTCCCTGTTGCTCTGAATCAGGCAGCATCAGTGCAGGACGGGATAAGACATGCCGAGGCAAAGACAAACATTTTATACATCCCTATTAATTACAAGCAAATAGATCATGGGCGTACATGTGTACCTTCAGTAGCCTTGAAAAGTGTGGACAAAAACTTCTCTGTGTTTGTTATCAAACCAAAACGGACAGGTCATGTACATTTTTTGTGCGGTCAATTAGGTGGTTTGAATGTGAAAGATTTCACCAAATTAGTTACCATGAGTTACCAATTAGGTGAAGCCCATTTTTTTTTATGCAAATTCAACCATTTTCAACGGAAATTGCTGTTTAAAAAAGAATTCCGGTATTGATTTAGATGCTGTCATAGTACTGAATCTGCTTTAATAAAAGTTCATAGTGACATTGTTGCGCCAGTTGACTCTAATGGCGCTGTAGCTCTGGTGCTTCTGGAGCTTACAGCAGACTTTTACTGCTCACCACTTGTCCCGTCTTGCCTACATGACTATGTTGGCATCTGTAGCACCACTTTAAAGTGGTTCGCCACTTACCTGACTGGTGCTGAAGTTTTTCCCGTCACGCTCAAGGACTTTTCCTCCTCTACTGCACCATTTCATGGGGGTGCCACAAGGTTCCATTGTAGGTCCTCTGCTTTTTCCCATATATATTTTTTTTCCTGTTAGCTCTATCATAGCCCGACACAATGTTAAATTCCATTGCTATGAAGAAGATTTGCAGATTTATTTACTGTTAAAGCCTGGGTTCAGTAATCCACAACATTGTCTCTTTAAATGTACCTGTGCTATTAAACAGTGGCTAAGCCAGATTTGTTTGTTTTAGTTTTTTGAATAAAAAAAAGAACAGAATGGATTGTGTCTGAACCAAAGCTGCCATTCTCTGTTTCTTTTAACATGTTTGCACATTTTATCTCCCTGTGTGTTTTTGTTATAAATTCATTTTGTTAAGCACTTTGCTCGCCATTATTTTCTGTTCTCCTCTGTCTCATAAAATCTGCCAGGATAATATAATTTCGAACATAGCTATGTCTGTGGAGAGGGCAGTTTTCTCAAATCTTAGTCCCCCTGCAGCCACCACCGATAATGTCCTCAGACAGACAGAGTGCTGCTTTAGCAAATCTGTCACATGAAAACATAAGTGGCCTTGTGCATAAAGTTCACACATCTGCAGTCCTTTATTGTACATAAAGTATACAAACAGCAAAACACAGCTCAGAGTTCTCAAGACCTGACATGCTTATTCATAAAAAATGCTTTTCTCACAAATAAAACTGGCATGCCATGAACCATTTTTATACTTCTTCACACATATGATCATCAATAAGTTATTTTAAATAATTAATGCATTTCATATATTTTCATCCTTTCATTACAGAGGCAATGCAACTGAAAGAGAAATCACAGCGTACAATGGTCAACACACTGGTAGCATACAATGTAAAATAAAGATTCCTCTGTATGCAGAATAATTAGCTTTTCTCTCTTTGTAGAAAAGGACTAATCTGACATGTCAAAAGGACCATCTCAAACAAAGTGACACACACTGCTACAAAAATATCTATAGCACCAAATAAAGCTAAACATGGAACTGATCATAAATAACAGAAGTAAATCAAGCTTCGTTCCCTTTTTTCTCAGCAAGAAATATTGTACCATCTAATACCAAAAATACATGACAAAGTCCAAATTTCAGACAGATGAAGAGAACTTAAAGCATCTGTGGCAGCATGTTTTAGGTCAAGGTGCCCCCTGGAGGAACTGATCACCAGGCTTTATTGGCAACAGTGCCATTAAAATCAGAGGAGTTCATTCAGAGTCCACAGTGCAGAGTCGAGCACCTTTCACTATCTGGGCTTCATTCTTTCTTAGCTTTCATTTTCTGTACTGCATCAGAGAGGAAACCTTAGATACCTCTTAATGCACACGCACCGCTGCAGCTAAAAATGCCATAATAGTAGCAGACCAAAGGTTTATAAAAATGTTTTAAACAGAAGCGTATTATGTCTCATGTTGTCCCAGATTATAATTAAAGATAAAATATATCTTAGCATCCAAGAACCAATAAATATTGAACGGAGACATGATTCATTCTGACTCTTTTCAGATCAGATACATCATTTTAAAAGCACTTTGTGCAAGTGAAGACTAAATATAAATGATGCCGTGTCGTCCAGAGCTGCGATCTCTACTGGATCGCATTCAGATTTCATCTAATAGCAGCCGCTCATCCAAAGATGGAGTGAGGGTCATCACTTTCCTGAAGGACCCAGTTGTGCACTTTTCACAAGTTCGCAGAAGTAAGTCCAGGAAAACTTTCACTTGGTCCAAAACTCTGCAGCAAAGCGTTTAACTGGACCAAAAATAAGAGCTCACTCCTGTTTTAAAGTCTGTACTTGTTATCTATTGATGTTAGATTTCCATTAAAAAAAGCCTTTCACTTTCAGGGCCCTGCATGGTCATGCTTACTGAATTGTTAAAGCCACATTCCTCAACTCAGGCCTTCAGCTGTTTAAAGACATAAGGCAAGCAGCTGAAGATATTCTCATTGACAATTCTTTTTCTGAGATTTTTTAAATCAGTATTTCACTTATTTTTTAACTAATCATATTTATTTGCACTTTGTCTTTTATATTTGTTTTAATATCATTGTGAAGTGCTAATATTCTATATGTTAAAGGTGCTGTATAAATAATACTAAAAGCCGGTGAGATTCATCAAATTGAAAAGAACTAAACACGGCTGGGAAACGGGTCTTGAACAGCACATCCCACAGTCCAGAAATCATGAGTAACAGCCAGACCAATCCCAGATGATCCTGCTTTTTGGTGTTCAGGAAGCATGAAGGATGTTTTTATGAGCAAACGTGTTTAACAAGTTTTTGATTGTGATGAATTCCTCAATTTTGCTTCGTTATGCAGAAAAGAACAGTGATATTTAGAGCCGTTGTCCTGCTGTGTCCCACCGTTCAGTAAACTTTGTGAGAATGCATTAACGCTTTGTGTGTCTGTCCTTATCAGTTTAAAAAAACTGTGAACGGGCTCTAAAAGCTGAGGGCTGAAGCTTTAACTTCTAAAACTAAGAGAAAAAGAAAAGTTTTGGATTATACCTGCAGATGTTTTTCTGCATGTAGACGGCAGGAGGCCACTTCAGCTACAGAGAGAGCCTCAGCATGCAGAGAGGTAGAAAAGGGGAAAAGAACGGCAGCAGCCTGGAGACAAACCTTAAGTCTGAGTTATTTATGGTTTTCCTCTCTCCTTATGACAGATAAATACAGAGGCTTCTTAAAAAATTCAAAAATCATTGAAAGGCAGATTGCTTTCAGCAAGTCAATTCAGAGAAACTCGTAGATTCGTTGTCATCTGTTTCAGTTATCTTTTATCATGGCCAGCAACTAATGAAAACACAAAATTATGTTTTTTTTTTTTTTTAAGGTAGTGCAACAAAAAATTGTTAAAGTATTTTTAACACAGAAACCTGGGCCTAATGAAGGCTATGTCCCCATACCTTCCAGTTTATTCACTCCCAGTACATGCAGCGTTGGCCTAGTGATTTGGGAGCTGGGTGTCTTGGGGAAGGCTCAAAGGTTGCCAGTTTGAAACTCAACCTGTCACTCTGGGTCCCTGAGCAAGACCCTTAACTACAACCTGCTCCCCCTGCTCCATTCAGTGCTGGCAGCATACCCCTACCTAAGGGATGGGTTAAACGCAGAGACATATTTCCTCTCTGTGGGACTACATCGTCAATAATTGGTTGGGGCTCCTTTTGCATGAATTTCTCCAGTCTGGCATGGCAGTAACCTCCCTGGGGCTCCACTAAGGTGTTTTGGAAGCCCAGGTTGCTTTAATAGTGGCCTTCAGCTCATCTATATCATTGTCTTTGCTTTGCTACGGGGAAAGGTCAGGCTAGTTTGCCGGCCAAACAAGGGATCCAAGTGACACTAGAGTCAGCAAAGCAGATATTAGAAGTTTAACCAGTGTTGACAGGAGTTGGATTGTGCTGGAAAAGGAAATAAAACTTAGAGGTAAGCATGACGTGCCCTAAAATGTCTATATAGACTGCTGCTCAGACTTTGGGCTTGATAAAGCCCTGTGGATCAACACCAGCAGATGATATTACTCCCCAAATCATCACTGACTGTGGAAACTTCACTCCAAGCAATGAGTGCACGCCCTACTCTTCCTCCAAGCTCTACATTTATGTCTTGGAGTGTTTCTAGGACATTTCTGACGTCATTAAGAAGTGCCTTAACACAAGGAATGTGACTGATATAACCCACGTCTACAGGCCATGACTTGTGATACCCCCCGCCCCAACTATTGGGATGATCACACAATCATCCCAATATTTTGATTACCTTTAATGCGCGTGTCCATTTTCCTACAGCACCTTTTTCCTCCAACTTTTCATCTATACACTTGGAGACAATTCTCTGAATAGCTTACCTGCTGCTTACTCTCCACGGGGGATGTCAGTTGCTGTCTGTGGGACTAATGTAAATGTATGATTGGGAAAGTCATATTTATATTTGTAAAAATATTAGAAATTAATACTTATATAATAATAAAAATTATGACTGCTATTAATCTATGTGAGTTTGCAATGCATTTCATAAACCGACTTTGAAAAAGAAGCAATCTTTTCGAGGATTTTTCAATATATCTATACACATCTGTTCAGCATAAATAACAACACGGATGTTTGTAATGTGCAAATAGAGGGTTTTTTTTGTCAGATGCAAATTTACTTAACTAAAAGCAAAATGTTTTCCAAATTTCTACATTGCTATGCCGGTAATGGATGAGACGCCTTCACTTTCCTCCACAGAAATTAATATAAACATCATGAGGTTTCAGCGCGTTGAACAGGAAATTATGCAAAGATGATGATGGATGGCGTGTAAACACGGCATGGTTGTCTGGGGTGTCTTCTGGGCCACACTGCCTCAGGCTGGGTTAGAGGTGACCTAAGATTGCACCTTCCCATCAATGTTGCAATGGCAAAAAAAAAAAAAAAAAAAAAAAAAACAGCGAGTAACCAAGGCAACAAAGTGATCCATCATTTCTAACAAGCCGCAGGAGGCGACAGATAGGTTTGTAGATAACGTGGAAGCGTCGGGGAGGGGGCAGTAATCTTGTTAGATACCATATCTGTTGATAAAACCTATTTCCTAAGCCGGAAAATAGCTTTACATCTTTGGTGTCATCCGTGTGTTAGCAAATAATGGAGCTTTAATGGATAAATGATACGTCAAAATCAAAGTCGCAGGATGTCATCCGGCTTGTGCTTAAGGCTGGATTGTCTATTTGGGGGGTGGGGTTGGAGGGGGGGGGGGGCATCAAGCTAAAAGCCATTTGCAAATCTCTGGGAGCTGTCTTGTATGGTCCTAATATCCTCATAAGAAGCCACGGCTGACCTCACTTAATGAGGATTAATGCAGGACCAGATTGGAGTGTGTGCGTATCACGGCACACTTCTGCATGCCCACTCCCACTTGCTCATAACTGGTTGCACTCATTGAGGGTCCATGTCCCTGTGGAACCTCTGCGAACATGTGTGGAAAGCTGCTTGCATGAAAAACAAGATTCGGTTTTGGAACGAGAGGAGAAACTATGAAGGGAGCAGACATATGCAGGTTATGTGAGCCCTGGCGAGCGGGACGTAATGGGATATTGAACTTTATTTTGACGCGTACGCCTGTCTCTCCGCGGCTGTATCAGTTCTATGTTTATCATTATGTTGCTATGGGTAACCAAAAATGATTAAACACACAGTAAGTTAGCCTTGCGTTCAAGACAAAACTGTTTTCCTGTTACTGTCATGTGTTTTCTGACAGGAGTTAGGCCAGTTTGTTTGTGGTTTAATTGGAATTTAGAGTTTCTTACTTATAGGTTGCATCAAACTTTAACACACCATGATAAAACTGAATCTAGTGCAGCATGAAATGAAAACCACGCCCCTCATTAAGCAAAAGTGTCTGCAGAAATTGGAAGCATCTTTCTCATCCCTCACAGCCACAAATATGACAGATCCCCAGGTTTTTCCGGCATGTTTTTCTCTCTGCTTCCTCAGAGGAGACGTTCCACATCCTGACTTTCCTCTCTTACATCTAAATATAAACTTTAACGGCAGCTGAGCAAAAACCAGATAAAAAAGAATGTAGATGTCACTGAGAAAGATTATTGATGTTTGGAAATGGTTGAAGTGTTTTTTTTTTTTGTTTTTTTTTTTGTCCACTGGAATGTATAAGAGCCAGTCATTCTCTAGGAAGCGGGAGACGGGCTTGGCGACTTCATGGGAGTGGAGGAGGTCGTCTCGGTGGGGGCCATTAGTCATACTGGCCCCTCGGTCAAGCCCTCCATAGGCAGGGTGGTGGCGTTGTCAACTGGCTGCAGGTCGTCCTGGGGAGGCGGGGGGGCTTTGCTGGCAGCAGCCAGGCTGGCGTAAGGCAGGTGGCAGTCCATGTGCAGGAAGGGCGGGTAGTGCTGGCGGTAGCTGATGTAAGCAAACAGCAACCCGATTACTCCTCCGACAAACGCATCTGCAAAGTCACACAAGCACATGTAAGGTCATGGTTGTCAAACCGTGGTTCAAGTACCTCTGGGGGTCCTCTGGTAATAGGTAGTGCTTACTTGTGAGGTAAGTAATATAAGTGTGATGAACACTTACAGGACAAAGGTTTTGTCGAAGCACACTGATCATTGCCTCACCAGAAACTTCTCAGAAAACAGCAACAATACAGTGTAGATAATTTTGAGAGCTTCCACTTAGAACAAAGACAGACAACTTTTCATCAGGAACGACTGCTGGAGGCTATTTATGCTGCTTTCTGTTTAGTTCCGTCTGGGAATCAAATTAACCTCTTCTAACTATGTTTGGGCCTGAATAACATTTGGATTTTTAATTGCTTTGCTGTCTTATCAGGCTAAAAAGTGTTGAAATTACAAGCTAATCATGTTCAATGACCAGCCACATTATTGGGTAAATTTGTTACACCAAGGGCAAAGCAACCATCTTACATGGCAGAAACACATTGGGAAACTATAATGTGTCATTTGGAAATGTCCAAGCACAGCCATCTCATTTGTTTACAGAAGAGTGGTGGCCTAGTGGTTATCGGTTAAATTCCCACAGACTGCCACTCTGGGTCCCTGAGCAAGACATAAAAACATCATAAACACATTGAAACAATCACTGGTTGTGAGAGCAGTAACAAACATTAAATAGCATCAGGTGAAAACATCAATACACATCAGATATGTTTGTCAGTGTTCCTGTTATTATGGCTGAAAGCAACAACAGGTGAGTTTTTCAGTCTATATTTAAAGGAACTCCGTGTTTCGGCTAATTTGCTTAGTTTTCTGGAAGTTTGTTCCAGACTTGTGGAGAATAGGAACTAAATGCTGCTTCTCCATGTTTGGTTCTGGTTCTGGTTACAGAGAAGACCAGAACCAGAAGACAGAAGTGGTCTGGAGGGTTGATTCAGCAACAACAGGTCTTTAATGTATTGTGGTGCTAATTCATTCAGTGATTTATAAACCAACATACATTTTTTAAAGTCTATTCTCTGAGCTACAAGGAGGCAGTGTAAGGATTTTAGAACTGGGGTGATGTGCTCTATCTTCCTGATTTTAGTGAGAAAATGAGCAGCAGCATTTCGCATTAGCTGCAGTTGACTATTTTTTTTTAATTATTATTTGAAGACATCATTGCAGTAATCAACGCGTCTAAAGATAAACACATGGACGGGTTTCTCTAGATCACACTGGAACATCAGTCCTTTAATCCTGGAGATGTTCTTCAGGTGGTTGAAGGCTGACTTTGTGACAGTCTGCATGTGTCCTTGAAGGTTCAGGTCTGAGTCCATCACTACATTCAGATTTTGGGCCTGATCACTAGTTTGTTGCTGTAATAACTGAGGCTCCATGCTGAGCCTAGTTGGATTCTGCTTAGGTCCAAATATAATAACTTCAGTTTTGTTTCTGTTCAGCTGGAGAAAGTTTTGGCACATCCATGCATTGATTTGTTCTAAGCATCCGTTCAGTGCATCGATGGGTTCAGAGTCACCTGGTCACATCATAGTGTATGTTACCTGGGTTAATGACTCTTACAGAATTAAGATTCTGATGAAAAGTGAACAACATAAAAGCATGGATCCATCCTGCCTTGTATCAGCAGTACAGGCTGCTGATGGTGTAATGGTGTCTTGGCAACCTTTAGACCATTTAGTAACAACTGTACAATGTTTAAACACCAAAGCCTATATTTGCCATGCCTATGTCTGACCTCAGTGTACCAATCTTGTAATGACTACTTCCAGCAGGATATTTCACTATGTCACAAAGCCTAAATCATCTCAAACTGGAATCATGAGCATGAAAGGGGTTTCACACAGGATCTCAACCCAATAGATCACTTTCTCCATGTGCTACAGCAGGAGAGTCACATTATAGAAATGAGGCCAACTACTTTGTAGCAAACGTATGAGACCATCAGTTCAGATAAGGATCCACAATCTCAAAAAAAGTTTGAGACCTTGTTGAATCTACCCCACAAAGAACTAAATTAAATTCTGAAGGGGCAGTGACCAGGAACGAGCAAAAGGTGAATCCATTTCAGCGGCTGATGAATGTATTTCTTTATATTTTTACCTTCAAACAATGTCAGATACAAATTGCCAGAAGTTTAAATAAATATATTTGATTGTTTTTCTACCATGGTATCAACTGAAGGACAGACCATCTTTTTTTCATTTTGTTTTTCCCATGATTCACGTAATGTCAAGATTGTAGGTCAAATCTGTATGTTCGACAATGCCAGGTTCTTTTCTGGGGACAGCACTAGAACCTTTTGGGGATGATTAGGGAAAAGTTTCCTCTAAAATCAATAAACACTTGAAAAAGCATCAAGACCCTTAACAACTTCTGTCAGTGGCTTCTTTGGGTTTGCTGTAACACTGACCTCTACAGGAGATCTTTCCCTTGTATAAGCATCACCATCTACAACTCTTTAATGATACATAGCCATGTTATATGATTATTAAAAAAAAGACCAAGACACATTTAAATTGTTATAAAATAAGATTATTTATACTATGGTCTGGGTGAATGTTCAATTCTGATTGACTGCAGGGTATCCATTAAAGACACCTATTAAAAAGAGTTCTTGTCAAATAGCCTGATTTCTCTAAATTATTGTGCTGGCTCAAATGTTAGCCGGTAACGGTTAGACAATTGATGCAGGTTACCTGAAAAATTGACGATTTTAACAGCAACAAAAACATTACAGTATTAATAATTGATTTATTTAGTTTTTTCTGTAGGTGACCATGGTAGAAACAAGATAATGCCCTTCAAGTTGTCCATTATGAAATATCGATGGAGTTCGCAGAAGCAACCATCACCTGCTTCATGTCAGACAGTTGACACCTCCGCATTGTCCATCATTACGAATTATCCCTTACATGCACCAATCGTCCATCCTGATACTGTTTTTATTGTCCTTTTTGAGCCTAAATAGAACCTCAGCATATAAACAGGCGTGGCGCCACCTACAGTACCGTAGAACTAGCAGAAAGCCAGATGGCGACTACAAAATGACTAGTAAATAATGTCGGACCGAACCTGACCCTCTGCAAAGCCTCACGGTAAAGCAGCAGCTCGGCGTGATCGAAGACCAATCATTATTATTTAAATAAACCGATCAACAGCAACTCTAATAGCCTCATATCAGAACATTATAGAGAAAGAAATTCCTGTTCATAAACAGAAACAGGGACACAGCATCAATATAGAAACCAACCAATCAATCTATCTATTCATAATGTTGTTTGTCCTTAAGACTGCAGAGGCTAAGAAGAGCATCGCTATTACTATTATCACAGTATTATTAAGGACATTTACTCACATCAATTAACTCTACGGTCTTATCTGAGCCACGGCAGCTTGAGCTTCTGCTTCAGTGAACACCAACGTTCATACTGTATTCCCAGCGCTATTCCAGTCTTTTCCCTCTTCAAATCATATATATTGTTTTGCCTTTTTATTGCAATCGATCTTGAACCTTTCTTCACTGTTTCCACACTTGGCTAGGAGATGCTAACAGCTGCTGCACATGCGTAGTGTCACACTTTTGTTGTTATTATAAATGTAGATAAAGGGCTTTCTTTAGTAACAAATTGATTAAAAACAAAGCATAAGTCACCAATACACCTGAAAAGACCAGGTTAAAAAAGGACCAATGCCTTGAATCGTTGACCAGATGCCACTGCCTTGGTCTTACATGCAAGGCAGCAACATTGGATTTTTAAGACAATGAAACCTCCAACTTTCCCAACCCAAAATATCACCTCATCCTCATCTCAATTTTTAAGTAAGTGAAAAAATTATTTATTTGTTTCGATGTTGTTTTAAAATCTCTGACAGTATGGCGGTACTAAAACTTAGCACTAACTTAAGTGGTGCTTGTTTGAAGGAATTCCGTTTTCCCCCTGCATGTGTCAGTTGATAAATAACACCTGCTCCCGTGGAATAGGGCTTGGTTAATTATGCATCACTGTATGGGCTGCACTGTTTCGGGGAGCATTCATCATGTCTGCCGAGTTTAGAGCTTGATGAAAGTAACATGAACGGCAGAGCAATGAATCGTTCAGCCGGGCTCACTCACCTTGGGACGGGGTATCTCTGGTACTTTGTCAGACGCTGAATAGACTTGTATTACAGCCGACCCCATTTTAGGCTAGAATGCATCATAAAATGCAGCACTACTGTAATGAATTTACAGCACATATAGTTGAAAATAGATCAAAATTGCACTAAGCCCCTGATGTTGATTCCCACCTAATAACTAAACTGTATTAAAACTTAAGTTGAATGAAAAGTAAAACTGCACCAAGCTCCATCTGACAGAGGATGAGCTGGTGGTCTGGATGTTCTGCGAGTTCCTGTCAACTGGATTTACTGGACTGTGACTTGATTTAATAGATTAGTTTAGTGGTGGTAAGAGTATTAATATTCATCCAGCACAGTGTAGCATCTGCTCTAATGGGAGCTCCCAGCTTGTGTTTACACTGGCAGCAGATTGGGGACCCTCAAATTTAATGGACTGCTCTATGGAAGCTTACTTACAGCCTGCGGAGGACGGGCAGGAGAGAAACGTAGACCCAGAGAGGATTTGGGAAATGATGGGCTTGCTTTTAAGAGCTGCAAGTGTGTTGTTTTGGATATAAATGAAGCCAGGTTGTAAAAAGAGCTGTTGCGTTTTCAGCCAGGAGCATATGGCTTCCTCAAACTAATTAACACCGTGTGATGGAGCTGTCATCACGTTATTTCTTTTGCTATCTCAAACCCACACACTTATATGCAATTTTCTCTCCCACTCCCCCTCAGGTCGTTCATTCTCTTATCTTTCCAGAAAAAAAAAAAAAAAAAAAAAAAAAAAAAAAAAAAAAATATATATATATATATATATATATATATATATATATATATATACTTATATTTCTATATATTTCTATATATATATATATACTTATATTTATATATATATATATATATATATATATATATATATATATATATATATATATATATATATATATATACTATTGTATTATTATTTTTGCTGAATTACGCAGTTTTGTGAAGAATAAACTGTTAAATAGCTGTAAAGTAAAGTAAATACGCATTGATCTGGAGGTAATAATTATTAAATCTCTCTGCAGAAATTACATGCACAGGTGGTGCATCTAAATACAGCAGATTATAACTGAAAGGCTTACATAGTTCAGTAATTTAATTCAAAAAGCAAAACTCCTATATTAAAAAGATTCATAACGAAAAAAGAGGGAAAGGAGAGAACAGCTACTGAATACATTTATTTCTGTTAATTCTGATAATATGTGTTAGAGCTAAAGAAAATCCAACATTCAGTTTCTCAGACAATTTAAGTATTAAACAAGAGCAATAAAAAAGTTTTTTAAAGTGGAATGAAAACCCTCTCCATGCACTGTGCAGTCCACGCCCTCAGTACTCGGTCAAAGCTTCATTTACATGAATTGCTGCATCAATGTGGCATAAGGCTGTTCAGCCTGTGGCTCTGCTGAGGTGTTCAGGAAGCCCAGATTGCTTTAAAAACGGCCTTCAGCTCGTCTGCATTGTTGGCGCCGCTGTCTTTCATCTTCTGCACGACAATAGCCAATAGATTTGCTATAGCGAGTCCCGGAGAAAAAATGAAATTGGCATCTCGGTAAAGCCTGTCAGCAGAAAGAAGCATGAGGTGCTCTAAAGTTTGCCGGTACGTGACTGCGGTGATTGTGGACTTGATAAAACCCAGTGGACCAACACCAGCAGATGGCATGACTCTCCAAATCATCAGTGACAGTGAAAACTTCCCACTGGAACAAAAGCACCTTGGATTCTCTGCCTCTCCACTCTTGTGCCAGACTCTGAGTCCTTGGTTTCCAAAGGAACATTTTATTTAGCTTTAACCTGAATAGAAATCTTCCAACCACAGTGCAACACTGCAGTTTTTCTTCTCATTAGTCCAAGTTCTCCAGTGGCTCAACACGAGGAGTGTAACAGTTGACGCCAGTATCCTGGGCTTTGCTTCATGGTCTTTTTAAGAACTGTCACTATCCCTGTTCCTTATGCATTTTTTTAGCCACACTTTTTCTATGCCCCAAACATCCCGTCGTCATGCTCGCTTTCAGCACTCGGTTGGCAGCTAATTACTCTGCAATGACATTTTTGGGCTCACTGTGAGAAAGCAAGTCAAGTTCATAACTATTTTAGTGTTTAATCTGGAAAAAAGAGGCCACCCCGTTTATTTTATTTACAATATTGATACTTTCATTCAATTTGTTATTATTTCATTTCATGTTCACTACTTTACTTTATTGTATTGTTTAAAAAAACAACATTAATGCTGTACATCACATTTAGAGTAAGTGTAATAACAGAGGGAGATACTTAAAACTGAGCGCATTCACATGGGGGAGTTAACCCGTTCAAGTTAATGTGAATGCCACGAAGAAGACAAACTGGTGGACTGACGTATCGCATCTGTGGATATTTTTCAGATAATAAACCTTAGAAAACACACCTTGAGTCCTGTCCATACTTCAAAGACGTAACATTAGCCTTCTTGGAGAGGGTGACAAAGTCCGTCTACTGGACAGCTGTCAAGTCCACATGATTGTGAAAGATACAACAGCCATAAGAGTAATTTACATTTAAGTATTTGAAATCCAGTTTTTTGTTACATTTCTATGTTTTGACTGCACAGTTGTCAGCTCTGTTGCCTTGCAGCAAGAAGCTCCTGGGTGTGAACCCCGGTCTGAGGTATTTTTGCAGGGCGTATGCATGTTATTCCTGCGCATTCATGGGTTCTCTTTGGGTTCTTCGGCTTCTTACCACAGTCCAAAAATACGACTGTTAGGTTGATTGGTCTCTTTAGAGGTGTGAGTGTGTACGAGCATGGACGTTTGTCCTGTGTTATCCAGTGATGGACTGGGGACCTGTCCAGGATGTACCCTGCCTCCCAGTAACCCCCCATCTAATGAACGGCTGGATTCTGTTTTTTCTAGTGACTTAACATTTATTTTCATTTGTTGTTAGGCATAGATACTCAAAGAAAATAACACTTTAAATGTAAGGTATCACCCTCCGTGTAACAAATCTATATATGACTTTCACATCTTAAATTTAATTTATTTTCAAATACATTCCAGCTTACTGGGAGGTAACTACAAATTTTAAACAGACATTCCAATCAGCAAAGTTAAACTAGAGTTGATTTTATTGGTCAGACCTTGCCAGTGGTGCTTGTAGTCACACGTCCTAGACAGTGCGATCATCATGGCGCTGTACAGCGGTAGGACCATGGCACAGAGACGCCAGCTGCGACCGCGCCCACCATCTGTGAAACACTGCAGCTTTCCTGCCAAGTAGAAGGAGGTGAAACCAAGTCCGGAGAAAGCAACTAGAAGGCAGAGAGAGACAGAGAGAGAGAGACAGAGAGATGTAGAACTAGGTATATCAACATGTTTGTTCCAACAAAGTTAGAAAAATATGACCAAGTCTACGAGGCTTAATGATGAAAAATCATATGTTTGTGGGTAAAAATACAAAACAACGTTAAAAATAGTAATTGGGGTGGGTGTTTTAACCTGACGGTAATCTAGCAGCAGGAGAGAAGCAATCATTCATACAAGAGCTTTGGTCTTAAATCAGTGTTACAGCAGGTGAAATCAGTGTGCGCACCAAATCACAAAATTATCTAAAAGACCAGTTTCTATTGTGCCATGTGTAACAATTTGAGAATATTTAAGCAATAATCCACTGTGCCTGGCATCCAGCCCTCTGCTAAATGAATGTGAATGGACTGCAGGCCTCCCTATTTAGCGTCATCTGTTGGACAGTATAAGGGGAACAGCAGCGGTCTAATTGCAGGAGTTAAAGGTTGAACAGTGGTGAAGCTGTTTGCTGCCACAGCAGACCAAGCAGCCTGAACATTTTTCACTCAACTAACAAGCCGGCCAAAACCAGATGACAGGACTGTGCGCTCAGTAGAGAGAGAGATGAGGGAAACAAAGTAAGGCTGTCTCAAGGACTCTTTGGTTGTCAGGTGGTGATTGTTGCATCAGTCAGAACTCCTCTTTGGCGATCTATCCAAACGTCTCAACACCACACAGTGTTTAGATTGTAATTGGGACAGCTCATTTGGATAGCAGATTTCAGTTAGGTAAGCTGAGGTGGAACATTTGCTGATCTAAACAGTGTGGTTTGACTCTAAGACATTGGATGTCGAGTTTAACAGCATGCAAACTTAAACCTGAGGTGGCAGGCAAGCATATCTGAACCCGTTGAACTTTATAGATTGTCATATTACAATCACAAGCTTGAATTTTATTTATTGGGATTTTAAACAAAAAGAAAGTACGAAATAACCCTGAAATAAAAGGGAAAGGAGAAAGCTTTGAGAATTTTTTTTCATTGATGCAATGAAAAGTGTGCCGTTCATTGCTATTTATGCCTTTTATTGTGATACAGCTAAATCCATCCAGTTACCTTGAGTAGTTAATTAGTAAATACGTTTTATTTGTAATTTAATCTCCAGCAAATATATGGAAAAAGCTAAATAGAACCCGTTCAGAGCTTGCCATAAGCCAAGTAGGGAACACAGGAAACATTTTGAAGAAGGTGTTTGGTCAGATGAGACCAAAATTTTACCTTTTAACCTCCTTTTCGATATAAAGACCTGGGGCATTGCTCTAGATTGGCTCAGGTCTCATCTAACAAGAAGTTTTGAGGGTCTATTCTTAACCTCCTCTTCTTCCTTGACCCACTCCTATTGGGGTTAGTTGTCAGAAAACAAGTAATAACCTACTATATCATGCAGATATCAGATTTTTACGCCAATAAACAGGAAAATATGCATTGGCTTTCTAGGTTGTTTTATGCCTCTGCACTTACTTGTTCTATTGTGTTTTTGCTTTTATTGTTTTGATTATACTATATTTTGGGTTATTAGCTTTTCTGGGCTTGTAAAGCACTTTGGCAAACTGTGTTGTATTTTAAAGTTCTAAATAAATAAAGTTAAGTTTTAGCTTAGATTCAAAATGCTAGCATTCCGTACTCAACCTCCCCACAGTGCACAAGCGTAGCAGCATCATACTGTAAATGTCAAAGGGTGTTTATGGTCCAGTAGGAGTCCAGACCTTGAGAACCTGTAGCAGAACTTGGAATATTTTGTTCACAGATGCTTTCCATCCAATGTAACTAAAATGTGCTTCTTTTGTAAAGAACAGACAACAGTTTCAGTCTCAATAGGTGCAAAGCTGGTAGAGAAACACTGCTAATAGTTTGTCCACGGTGTATTCCTGGTGGTCTAGTGGTTAGGATTTAACCCAGAGGGTCTGGGTTTGACTCCTGGTATGGGAAAGTTAATTTTTAGAGTAGTGACCGAGTAGTTAGAGCAGGGCACTTGCATCATGGGAAGGCAGCAAGTTCCCCAGACTAGAGCCCATAATGAAGCCCCTTAACCTCAGCAGACTCTCTAGACGTCGCCCAGTGGCAGCCTGCTGCTCCCTAAGCGATGGGTTAAATCCAGAGGACAAATTTCATTGCTATAACAAACAAACATTCTTATTATTAGCAGCAGCTTAAATTGTTGTGAAGGTGGTTGTAAAAGTATTGATTCCAGGGGCTTTTCCGGTTTACATTTCTAAATAAAACAATTCTCACTTTATTGGATGTGCTGCATATGTTTATTACATGAAATCCCAATAAAATATGTTTATGGTTGTGGTCGTAGGTTGACAAATGGCAACATATATAAAATGGCATGAATCGTTTTGTGCAGCAGTATACAAATCAGGCATTTAAATTAAACTCCTTGACATTCAGAATTAAATCTGTTTGGGTATAAATATGACATACATGGCTCACATTGAAAGAAAAGGATTGGGATCTTTTAAAATACACATTTCTCATTTGAGATGTGATAAATATTCCCACAAACAGTGAAATATAACTTTGAACAAGAAACTTGCTTTTAAAATTAAGGCTTGTACTAACTACAAACTAATGAATAATCTAATACAATTCAGTTCACTTGAAATCCCATCAATTCACAATATGTGTTATCTCAAGGCACTTTTTAAAACATCGGCAGTATCTAAATTATATAACACATATTTCCACCAAAATCTAGCTGTATATTTCTCATTTGTTCTAACCCACATGGGCATTGAGACTTCAGCTCTAGGATTTATGCTAAAGCAATAGGCTCCTTAATTCCCAATAAATGCTGTCCCATATGCTGCATCATTGTTGTTTTTACAAAAAAGAAAAGGTTTACAGATTTATTATCAACAGATAAATTGCTTTATTTTAAAGAGACTACTGAGGTTTAAAACCCCTAAAGGAGACAGCAGAAGGTTATCTGTAGCAAAGTAATAATAAAAACGACATGGATAATCAGATCAGGCTCTGTGATGAAAAGACTCTTTGCTGTTCAGAGAAAGCTAGACAAAACTGACACAGATTGTCTAATAGTTTTTTAGAGACAACACTTCACTGTTACTCAGTCTAAAGTTCGCTGACTGAGCATCCCTTAGCGGCCATCTATCTCAATTTTGGGTGACCCCGTCACATTTCAAACCACACAGCAGCCTACGCTATTTGTCTTTGTAGCTCTAAACAAAGCTCAGACAATTTAATTTGTTCCTTGTGGGGACAGAACTAAGTTATCTGAGAAACTGACACGCAATCCCAGAGTGAACATTTTCACTTTTAACGGACAGACAGCAAATAAAGTGAAAAGGGCTTCTAAACTAGTTTTAGTGTCTACTATCCAAAATATACAACAGATCCCATCTGCATATTTTTTTACTAAGCCTGTTAAGCCCATAGGGTTTCAGAAGCAGAATACACGTACATGTATATACTAAAAATACACAACTGAAATAACCTTTCTGCATCATCTTCCTGACAAATCTTTATTGTGGCTGTTGCTGGGTGCACAGGGCTTATCGTCTCTTTATGCACTTGTTGTACCTTGCGCAGGACAGAGCTGATGGTGCATGGTTCATAGAGAAAAACATGTTGGAAATTAACCGTTTTGCACCTGGTCTATTTATAGAGAGAGATATTTGTTGAGCAGATGTCTTTTCTCCCAGAAAATAATAATATTATTAATAAATACCACAGATCTTGTAGTGCATGCATTTTCCAGAAATGTGTTAAGCATCAGAAGTCTTGAAAAAAATCTCACCTCCACAATAAATCATATAATAAGATTTTCAAGTTGAAATGTAATCCAATTTTAATACTTCTGACTTTCTTCTGACAACATCACCAAGACGTCAGTATGTATTATGAGTTTTTCCACAGTAGGGTGCACTTTCATGATCTCTAGAAGGTTATCTGAGATGTGAGACAATAGGTTACAGTCATATATTATCTATTATCTATTCTTTATGTTACATACGTGGTTAATCCCCTTTACAGCTGCATTGCATAATATTGAATATATTCAGGACCTGTGGCTCGCTTTTTCTCTGGAGGAGATAACCATTTAGAACGAAAACTGTTGTTATACCCTGGGTGCAACGTTGAAGTGGGCCAAATCTGTTTAGGAGTGTAATTTCTACATTTTTTTAGCTCGTACACCCCTGATAACAGCATGAATTAGCTGAAGCATATTTGATTCACAAAGGTTTTAGTGGGCTGTGCCACACGGAGCTGTCATTTTGGCACAGTTTAGCCAAATGTGCCAAACCTGAGCCAAATGTGTTTTTCCCCTCATAAAAAGGATAAAATAATATGACCAAGTTAAATAAAAGTGCTGATTTACATTATAGGACTCTTTCTGCACATGAAAGAGCCTTTGGTGACAACATCTATGCATCAGCTGTGTCTGAAGCAGTTTGTAAAGTGATCTGTGCGTGAAGCATGGAGTTCTTCTACTTTTATAACCTTTTCTACATTTGGACACAAGACAGTTTGTTATAATGGTATAACTCTAGTTTGCAAGGATGCCAGCCATGAGGGGTGGACAAAGAACACATCTCTGTCATGAAGCCTTTTTCCAGAAGAGTCTGCCATCAACCTTTAAATGGTATCTTCTGTGTTTAGAGTGCTATAAAACTAAGGGTATTTGTGAAAACACAATTTAAGCCACTTATTTTAGAAACATTAATGCCCCCTTTACTTCAAGGGATTTAGAGAAAAAAAAACATGACCGTGTTTGAACTACTTTTAGAGAAGGCAAAAACGGGTGTCACTCTCTAAGCCCAGTACCAGGCCTGTCGGGCTTAAGTTAAGTTAATAAGTCCTGTAACGACTGGAAATATGCACCATCCCCACCAATGACCATGAATAAGTGTGAATAGATGGATGGATGGATGGATGGATGGATGGATGGATGGATGGATGGATGGATGGATGGATGGATCAAGGTTAAGATATAAGAGACAATAGAAAGAAACAACAAAATAATGGTTTCAGCTGGCTTATTATTGTGGAATATTCCTTACTTGCAAACTCATTCATGCCCAAAATATCACACAACCGATTTGTTTACAAGCACAGTGGAAGTAAACACAGGGATTAGGCAAACACTTGAGATGCATTATGCTCGAGTGGGGCCATCAAATATGTACCCTGCTCTCACTTTACATAAAGAAACTCATAAACCTGTTTTACATGTAGAATTTTTTAATCAGCTAAACCAATGGGTAACGCAATGAGGTGCATCTAATAACCACTACAGGATGGTCGTCTAGAGGCAGCAGGAGTCCCCAGAAGGCCAGAGAACTGCAAAAGCATTACATCTTGGTAATTAATCGCCTTCATGCATCTTAAAAGCCTGTAGGATTAACTCCCCTGAGGAAAAAACAACTAAACAAAGCTGTATATTTAGAGGGATGAGTACGCTGAATCTTTTTTTAAAGACCTTAGATTTGTTTAGAGATCTCAAGTAAAGCTAAAACTGACAGATTTAGTTACAATGTGGGCATTTATGTAAATGAAAGAGTAAATTACAAAACCAAGGTAAACTGTAGGTTAAATTCAATGCAAGAGAACTCTGGTTTATGAGTATTAATGAAATACTAATAACTCATTATAATAAATATTTAAGTACTCCATCTTTCTTTTATCAAATTATATTTGGGCTTATGGCTGATGATGGTTATAATTATTGCCATGTCTGAAGTCAAAAAAACATGTAAGAAAATTATCCTGCTAGAAAGTGAGTCCATGAGGGGATTTGCATGTAAGATTTATATGAAGATATTTCCAGTGAGGAGAAGGAAGTCAGCAGAAATAGCCGTAGCTTAGAGACCAATCAGACCAACACCATGCAGTCTTCAATGGGATGCTTTGATGAGTCCAACAGTGGATGACTGCTTCTGGCAGAAATTGTCATAGGAAAACAAAGCTTGTGCAAACGACAACAAAAAACACTGAAACACACAATAAATAGACACACACACGTTGGACTGCTAAACAACAATGCACTTGTCAATGTATGCAACCATCATGCTCTTCTTTTATTGACATGACATTTCTTTCATCTGAATGGTAAAGGTCTGGCAACATCTTCATGCTGACATTTTCTGTTCCTGCTCTACGTTGCCTTGCATTGATGCACACAGACATGCTCTAGCACTTCCATATGTCCGCACTGCTGCTTTAAAAGAACACTTTGCGTTAGCAAGCAGTCCAGTTTTAATGTGAAACATAGCAGGAGTGAAATTACTGTCTTACTGCCCATAATGAGTTTTGTTTTACTTGTAAGGATTTAACTTTACTACAGTAAAGTAGCTGTAAAAATGGTATATGTCACGCCACTCTAACCATAACTCTGTCAGCTGTTCTCACGTGTTGCTTGGCCATAAATTCCCACTTTGATCCATATATACTGATACACAATCTGCCACTCACTTGGCACCAGACACCGAGGACGAGAAAAGGTGCTGCATGTTGCAGTCTATTCGTCTGTGCATTAATCCATGATAAAGGTTTGAGATTTCATTTAATTTCTCTTTTACCAGCTCCAGTTGGAAGCCCAGCAGCTGCATTCTGGACCAACGGGAGGCGTTTCAGAGAAGCCTGGCTGAGTCCCTGGCAGAGAGCATTGCAGTAGTCGAGCCGGGTGGTAAAAGCATGAATAGCTGTCTCCAGGTTTAGTTTTGACAGAAATGGCTTAGCTTTGTCAGCTGCTGAAAGCCAGACTTGACTTGACTATTTGCCAAAGACTATAGTATAATCCAGAAACAGTCAGCGTAGCAAGGGCATCCCATATTCAGAAGCAACCATCCTGGATTTAGTTCCCAAACATGAAACCTTTGTTACATGTTTTCCTCCTCTGTCTCTGAAGGCTGAAAGGAAAGCGTATGTAGCTGTTTAGGGCTCTTCTTTGTGCTTTTACTTAGAAACCTACTGCTGTCATTCTCCATATTTGTCCCATGCTCTGGTTGAGGTACACATTTATGATGATTAGTATATTTTTGCTCAACACCAACCCAATTACGCAGCACAACTTTGAGAAGGACGCCACTGGCTTATAGTTTTAGAAGTTATTATAAAACTAGTTACATTTTTCTACTGTGTTGCTTTGTGATAACTCTGTTACCTTTAATGCCACAGTCAGAAGAATGAGAGCCTAAAGGAAAGGGGCATTGTTATGCTTTCCATCTCTTGGTCTCTGTCTGCCCGTCCCTCCAGTTATGACCTTTGACCCTTTTCATAACCTGTGGGACATCTCTACCAACTCCCACCAGAAACACTGCATATTGAACAACCACTTAGTGCCCGGCTGCATCTGCCATTAACACATGAAAAGTCAACAGGAAGTCTTTATTAGCACTGGGATATATCTGCTTCATTTGTTACCTGACTGTCAGATACAGAAGAGCAGATCCCAACTCTCTCTTGATACTGAACTAATATGATGATAAGCATTGTAATCTTGGGTTAAGTGAATATAAATGGTGGTGCATCAGTGAAGGAGGCAAGATGTGGATTCAGAAAAATCTCGTCAGGGATTAATTTAAGTAATAAAGAGTATGCAAATGGTAAAGATAGCAGATTGCTTTTAATAGAGTTTATTAGCTGAGGCTTTGTATGGACATATGGAAATGGTGAGAGGAATATGAATTGGATGTGGGACATAACAGCTAATGCTTCAGGACCTGTTTGCTTTTAGAACTGTTTATAATGGTGCAATGGGTTCAGTGAACTGGTATTTACTGCTTTGTTTTGCCTCTACAGGAGAATGTCTCGACCAATTCATTTTATTTGCTGCACGGTGGGGGAAAGGGAATTTAATCAGGGATAAGTGAGATGCTTTGAAGACTATAAAATGCAATGAAAACAGCTCGCGTGCTTAACAGCTTGAAGAAAACAAGGTTTGTGTAGATATGTGAACGTTTTGCATTGATTTTCAAAAGTGGTTTCTGGCTAAAGTCTGGCTACCTCTTGAAAAACAATCAGAAAAGTGTGGCTTGAAATTGTCTTGTCTTAAAATCAATTATCTTCAAATGTCACCTAAATAAAAGTAGTCCAGCTGTTTTTAATTTAATCTCAGCATAAATCGAGCTGTTTTCTAATGAAACCTGAGTTACACAGCACACAGGTCAGGGATAAAGTTGTAGAGAAATCTTTATACTGGAAGAGTAGTAGAGAATGACGAATTAGGTGGAGAATCTGTTAAATCCACCCATCTTGCATTTAAAGAAGAGTGGCAAGAATAAAAATATTGTACGAGGCAGTCGGACCAGGTCAAGTTTACCAAAAGCCAAGTAGGGGACATTGCAAATGTGTGAAAGAAAGGGTGATGGTGAGATAAGACCAAAGTAAAAGTTTTTGGTCAAAATGTAAAACTATGACAGATACTTAGAGTTGTGCCTCTATTATTTTATGATGATCACTTACAAAGTTACTAGTTGCTTTTGGCACTTATTAATATTTATTCATAACCAAACCAAACCCATTGTTGCACAGAAACCATTTAGAGGCAGCAACAGTCTAGATAGAGCCTGGACAGAGGATTCCCCTTATAGGAAGAAAGTAATCCTGAACATACAGGCAGCCAGAGCTACAATTTAATGGCTCAGGTCAAAGCCCATCTGTCTTTGGTCTTCTGTTTTTTAATCAGAGCTTTGCAACATTTCATCAAAATGGACATAATGCAGTTGAATGACAATAAAGTCTGTCTATGTCATGTCACCTAAGAGTTATAATGTCCCAGTCAGAAATCTGGCTTGAATTCAAAATTGGTGTAAAAATTGATAGTTGTAGAATGCATCCTAAAACAGTGGGGATACTGGATGTTTTTTTTGCTCCATCTTCCCTCAGATTCCCAGTCAAGGAAAGTCTGCATCCATCTGCAGTAGTTATGGTGAGTCCAGATGGGGAGTTGGCCCAAACATCTGTTAGTGTGAAAGGAGGAGAAGACTGGAGTCTGCAAGAGTGAGAGGCGAACTGACCTAAAGGACCTCAGTCTCAGTCAAGCAAATCTGTCTTATTTTTTATGCCAAATTTGAACGCGGTCAGGTCGAGTAAACTACTCACTGACCCAACTGCACATGCTTGTTGCAAAAAGCAAATGAAACAAATAGAGGCAGAAACATGATATATACAATATTTTGTAGAACCAAGCTATTGATCTTTCATTTTAAAGGGGGGTGGAACAGATATGTCTGTCCAGATTCTCAGAATATCTTCTATTACTGCTACAAGCAGGTCGGCTGGTTTACTTGTCAATCTTGTCCAGCCCTCGTGAGTTTGATGCGTTCAGATGGCTTCAGTTGGTTGATAAATCCTGTAGTCTGGGATTCCTTTAGCAGGAGCTGTTTTTGAGCCTCAGATATTTACTGGTAACACAAAAATCTGTTTAAACCATTCTTAAATTAATAAAATAAACCATTATTAGTGTGACCTGAAAGACTGCAGCTATTATTTCAGCAAAAGGTGATTCTACAAAGTATTAAAAGAGTTTTCTACACCTTTGTGAAACAATCGATACTTCACGTTCCTTCCACTTCACAGGTAAGCACTACTTGCTGTTGCTCTATTACATGAAATCTCAAACAGTACATTGAAGTATGTGGTGTCACTGTGACATAATGGGGAAAAAAAATCACATGGAGAATGAATAATTTTGCCAGGCATCGGTACAGGAGCGTCTCAGGCGTCATATCTGCCTAAAGTGATGCTGGGCTGCATAGAAATGCTGCTTTACACACAGTTAGACAACCTTCAGTTTCAGACCGATCCCTTTTCACATCTATTCGGGCACAGGCTTTGTTACTTAAGCTCTCTCCCACAAGAAATTGGATTACTGTTGTTCTGCAGATGTGATCTCTGTGTCTTCATTGCAGAGAAGCAAAACAAGGCTATTCAAGTTGTCGCATTGACGAATGCAATCCAGACACAGATCTGCAGTCAGTTATTATACATTGTCCCTCTTTGCGCTTTCTAATGGGACCAAGTGAACACTTCAAAGCCTTGCAAGCCTATAGAGGGTGTGTCGAGGAGACACAAGCATTAAAATTTCATTTGAAATCTGACTAAAACTGCTTTAAAAAAAAATCAATCAATCAAAAGTATTAAAGGGTAAGCGATGTGATGTCTGGCCGTGTTATTGTTACACAGCAGCAGCACGTTTGATCTGATGGCTGCTGTTACGCAGTTGAAGGCAGTCACGCTCGCACTCTGATGGTAACAACTTCTCTGAATATTACAAATCGCGCAGTGAAGGCGAGCCTTTTCACACCGTAAGCTGTAGCTGAAAGCTTTGTTATCTGCGGATGAGCATGTTTATGGAGGTATAATAGGCATGCGAACAGAACAAACAATTCCATGTAAACACCAGTCTGTCACCGTAAAGAGAGCATACCAGACGACATTTCTTTCTCTCGAGATTTCTTTTCATTTATCAAAAGAGATAGAAAAAGGGCAAATGTAATTTAACTGCAAACACTGTATAGAGGGAATATTTACAAAGGGAAAAGGCTTCAAAGTAAAAATAGAAATCAATCGGTTCATGTTTGAGAAGCACTGAAGCATCCAAAGATCTTTTGAAAACTGTATTTTTTCAGCTGCTACAGCGATAGAGATGAGATCAAACGTTACTGTCATTACTCTTGGTTCTGTTAAAGGCAGTGACCCAGAGGTCAGGGTCCAGAGTTCTGCTGAACGTTTGGCAGAACGATCCAAGAATTAGAATAGAATACCGTAGAATATAGTAGATTGGAATTAAAAATAAATGCATTTATTTTCCCACATTTGGGTGTGACAGCGGTAAAAAAAAACATAGACAGGATACACCAGACTTACACATTAGAATAAAATATATGAATTAAAAAGATAATCTAAATTTAAGTTGTAGCAGAAGAAAATTAGCTCATCAAAAAGGGGGAAAAAGACTGCACAATCATTAATAGACAAAAACAGCATGTTTAAGTTAAAATTGAAGAAAGACAGCAGCCGATTTAGAAAACAATGTGAGAAAAACTATTGTTGCATGTCTGGCAGATTGTGTTGGTGTCACCGTTCTCCCCCACATGTTGTACAACCTTTTGAGATTTTATTTTGAAAAAGATAAAGGAATAAACACTTTTTGTTGACCTTTAAGGAGTTTATTGTTCAGGTGAACACCCAGGTATACTTAGAAGAGTCCTCTATCTCTACATCAGGTCCCAGACTTTCTTTGGAGATATTTCAGCGATGAGAGGGATACAATTCAGGACATCTGTGTGTGATACATGTTATTTAAAAATAGGCAGCAACCAACACAGAATGCCATTAATGTAAAACAGTTGCTATTCAAGTGTATGAGCATGATGACCTGTTTAAAGAGTAAGGCTTCAGAGCTCATAGCACTGAAACAGCTCTGGTGAAGGTCACTAATGATATTCTTATGACCTCAGCTAATGGACTTGTGTCTATACTTGTCCTGTTAAATCTCACTGCTGCATTTCATACAGTTGATCACAATATTCTCCTTGCCAGATTTTTTTCTTTGAACTGAAGTTAAAAAGGGATTTGCTCATTTCCCTTATTAAAATATGGTTAGCCATTTGCAAATCTTTTTTGGCTTGACTGAATTATTTTTTTTTTTGGCAATATAATAACCAAATTTGGTTCAGTATTTCTTTAAAAACAGTGTATTTAGCTTATTTTAATAAAATAATTCAATGCAGATATTAATGTAGAGTTTGCCTCTAACATAGAAAGTACTCCTGGGTCAATGTGAGCTTCTGTGCTTTCTGTGTCTCTGCTCTGTCTTCTCTAAGCCCCAGTGGGTGGAGGCAGATGAGCGTTCACACTGAGCCTGGTTCTGGTTCTGCTGGAGGTTCTCCTCCCTGTTAAAGGGGAGTTTTCCTCTCCACTGTCGCTTCATGCATGCTCAGTATGAGGGATTGCTGCAAAGCCATCAACAATGCAGACGACTGTCCACTGTGGCTCTACGCTCTTTCAGGAGGAGTGAATGCTGCTTGGAGAGACTTGATGCAACCTGCTGGGTTTCCTTAGAGAGGAAACTTTCTGACCAACCTGGAGGATTTGATGGAGTCTGACTTGAGGTGACATGTGTTGGGAATTGATGCTATATAAATAAAATGTAATTGAATTGAAGTTGGTATTTGTGTAAAATCCACAAGATAGATGTGGTCCTATTTACTAAAAAATTATAGACAATGTAAAAAGTGTTTAGTAAAAAATATGAGTGCTTTATGTTGTTCCTAACATTTTCAATTGTAAGATTTTAACTGGTTTTTAATAATTTTGCCAAAGTAAAAATAAAAGTCTCCATCTGCACCCACCACGGCTGCAAATGGCCCTTTGAACACGCCTGATGTAATTGATTATTACTCTTAACCCTCCATAGTTACTTGTAGAGTACCACAGGGCTCATTGCTTGAGCCAGTGATCTTTGCTACATATGCATGCTTCCAACATGTACAATTATTAGACAACATTGAATACATTGACACACACAAATGATGCTCAGCTAGGTAATCCATAATTCCTGATGATTCCAAATGTAAACATAAATTCTTATCTGATTGTTCTCCCAGTTTTAGTCTGTGAAGCAGACACCTTGTCTACTTTCCACATAGGCTTGAAACTTTTCTTTTTGATAAATCGTATGATTAGATGGACTTAGGTTATTTTGAGCTATCTCTGTAGCTATGCTGCTATAGGCTTAGTCTGTTGGAGGGCAATATGACCACTTTTATTTCAAATATGCAATTATGCTGGTATTTGGACATTAAGTTTTATGCTGTGTCTCTGATTGTTCTCTTCATAGTAGCTACATCTGGCCTGCCGTTCTGTTTAGCTGTGATATCTTCCAATTTTTACACCGAGGCATCTGATGGATTGCTGCTGCTGTTAAAAATATCAGTTGCTCTTAAATGCTGGAACGTACTAATGTAGCTGAGTAATATCAACTAGATAGATATCTTTATTGTCATTTTGCATGCACAAAGTGCGTACAGAACAAAATTTCGTTTGCATGCAGCTTGAAAAGAATCACTCTAGAAATCACTCTAAGAAATCACAGTAGATTGTACTATTTTTCAGGATAAAGATGCAGCAGCGATATATGTAAACAGTTGAGATGAAAAACAATGTAACAATGTAAACAATGCATGGGAAATAGACAGCGTGCTAAACTACTTTTCTTTACTTCAATAGATATTAGCATTAGCATGTTTGCTCTGTTTGGATATGACTTGTTGATAATTCAGATAACTTCTTATTTTCCCGTCTTGTCCCAGAAAGGAGGGTATACCTGTGTATACCTGTGCTCAGCGGGAAGAGTACTCTGGTGAGCCACAGCTGCTTTTTGCTGTCACACAATGTTATTATAGAGGATAATAACAATAACAAGGATAATGTACGCATATTCACCTGAACATGCCATTTTGTCAGTTGATACTTGCACAATATTTTCTTTTTTACCCTTTCATTTTCTTCTGCTTTAGAACTTAACTTTAAGCTATCTTATTATTCATATTACTAAATCTACTGTGTGACTGGTGTATCCAGTCCATGTGTTTTTGCCACTGTCACGTCTGAATTTCTCCATGGTGCGACAATAAAGGCATTTATATCTATCAGGCTGCATATAGGATTTGGATATGTTGTCAGCCAGCTTGAAGCCTTCAAACAAGGTAGGTATAATTACTGAATTTGCATAGAGAGCTGTTATAGTAAGCAATGCTAACGGTGCAAATTGCAAAAGTTGTTTAAAACAGTTTTTAAAATGTGAAAATTATTTGTTTTTGACTGTATTTGACTTAAACACTAATATCTTAAATCATAGTATGACTCTCAAGTTGTTGTCTGATTCATAACTACACAATGTTAATGACTATAGACCAATATTTCATTCTCCTTAGACTGGTCAAAAAATAATTGGATCATTTTGTATTCCTTAAAGATTATGAAAGATACATTTTGTGAATGCGTTTCTATTTCTTAAGCTGTTTTCTTTCAGTGAGAACGTCTGTTCATCAATAATCAATCACCGTTCTTTGTGGAGAGGCTTCAAAAATGACAACATGATATTCCAAAGTCATTTTGTAACTTTATGCTTTTTTTCAAAGCATTTTATCAACGGTCCTCCAAGCTGCCACAGAGATGATGACAGTAGCTTTATTAAATCTACAGTTATGTTATTTTGCCCCCCCCCCCCCCTCCATCTCTCCTTCTCAGCTATCTGTAGTTCAGGTTTAGCAGCTCTGCAGATAAAAAGAATATTAAAATAGACATGAAAGACTCTGATTCTGTTGTCAGTTAAGTAATTTTCTTTGTTTTAAGTATAAATAAAGCTGAAAATACTGAAAAAATATTGCAGCACTGTCAGCTACACAGCTGACAGGCAGGTTATAGTTCTTATACAGCACTCTAGCCGAAAAGCAACACTAAATATTTAAGCAGATGCATTCTGGATTAATAAATAGTGTCAGATATTTAAAGTTAGCATTTACATGTAACCCCAAAAGACTGGAGAATAACATCTCCACTGCGTGGCGTCCACAGCACTGTGCACCATTTGAATGGACCACAGCAAAACAATCAGAGGGAACCTTCCTCCATGCATCTCCTTTATGCCGGGGAAAAAAAAAACATGTGAATTATTTAACAAGATGCTGAGGAGGAAACGGCTTGCTATGCAGCACGGCCCATAATGGCCGGCATTCCTCCCTGGAAGGGAGTCGGACCAAAGTGAAACACTGAGCGTGTTATCAACTGTCACATATGTCAAAAAGTGAAATATGCCGAACTCACTCATGACAAGCTTCCTCAGGGTTCTGCATATTACATCGTGGACAACAATAAAAAAAAAATTACACTGAGCACAATCAGTCATCATGAAGACATTTCTTATTAGCTCAGAGCATCAAGCTCAAACCGACTGCAAAGCTGACACGGTTTTAATAAGTTGTCATGAGAGATCTGATACGGCTGCATGTTGTTTTGCAGCTGTCTCCTGATACTCACAGGAGGAATGGCTGCTGGGGAAGCTCTTGCGTCCCTCAGAGACCAACTCCGGCTCCCCGGTGCACAGCATCTTCGCATTCATCTGACCGTCCGGGAAGCAGCGCTGGAAGTAATCCGGCCTTGGTCTGCAAATCAAACATGGAGGTTTCATTCTGCACAGTGGTCCTCATGCGTCGAGACAACAGCTACACCTCCAACTCTCAGAACTCTTTGATAAGAGGCTATGAATTCAAACTGCTCATCGCTGACAGCACCTTGAAATGGCTCGTTTTGCATACCTGCCAACGATCAGCTTTATAGTGTTTGTGAAGACTCCATTTAAGGCGAGCGCCAGGGAAACAGCTGAGGGAAGAACGGAGACATGAAAAGAAATCTGTCACTTTAACATCATTGAAAGGGATCAAACTAATGACGTTGACATTCCCAGCATGCACAGTTTGTCTTTGGTAAGAGAAAAAAAATCAGTCTTAGTCTTAGCATGATACAGGTTCTGGTAGCTTTCACATTCTTGGTTCAACACAAAATAAACTCACCAGTCGCTTTAATAGACGTCTGGGTTATACAGTGAATCAGATAATCACATACCAGCAGCACCATGCATTTTGTGATCTAGATGTGGTGAAGCTAATGTAAATCCTCTGATGGCTGCTTCCACCAGGACAAAGGAGTAAGAAACAAAGGTCAAATAAAGATGAACTGATTTCTTCAACAAGTACTCCAAAGGCCTCCACTGTCTCCAGATCTTAATCAATCACACTGTGACATTAGATACAGCATCTGCTAAAAGATTAACTGGTCAGTAAACCTGAGGGGGGAGTATTGAGCAAACAGGCATGTGTATCCATAAAAATCAGCAGAGACATGAAGATGACAGAATGAGAGAGTTTATTGTTTTTCCTGAAGATAATAAACCTGGTTTTATCATGACAACAGATTATTTTATGTTATTTTCTTGTTTTGTTTTTTTTTGTCTTGGAAATGGCTTGCCTCGCTGGTGATAATAACGTGGAGGAATTTTATGAGGAAACAAAGTCTTAACGGTTATGGGCTGCACTAATAATCCACCTGCCGCATTGAGAGCTTCACATTTGGCGCCGTCTTTACGTTCAGAAATGAATCTTTCCTAACACAAGATATTGAGAGCTGAAATCGAATTAAACAAACACCCATCTGTTCACCTTTGCTTTATGATTCAAACTGTGTTTCCTGAGATAATGCAGGCATCCATCTTGTTTAAAGGAAACAAAAAGTCAATATGTTGTGAATAGGAGGTGCTTCATCACAAGAAAAGCTGCTTTGCCTTGTGGAAGATCTTCATGGTGTCAGTTTTCCTCGATTGCTGCATCATTGTGGTTGAGATTGTGTCGTCTCATTGTCTCACTGGGCTTTTTTTGTTTTACCTCACCATAAAAAAGGCTGTGTGTGATGTTCCGCCCTTATGGCCCTACATAAGCTTCCTCACCTGCTGACATCAAGTTTTCAGGGCATTGCAGTAAATCCAACACGACTTTTTATCCAGTCCTCACCACATCATCTAGTCTTATCGCTCGGTTATCGAGCAAGGGCCTCAGTCTCCTGCCTGGATGTTTATCTGCTTGATGTCTGTTCAAAGTCCCTCTGAGCAACAGATCTCCATCGCAGACACACCGTCCTAAATCTTCTCACTCCGAGCAGAGTCAGCTACCTTTACTTCAAACCAGTTCAGAGTTCATTAATGCTGGAACAAAATCACAACCTCTCTCATTTACTAAAAAAAATAAATCACATGGGTTTCACACGTGTTCACGCGTGGTTACCATTCCCCACGTTAATCACATACAGTGGTGCACGTGTGAGAATATGTGATCACACATGTGTTTTTATCTGAAGATCATGTGATTGCACTCAAAGCATTATACAAATGTGGCTAAAGGTATTTGGCGCATATGTTCCCATGTAAGCTGCATACTAAAAAGGTACTGTTATAGATTGGGTACACCGGCCTGCTCCTACATATCTATTGAAGGCCCATCTTACCCCGGTTCCAGATTTGCCTGTAAGTGAGACAACATTGAACAAGAGGCAGAACAGTGTGATATGCATATTTAATTTATTAGAAATTAAATATGGAGACAGAGTATTACATTACCATATAAGAGGATTTCACCGCGCGATTTAGGAGTCTGTCTGAAGTAATTTTTGGAAAAACATTCTTTTTATCAACTTAGAGCTCCTCCTGCAAAGCTCGGGGGGGGGGGGGGGGGGTGGTTTTGCCCCTCTGTTTGGAACAAAGAAACCCCTCTCGTTCTGACCACCTCCCTCAGGGGCAATAAAACGGCATGTTATTCTACCCAGCAACAGAGAGGAGAGACACACTGCATTCCTCAGCAACCCTCACTAAGATGTTTTATTTTTCTCAACAGTACCTAGAAATTGGAAATTAAATTCATTCACCTTCTGAATTTCTCTACGGTCTATTATTTAAACCATCTTTTGGTGCTAAATTTCTCCACCCCACTGTAGTCCTTATAGGCTATTTTCCTTCTCTTTCTAAAACATGTTCTATTGTTTAAATCTACTGTAATTTACAAGCTGTATTCTTGCACAAATGCCCTTTGCACAATCAGTTCTGTACATACAAATGGTTTTAACAATAGTCACCTGTACACTGTGACTTCTCCTGCATTGTCTACATTTAAATTGTTTACTTTTAAATCACTGCTGCACCTTATACTGTAATTTAATTCTACTGCAATTTACAAGCTGTATGCAACGAAATTTCGTTCTGTGCATACAAAATGACAAATAAAGCTGTCTAAGTCTAAGTCTAAGTTTGACCCTGTTTACAACATTGACAGTTTTGTGTATTGTTGTATTCTGAATAAACTGTTTCTGTTCAAATCTTATTCTTTAAGCACATGTCAAATTTCAATGACAGTAAGAAGAAAAGTAAAATCTAGCATGAGCACCTAATGGATTTATAAACACAGATGCTCATCCAATCAGGGTTTGCACATAAGCTGAAGACACGCCCATGCTGACATGCCTATCCAATCACGTGTTTCAACTGGCTGAGGCCCCGCCTTCCTTGTTGCCGTGGGGGAATTCCGTCATTTAAAAATTTCTTAAATAACTGAAAGCCCTCATCTCCTGTGTGTTTAACATTCAAAAGCAAAAATGTATGTATTAATCAGATGTGTTAAAGAAAACTAAGTCAGTTTACATTAGGGAGGACAAAAAATTGCTTCTTGACTCAAAGAGAATAAAATAGAATTCAACTTTATTGTCATTGCACTGTCACAAGTACATAGCAACGAAACATAGTATCTCTGCTTTTAACCCATCACCCTTGGGGAGCAGTGGGCTGCCATGTGCGGTGCCCGGGAAGCGTTCTGGGGTTAAGGGTCTTGCTCAGGGACCCAGAGTGCCGGCACTGGGGATTGAACCGGGTACTTGCATCCTTCTCTGAATGCAAGCCCGCTGCTCTAACCACTAGGCCAACACTCCCCTGGATTGGTTGGTTGGAGCCTTTCCAGCCCAGATCCTCACAGTAAATGGTAGCAAATATGTCAGTAATGCAACTTCTGTCTCACTAAACATGTAATTAGTGAAAATATGTTTGTGATTTACTTATCTTACTCAGTGATATTGATATTCCTAATATTTTTGTTCATTTGAGTTTTTTTTTATAAAACAAACAGCCTCCAGATCATCCAAGAAGTGCACAAAGATGTCCAAATGACATGAGGTGAATAATATATCATAAGCTGTGCTTGATGCGGGCCTAATGTGCGACAGGGTTGATGTAGAGGTAAATTTAATAATGAAATGACCAAACGTATGTGATAAAGCAAAAAATGCAGAAGCCACGGAGAAAACAACAGGGTGACCAAACAGGAGAATCCAACAGGGAACAAACAGAAAGCAGGAACTTAAACAAAAACTGAGGAATAATTAACTGCATGAGATTCAGGTGAGTCTAATGAGCAGAATACAAATCAGCCGGTGTGGGGAGAATAAAGGCAGGGAACTGAGAATCTAACAAACATGGGAGTGAAACACAAACAATAAGAGATCATAACAGTTTTATCCTGAATAAAGGGTAAAAAAAACATACCAAACTGGGATTTAGTGTATTGTTACATCCCAGTTTCATCTCCTATCAAGAACACATGATAAAGATATAGGATTTATTTTACTCATCCAGCAGTGAAAGAGTAATCTCTTTTTTATTTCTGAAATGTATTTAATTTTAATGCATTCTAAAACTATAAAAAGATGGAAAGTCATAGTCAAAGTCAAAGCCTGCTTATGTGTGAAATGTAGGTATTTCAGGGGGTTTGCCAAAGTCACAACTTTCAATAGAAGATGAGATTTTCGTGACACCTTCCTCAGAGCTATGAAATGATGCCTAAAACTTCTACACAACTCTTTTGCACTCATGCTCTCCAACAAACAGCAAGTCAGGCATCTTGTATTTAATTCTCAGTCTTCTCAGTCTCAGATTTTTGCTCAGGGACCCACAGTGGCAGTCTATGGGTGTCAAACCAGGAACCTGGCAGCCTCTCCAGGATGAAAGCACCCTGCTCTCTAACCATGAGGCCACCTCCCCTTTAAACAGATCAGGGGTCCGTTCTTCGTACGTCGCTAACTCAGTTAGCAGGATTTCATTGTTGACGATTTGGCATGATCTTGGATCGTTTGGTTCTTCGAAAGACATCCTGCACTTGTTGTCATAGCAACATGTTCGCCAGCTTAAACCTGCTCCAGAGCAGGCTTATTTCATGTAAACAAGATTAGATCACGGCTGTATACGCGGAGGAGATAGGGAAGTCTGCCGTAGCCATGTCCATTTTTACGACTGCAGCCTGTTGCGGAAGGTGCAAGAATAATTTGCAGAGTTTTTCGAATTAATCGCGTATTGCGCAATAGACAGGATCCTTTAGAGCAGCGCGACAGTGTAGTAGAGATTTTTCTTGGTGGCTGTTATAAACACAAGCGCATCATTTAACAGTGGCTTTTAAAGAGGAAAAAGTGGTGTTGGAGCCATAAATATAAAATATTTAAGTTATTTGTATGATGTTTGCTTTTTATTTTTATCCTATAGTAAGAAGATTTGTTCGGGCCATTTTGTTGTGAAGTTTAGTTTACTTTGAAAGGCTTGCTTCCTGTCGAGCCGTATATTGTATTAGAAAAAACTATGGATGGATTATCTAGCCACGGAGCAATACGGTTTTACCGTGTAAACTGTGGATGACTTGGAAAAGGAAAATTTTAATTTTTTATGGATAAAGATTTTTTTTGTTGTTAAAATTCCCAGTTTGCACGTGTCCTTTACTTCCAGTGTCTAAAGAATGACACTGAAATTTGGATCTCTTGACATAACAAGTGCCTTTTTAAAATAAAGTATAATAATTAAAGGCTACCATTTTGTAGAATTGTCTTGTATTTCACTTTTACTTGTCCCCATGTTCCAGTGGGTCCCGTGGAGTCTCTGACATAAAAGAACAAAGTAAATATGAAATTATTAAAATGCAAAAATTTATACTGTAGAAAGTGATAGTAACATCTACCATGCACAGTATTTACGCATTAATTTGTCTGCTACTTTTTGCCAGCCCTCTCTCCTGGCTTTAGCAGATTTTGAGGTGTTTTAATTAATGACTCAAATTTGGCATAACCTTCCATTAAAAGCTCTTGTTCTGCTTGAGAGAAAAACTGTGGGCGTTCTTTGCTGAACAGCCAATAGCAGCGCTGCTGATCATTGTTTCTACTATCGATACATTTCCCCTTTTAAACAAACGCATGAACACTCAGTTATCTCAGATAACTCAATCCAGCCATACTAATCATAAACAACAGGTGTGTTGGAAGAACCCAATTAGCCGGATCATGATTAGCCGGATGAAATCATCTTGGATGTCTCATTTGATCTTGGATGTTTTAAGTAACGTACGAAGAACGGACCCCAGAATGGTAATAAAATGATGACGTCCCTTCAGCGCTGCCCACTGAGAGCAAAGTCATGGTTTCTGTGGCGAAGGACCATCTATAGAAACATCAAGCTGTCTGATAAAAGAAAATTATTTCTAAATACTGCAGGAATTGCACTTTAATCCTTCAGCGTGAAGCAGGAAGTGACACCGACGTTGATGCTGAACTGAGCCTAACTGAATGTAATATCCAGACTTGTTTATACCACTGAGTGGCAGGCTGCTGTCACAACACAGGACAACACGGCGCTGACGTGTGACGGCTGTTTGCTGCTGCTCACTGCTTTAATTCTGCCTATCGGTTGTACAGCATTCTACGTTATACAAATCATGGTCAATTTTAAACATGCATATGAAGGACAGTTAACGGCCTAGCCAGTTAATGCGAGAGAATATCACTACAGGAGCTGCAAAGAGAGGAATGCAGCAGAAAACAATCTTACTGTCAATAAATTCCTCATGTTGATGGGAAACAGGAAGTTCCCTTAATTATCTTTAAATAATGCCACTGGGTCCTATAATCAGAGGCATTACCTGGCCTCATCGCTTAATCACAGCAGACGGCAGAAGTTCATCCTGCAACACCAGCTCTCAATCCATTATCTCCCCTAGCCTCCGAGCAAATCCCAGTGTCAATATCATTTCTCAGCTTGTTAATTTCAGGCAAATCAGCCGTGCTAAATGGCATTTATTTTCAGTGTATTCTGCTTGTCTCTTTGTTTTAAAGCTCCTCCACCATCATTCGCGGACACACCGAGCCTCCCTCTACGTCCTGTCGGTTGATAACGAGGAAGTTTTCCTGGACCAAAGTAGCGGTAGTTATGATTAACCTGACAGCGGCGTTTATGATTGCTGTGGATGCGTCGTTGGAATTATCCATTGGTGATGCTGTGCATGCCGTTCAAAGACCGCGTGACAGTCCGTGAATGTGAGTTTGCCCCGATGATTGAAAAACGCACGTTTGTTGAATGGTCTCCAGCTAAAATTAATCCTCCTGAATCACACCACTGGTGCACGGCTTTTCATAACTGTCTGCAAATAAGGCGGTTTGAGAGATGCTGGAGTGATTGGCCATTCATAAGGCGAGACACACCAGCATCTGCTGTATTCATCATCCCAATTAATCTGTGTGAGAAAAAAACGCTCTGTCACATTCAGACCGGGCTCAGAATGTCTTCAGTCACATAGTTATTACATTTCAGAGAGCACTAACGAGTCCATCCATCCATCCATCCATCCATCCATCCATCCATCCATCCATCCATCCTTTATTTTAATGGAAATCATAAAAGTGAATATATTATAGAAGCAATTTTAACCTGCATCCCCCATCACTGTGTGTTGCGTGCAATTTTCTATTGTTATTTTTTTTTTTGGAATTACATTTATGGTTTGCATAAAACCTTTAAGTAACAGTTCTATTGAAGCTCAGTATTATTTAATACAGCACCGGTTCACAGATGTCAGATGCACACAGTGTCCAGGTGGGGGCGTACCTCTCAGCAGCATTCTGGATTGACACCTTTTGTGGCATCGTTCTCTACAGCGTTCACAAGGCATGTAGCTTTTTCTCAAATGTTAGGACGGCAGACGAGAGTCTCCTTAGGGTGCTGATCGCTAACTTTTAAACTGGATCTATGTGTTTAACTCCCTGTCTGCCTTCCAAGTAGGAATACCATTTCATCCGATGCCACTTTATTTCTAAAGTACTTAAAAAACTGCATCCACAGTGTTGGAAAAACTGAAAGAGTAAAAAAACATAAAAAACTATAAGTTAATTCATGTAGCACACAGAGTAAAAGAAGACAGAGATGCTAACTCACTCTGGGTTCAAAGCCAAGGAGGAAAGGTGCCTTTTTAAATGGGTTTTTTTAGACGCCTGCCTCACCTCCAGCAGCAGCTCCTTCCACGTTGTAGGAGCCGAGCAGGAGTCAGATAAATTGTTTCAGGCATCTGATCAGGATGCCTCTGGGCAGGGCTGCATGATATGAAATCCAGCCATGGCAATATTATTGGAAAGAATTGCAATGATCAGATCATTTTGTGATAAAAGCACCAATTCCTTCCTCCTACCTTGCTCATCTGTGCTCCCGGCACCAACTGTGACCTTTTTGCTCAATGCTGAGTTTTTCCCACTTTTCCTGCCAATACAGCTCTGACAGCAAATAATCCACTAGACCCCTGAAGGTTTACTATGGTATCTGGCATGAAGATATTTGCAGCACACCCTTTAAGATTTGAGGTGAGGTTTCCATTCTTTGTCCGACAGATCCTGTCGCGGCCTTCCATGTTCCAAAAAAACAAAATTCCAACATAGGCCGTGGGTGGTAACAGGTGGTTTGATTTGCACGCACTTCTGACTTCATTGCTTTGTAAAAATATGGGATTTATTTCTTGAAAAAATATAAACAAAAATAATGACTAAAAAATGTCTTGCAACTTGTTGAAAACGAAAAATAATCTCAATTTACTGTTTGAAGCTCTAAAAAGTGGTCAAAAAAATAATTAACAAAACCTTCCGTCAACACACCAGACATTTACCAAACGATAGATCTGCACCAAGCACCCGGTGTGTTCTTAATTACTCAAATTAATGGGAGGGTCTAACAATTAAGAATACCCGCCAAGAAGGGTATGCAGATTAGTGATCGTAATGTTATGCCTGATCAATTTTAAGAAGAGCATTAAAAATAGAGTTTCTATATTCAGCAAAGCTAAATTGTGATAAATTTTGTGACTGAGCTGTGTCACCGACAAATTAGCACAAATATAAAAAAAAACACAAATACTTCCACGAATAAATAAAATAATAATGCGGCTGCATGCTCTGTGATCTCACACTCAGGCTGATGAAAAATAGTGTTTTAACTTCATAATCACATTTAAAGCAAGCACTACAGAATCATCTCTGTGTAGTCCTGTGGGAAATATGACCCTGTGATGAATTCATTATAGTCTGACTCAGAGATAATCGTATAATTAAGCGCCGTGACTTCAGAAATGATAAGAGATTATTAGACGTTTAAAAACGCTTTCCTTTGCACCCCAAAGTACAATAGAGTGTGTATGAAAGCAGAATACAACGTACCAGATAATGCATGCAGTATATCAGCTAAAGTAAATATTTATTTGAATCGCAAGGAGAATAAACTTCCGAATCACAATATATTTAAGCAAAATTATGTCCTGCAATCTGATTTCTAAAGTAGAGGACAGATTTCAAGGCAGCACCTTTTGAAGAATAATGAGGAAGCTACATTTTCTGACCTTAGAAGTAATGTCTGTTAGTGCTTTAAAAATAAACAAAATTTTAAGCAAAAATACACCAAGCTGAACAATTCGTTTCAGTTTTCTCTCATTAAAGTGATTGTTTAATGCCGTGAGTTGCAAACTCAGATCTGGGTGAAACCTGCCAAAAACACAATGTAGTCTTCCTCCTTTTAATTCGTTGTTCCCTGAGCTCCACTGTTTTGTGAAATGCCTTGTAGGAGCCCTTCTCTGCAGGCGGTTGGGGGCTTGTTAAATTCTCCACTGCAATGTAATCTCTGCTGCACTGAGCCACTCTCCTTCCACCTGATTCATCACTGTGTCTCTGTAATTGGATTTGTGTTAAACTTTCTTAATGCCTTACAGCTTCAATGCCTTATCTGGCACTCGACCTCAAGGGAAAGTAGCAGGAAAAAAAAAAAAAGAATTGCATTAGTGAAAGAATGTGATCCTGATTGGGAATGAAAGAAATTGCTTTAAATTCATATTCGGTAAATACTTAGCAGTTACTGTGATTAAGAATATCCTCCATGGTGGCACACTGACTGAAACCAGAAGTAACAGCGTTTAAAGATCGGTGCCATTAAGCCCAATGAGCTATTACATTATATTTGGCCAATTTGCTTCAGGCAAAGGGAGGAAAAAGATATCGAGCTGCAAGAAATTCTACTGACAGAAATATTTTTTTTATTGTTCAGGCCTTAAAAAAAGCTAATAGAGATTGAGAAGAAAGTTTTTGTATGATACATATGCTGTCAGTATAATAGACTAAACCATTCACAATCCAAGGCCTTTACGTTTCATTTCATTTTGGCAAAAATTGCATTTAGGAAAAGAGCCCTGTTATCCTGCAATTGTCCCAATGGATGTCCTATTTTTCAGCAGCATAATTACAATTCAAAGAAAGATATCCACGCACCTAAACAGGCCTCCTTGATCTCCGTCTTGTCCGTCCTCTGAATTATCTTCACCACGAATATCACTGCCAGAGGGGTAAGGAATGAAATCGCCTGTAAGGAAACACATAAAAGAACAAAATGGTACTAATTACAGGGATAGGGCAGAATCAGGAGCTCCATTTTACAGATAAAGCATGAAAGCACATTAATTTGTGATCTGAATTTAAGAATCAGTTTTATTGTCCACTGGGTCCATAAACCAGCACCAGGAGAATTTTCTTCTGATTTGATAGGGGATTTGAGCCACCTCCGCTCACATATAATACCTCTTGCCACAGAATGTATTAATTAAGTAAAACCATTTTATGTTTCTGCCCTAAGTAACGAAGGATGTAGAAGTGTGATAGGTTGCTCTAAATCCTGGTGGCATTCACACAGACACCTTGATGAATGATAAAGTTCTCCCTATGCATACATGAGTTCTGTCCCGCATTTCTCCTTGCATCCAAAAGTATCCATGGCAGCTGAATAGTTTTTTTTCTAAGTTACCCTAAAGTGTGTAAGTGGGTGCATCATTGTGTGTCCTGTGTGTCAGTGTGGCCCTGTATTGTTTTGTTCCCCTGGCTCTCACGCATTTACCATAAAATTACGACCAGTCAAGCATAGGCAGTGGTGGGCACAACTAACCCAAAACATTAGCTTCATAAATTCATATTGCGCTTTCAAAAAATATTAGCTTTGCAGTCATTAAACCGAAGATAAATAACGGGATTTGAGAAAGCTAATGCTAGCCGCTAACCGCTAACCACCGTCTGTGTCACACGTCTTCAAACAAAAGGTGCACACACGGCTTAGTGGTGGTGAATGTGTACAGCGCTGCGTGTTTGAGGGGATAGCAGTTTTAGTTCAGTATAAATTACTTTTAAACTCTAACTTTCACACGGCAGTGGAAGCCTATCAGAGGAATATTCTATCCCTCTGCCCATAGCGCAGCATTTAGAAAAAACAAGTGAGTCGGGAAGCCACTCCAGTGTTGCCAGTTATTAAAGCAGAAACAAGGAACCAGCTCTATTACCTCTTCCTTGTAAACTGCTGAAGTATAAAATGGACTATGTACCACACTCGCTAATTTGCACATTTGTAATCGTATCCTTATCCAGCATTATAAATGCTGCCCAACTCTTAGTCTCCAATATCACTGCTGCACTTTATCCAGAAACTTACTGCATATTTGTTTACATTTCAACTGTCTACTGTTAAATCACTGCTGCACTTTTTCCGGAAATCAATTGGAATTTATCCTGTAAATTACTGCAATTTATTACTGCATTTTAATCCTGTACTGTAAATTCACAGCAACGTATCCTGTAGAGTTACTGCAATTTTTCTGAGCTGTATGAAAACGAAATTTCGTTCTCTGTGCATACAAATTGACAATAAAGAAAGTCTAAGTCCAAGTCTAAGTCAAAGTCACTGATAGTAAGCAGACTTGGCAACACTGCTGGAAGCCTGGAACACAGTACTCAGTGTTTGTGGGGGTCCCTTTTCCCCTCTTTCAGTTTCTTTAACGCACATGAAATAACTCATAATGCTTAGGGTTACTTGTTGTTGTAACATTAGGGATCTCATAAACTGAATGTGCTCCATTCTTGACTGGGAAAGCATAAATAAAGATCAGCTTCATCATTGCTGTGTAGCAGACATATGTTTTCCTGTTTTATACATGCTGATTAATGTCCCTCAGGGATTGCTGTAGAGCAGTAAGCTGCCTGGTGTTTTGTACAGAAGTGTTAGAAAAAAACAGAATATAGCAAAGCCATGCTGCCACCTAGGAAGCCAGCTCCGAGTCCAGTCTCCTTCCACCTTATGCGATGTCGGTGACAAACCCAGATAGCTTGGTCACAATGCTAATGAAAAGGATTGGAGTCACGCAGTGGTGCACTGTTTGCAGGAAAAAAAAAATTGGATACCGGCGTCTCTGTTTTTGAGTAATGGGACAAGAAGAGAACTAAGATGAAAGCAGCTTTTTACAATCTTGTTATTTTTTTGTAGAGCTGTGACTCTTATTGGTAGAGAAGTCTGTGTGGATTTGTATTGCGAGCCAGAAGAGTGACCTAAATGTCAGATGAATATCATACTTACAGTCATAGAAACCATATAAAGTGGACGAAAGCCAGTCTGTAAACAATTTCTAAACTTAGCTTGAATGATGACGTGATGAACAAAAAGTTAGCCCCAGAACTAGCTATTTTCGTATCATTGTAAATGTGCCCATCACTGCACATAGGACTTTACGGTTTGGGGTGGGGGACTCTGGTGTCAGCAGACAATAGGGTCTTCACCAACCACCCCAAATGTTAGTGTACTGTAGAAATACCAATCTGCCTTCATGGTAATCTGTATACCCTTCTTGGCAGGATCGGGGCTGGTGGGTTTAGGGAGCCAGATGTTTACGTCTTGGAGGGCCACAAAGGCGTCGTTGTGGGTCCCTGAGCAAGACCTTTGCCTGTAAATTGCTCCACATGTACTACTTTGTGTGACAGCACATTGCTCTCTAAGTGATGAGTAAAACAAAGATTACACATTTCTCCTCTGTGGGACTATAAAGGGATCTTTCCTTTCCTGCTCAGTGCTGGCTGGTCTTGCTGTCGCAGGCTTGTGTTGGCACCGGGCCGCCTGTGTGATCAGGTTTCGGCCTTGGCCTGCACTGGGCATGTAGAAACGGTGCTGGATCGAGGTTTTCTGTACCCTACATCTCATCCTGTGCTTCTTTTGTCCAGGGGCTGCTGCCCCCGCGAGTCACTGAATACCCACCTCTGTTGTTGGGTGCATGGCCGCTCTGAGGGAACGCCTGGAGTCTGTCTGCCCGAGGACAGTGCAGTCTTCAGGAGCCAGTCCTACCTGCTCTCTCCTGCTTTCCTCCACTGAGTGTTATAAATGAACGTTACCTTTTGCACCATTCTGCCAACTTTACACTTTCTGGTGACAAATTTGCACAGATGCACCCACTTAACACAAACACACTTTCTCTCTCACACACATATACACAGCGACTATACAAGTCGTACACACACAGGTTCATCACCTGTCAGTTTGTCGTCCTTGATGCCAGAAGCTGTCTAGAATATTAGCATACCTTAGCAGTAGGATCCTCTTTGTCGAACAGAACTGTCCTGGCAGGCACATAGCAGCCAGGTGATGAGTTTTGGTTTTCTGCGCACTGTTTAGTAGCCTTAACTTTAGGCTTTATTCACTTTAAGCTATTACTGGGATTTAAATCATGACCCAATATGCTGTGCTAAACCCGGCAATCATGAGTCTATACATGAAAAAGCTTGCAGTACATCCTTGTTTAAAACTTGTGTTATTCTATCTGTGAAGAGGTTTACCCAACAATCATCTGCTAGTTTGTGAAATCTAAAATGAATCATTTATGTTTCCACTGGAATGATCGTTATGTATTTTACATAATAATACAAAACAATTTGATTTCTACAATTAGACATTCATTAAGGTGTTTACAAATCAACATATCAGCCAGTTTACATAGTACAAATTGCAACTTTTGACTAAACTATTCCTGCAGTGTTGCCAGTTTTCTTGGATATAACGGCATAAACGGAAAACAAACATTCCTGCCACTGTTTTTAACCTATCCAGGAGTAATGATTGGGTGTGTCCTCAGGCCCCTGCTGTCTAATAAAGGTTACAGTGACTAATAATGTGGCACCATGTAAATGCTATTCATGAAGTGGTCTTAATGGCTGCATAACTTCTCCAAAGCTGTGACTGCCAGCTGACCGGACAGGGGACCGTTTTTCCTGGGAGGCACGTCACCGGGGCGTGGGGGAGTTTCTTTCAGCTCCTGATTGACTGTAATGTCTTTACCGAAGATCAATTGATACCCAAGCTAATAAAAGCTGTCGATATTTATCTGAAGCTCAAAGGGAAACAGAACAATCGAGCATAGCTAAACAGTTTGCGTTGAGGCCCGCTGAGCTCGGCAGATCAATGGCCAGATTGCAGGTCTTTGCATGCGTGTTTGTTGTCTGGCTGCCAGTGCTAAAAATGACAGATGAACCTTGAAATGCTCCCAAAACGCCCATTATTCAATTTGGTAATTAGTCATGTTGGACTGTTTAGTTCAGTTTCCCCGCCAGGCAGCTTCTAATGATGTTTTGACCACTTGACCCGCTGCCCGGCTCGCAACATTGTGACAAGATGCAAAACCTTGATTCTAAGGTGCGGTCATTTCTCGTATGTAGAAAGTATTCCACATGCCGAGCTGCCATGTCAGCTTGAAATGACTTCCTGTCACTGGCTGCCCGGCTGTTTTAGCACGCATAGTGATGTGTGAGGAGCTGCGGGCTGAACGCAGAGCCACTCACTCAAATCCTAACAGTTCACAAAGAGATGAGCCAAACAAGCAGTTGGACGGCTCAGTGCCTGCCAAGGTTTTCATTATTTACCACACCAGTTATAAGCCAGTGCAACCAGGTGGCCTCATTACAAGAACCGTCAAAGATATCCACATTTAAATAGACACTTTGGCCTGATTTATGAATTAAACAAAACTGTTGAGATTCCTGCAAACATCTGAAAATGGGCGAGTTGTGCTGCCTGCAGGCGTTTTAGCCAGAAGATACTAATTCACTTCACTGGGGAAAATGTAGAGGCTGCCTGAAGCTAAACACATGCAACGCTGCCCTGGTTGGACGAAAACTAGACTGGAAGTCTGTAATATCAGCACAAAGAAGAATCCTAAATCAAGAATTGCATTTATAATGTTGCCTTTTAGCAATATTGCTACAGATGAACAACTAATAGTTCCCAGATACACATTTGTCCTTAATAATTGAGTTGAAGATGAGAAGTAGACGTATTCTCTCTATCAGGACATGAAACTGTTTCATCAGTTTTCCATGAATTTAACCTCTTAAGACCTGAGAATTGTAGTCTAAACTTAGGCTTTTTGACAGCTACAAATGACCAGTTTCTCTTCTTCCTTCTCCTGACAGATCTGTAAATGAAGTTTACAACTGATCAAACATATGTTTTCAGCAAACTAGTCACTGAAAAATAATAATGCTAATAATTTCTTCTTAGGTAATTTAAAAGAGATGTTGTATTTCAAGATTTCAAAGGGATTCATTGTGTTTTTCAATCTGTGATGGTTTCTTCCAAGCCTCCTGAACCAATACTGACAGTAATGAGAGGCATGAGCGTTTAAACAGAAAGTACTTACGAACATGACTCTTTTCGGGATGTGGTCTGACTCAACCAGAGGATTCCTGTAGAGCCAAAGCTCCTCCGGCTGGATAACTCTCTCAAAGGGCTCCAGGAACTCTGTAAACCTGAGAGGAAGAACAGGGACGAGTATAGTTATCAAAGTTCAAAGGCTTGCTTCTTAGTTACAAAAAAAAACCCTCTGAGACATTCTACATGTTTAAGTTGGATTCAGCAGAACACAAAAAGGACGTTTTTTTTTTTTTTTGTTCTTTCCGAGGGAAACCTTGGGGTCTCTTCCTGACATCCTCTTTACTGCCATCTCACCAGAGTGTGTAAGAACAAATTAGTATTCCTCTGCCTCCTCCGAGCCTCCATGGCCACTTGGTGGTCTGTCGGATACGACCTTGTTCTTTGTCATTTTAACAAGGTCTTTTGTCACTTTAGTCTAAAACAGTTCAATGGCCTGTCCTGCTCTGAAAGGAGCTTCAGGATACAGTGACTCTGGGGACTTTTAAAACAAAAGGCTTTGAATGTACAGAATAGTGTAATTTATAATGACATTACTTCCTTGATTAGAAGACCTGCTTAACATATGTCTTGTCAGGTGAAAAAGTTAAAATATTGACATTTTTATAAATAAAAGCCAACTATTCATATATTACTATATCTTAAGGATCCTGCTTTTGTTGGGGCCCCTCCATGGGAGGAACAAAAAGGACCGACGTGCACCAGAGAACAAAGGAGGCTGGTAAACACGCTTAAACCAAAATGCGCAGTATTAACCCAATTTTGTGCACAGTTCCCAGGAGGAGTTTTACACAGCAGCTTTCTTTCTCTTTACCCACAGCACCCCAACAGGCTGCATCACAGAGGAAACAAACGGGAATGTAATGATGGCGCTGGCCAATTGTAAGACTGCATGAAGCCAAACAGGTTAAAATGGTTTTGGGTTTTAAAAACTGATTTTGATTTTAAAATGTTAACTATTATTCATTGTTTTCATTATTTTCATGATACAAAAACTGAAAGTGTTATTGTGTGGTGCATACATAAATAATTTAAATTGATATACATATGTTTGTATAAATAATAGGTTTTATTTTGCATTGTTTATTTCTATCTAAAAAAGGACAACTACATGTACAATGCTCCACCTTAAAGTTTGTAAAAATAGCTCTACAGGTCATTGTCAACTCAATTCATTTGTATTTATATAGTGCCAGTTCATGATACATGTCATCTCAAGGCTCTTTACAAAGTCAAATTCAATCAAATCCTCCAGGTTGGTCTGAAAGTTTCCTCTCTAAGGAAACCCAGCAGGTTGCATCAAGTCTCTCCAAGCAGCATTCACTCCTCCTGAAAGAGCGTAGAGCAACAGTGGACAGTCGTCTGCATTGTTGATGGCTTTGCAGCAATCCCTCATACTGAGCATGCATGAAGCGACAGTGGAGAGGAAAACTCCCCTTTAACAGGGAGGAGAACCTCCAGCAGAACCAGAACCAGGCTCAGTGTGAACGCTCATCTGCCTCGACCCACTGGGGGTTAGAGAAGACAGAGCAGAGACACAGAAAGCACAGAAGCTCACATTGATCCAGGAGTACTTTCTATGTTAGATGGTAATAGAGGAGGATCTGTCTCCACTGATGATGTCACAGCTAACAGAACACCAGACCAGGTGTACCTTCTATGAAGAGAAAAATGACAGAGAACAAAAAGTTAAAAGATGAAATAACAACAAAAACTGCAAACTGGAGAGCAGTAGGAGAACTCAGCAGAGTGAGATAAATAGATCCTGATGTCCTCCAGTAGCCTAAGCCTATAGCAGCATAACTATAGAGGTAGCTCAGGGTAACATGAGCCACTCTAACTATAAGCTTTGTCAAAAAGGAAAGTTTTAAGCCTAGTCTTAAAAGTAGACAGGGTGTCTGCCTCACGGACTAAAACTGAGAGTTGGTTCCACAGGAGAGCAGCATGATAGCTAAAGGATCTGCCTCCCATTCTACTTTTAGAGACTCTAGGAACCACCAGCAGACCTGCAGTCTGAGAGTGAAGTGCTCTGTTAGGAACATACGGGGTAATCAGAGCTCTGATATATGATGGAGCTTGATTATTAAGGGCTGTAATCTAACTTTTACTTCAATTTACAAAGCTGTATGCAACGAAATTTCGTTCTGTACGCACTCTGTGCATACAAAATGACAAATAAAGTTGTCTAAGTCTAAGTCTATACGTTAGAAGAAGAATTTTAAATTCTATTCAGATAAACTGCTTAAATCCATCAGGGAAACATTATCCTGAAAAGTCCTGTTGTCCAAAACGTCAATGCTGCCTGCAGCCGCGCATCACCCTGTAGAGCTGCACTACAGAGTTTCAGTATGAATACAAAAATTTTTTTAGTGTTACATTTTATTGTCTCTCAATGGGAAAATTCAAGTGTACCACCAGCAGACTAAATAAATCATAAATGAACTGAACTTATATAGCAAACAGTCAATTGCACACATTCATACATCAATATGCAGCTCGGTAGGCAACTTGTGGTAAAGTCTATTGCCCAGGGGCACATCAACATGAAATATTCTACTAACATGTAACAAAAGGAAGCAGGAATCAAACCCACAACCCTCTGATTGCAAGACAACTACTCAGCCCATCAAAATAAAATAAAAAATGCCAAAACCGAAAAATGAGAACAAGATACTTAAAGTGAGGGAAAGTTTACATCACATGAAATGAGAAACTAATATGCAATAGATGCAAGTTTATATATGTGCATAGATATTTCATTTTTACACATCGTGTGAAACAGATTAATAACAGTGGCTTATTGGTACGTGTCTATTATCAACAAAACTCCTTTCTTGTCCTCTCTGGAGTCCAGGAAAGCCAATCATACGTGCTTAATCTGTCCCTTAAATGCAGCGCGGCTCTGGCTGTGAAGTCAGCTCGACATGCTAGCGGTGCGTGAATGAATACTACGACTGTGAAAAATCTATTTGTTGCTCTGTTGATGACTACATGTCAAGATGTTGCTGCAAAGGAGCAGCCTAATCAACTGATTTTACACCTTGCTGACCCCGTGTTCCTGATTCCCTTCAGCCGTGCTGCATTCACGGTACGGGCTGTGCATTAAAATCCAACTCAACTCTTCTCTGTCCACAGCTGTCAGGTTCAGGCATCAGTGCTCTGAAATGTTATTTCTGGGGAATAATGCAGGGAAACTGAGCGTAGGCAGATAAAGACGGTCAGACCCCCACCCCAACTTTGGAGTCATTACATGCAGCGATGCTCTAACTGTCCGCTGTAAGCTTATCTCCCATCCAGGCCAACATCCTGATTACTTTGAGACACACTCTACCCAAAGGTATCAACCGCAGGGAGATCTTTTTTTTTACATGGGGGATGTTTGACAGCATGGAGTGTACAAACTTATTTATATTGTATAAAATGACTTATTTGTAGCAAAGAATAGTGTTGGCGATGTTAAGCAATCCCTTCCTGAAAACACACTTTAAGCTCACATGATCTTTTTCACATTTTATTCCATCAGCATGTTATAAAACCACATTTATATGTAAAACAAGATTTACATGAGTTGTGATTGTAACATGTGAATGACCAAATGTGATCATGATTAAGCACTTAAATACTTCTGTTAGTTTATAAATCACCAAATAGCTTAGCACCAAAATACTTTAAAGACCTGTTGTTGCTGTTTCAACCCTCTAGACCACTTAGGTCTTCTGGTTCTGATCTATTCTGCAACTAGAACCAAACATAGAGAAGCAGCATTTAGTTCCTATGCTCCATAAATCTGGAACAAACTTCCAGAAAACTGCAAATCAGTAGAAACACTGAGTTCCTTTAAATCCAGACTAAAAACCAAATGTTTAGAGCTGCTTTCAGCCATAATAACAGGAACACTGACCAACATATCTGATGTGTATTGATGTTTTCACCTGATACTATTTAAAGTTTGTTACTGCTCTCACAACCAGAGACCGTTTTAATGTGTTTATGATGTTTTTATGGTTTCATGATGTAAAGCCCTTTGACCTGCCTTGCTGCTAAAATGTGCTACAAATAAACTGGACTTGACATAAAATATTTGTGTTTTATTAGTAAATGAAACAAAACAATGACATTTGAGTTATTAGTTTTAACTGTCCTTGCAAAATATTGTGTTTGTTGCCATTACTGATCACTCTCATGAGCTCAAAGTAAAATTAATTTTTGCATAACATTGCTTCTTTTCACTTTTGGATTATTTGACTCAAATTAGTGCCAAAGTCAGACATTTCGCCCATTTAGAACCTTGTCTTGTCTTTTCCTTTCCAGTCATTAACTTTGTTGACAGGATCATTTCCAGGCCAGGGTTCCAGGCTCCAAACATCATAGATTCAATTAATCCAAGACACCTTTCAGATTTCTGACTGTGATTCCAGATTTTAAAAAGCGAGTGTGTCAAGCCCTCTGCTCTCCCTGAAATAAAAGCTGAAAGGCAGAAAGGAAGGCATCAGTTAGGGGAGGGAACAAAAGACTTAGTTTGTTTATGTGTTGAAAGCTCAAAAAAACATTGACAGCGGTTACATTAGCTGAGTGTGTAGAGGTAATAAGACACTCAGCATGTGTGTCAATTTATCCTGCTGGGAAATAATGGTAATCACAGACATCACACAGCAGAGACAGCGAGGGTGGAGCAGGGAGACGGGCTGCGTCTCGGATGCGGCACGCTCATCCAATCAGAGCAGCAACATGGAAAGTTTGCAGATGGAAGAGGCTCTAGATGGGGGCTTTATGGCTTTTGTTAGTGATATATTTGCCTCTAAATTTGCCCCTCCGTGTTGTGTAAACAGACCGCAATGAAAGCCAATATCACCTGAAGCTGTACACCCAGAGGGGAGCGCAACTACAGGCAACAGAGCAGTGATGAAAGACGCTGCAGAGGGAAAATCCATCAGAGGGAGAGAGAAACCTGCCTCCACCTCACAGGCAGAGTAATCAGCCCGGCTGAGGCGTCCAGCTCACTTACTCTGAGTTAATGTTGAGTCTGCATAAAACCTTATTTAGCAAGGTCAGAAAGAGTTTCATACCAGAGTGTCCAAATTCCTTAGTGGTGGAGAAATTTATTCTCAAAGGTCACATGAACGCAGCGTGTCCATTTCAGAGTTAATTAGATCACAATCTTCACTAAATTAGGTACAGGGCCTTGAAAATCCTTTCAGATCTTTTGAATTTTTCATATGTTGTCTCAATACGGATGTAAACTGTATTTTAATGGGATTTAATGTGATAAACCAACAGAGCAGTGCAGAACTGTAAAGTGAACATGAGACAGGATCGGCTGTTTTACGGATACAATCTGAAAAGTGTGGCAGGCTCATGTATTCAGCCTCCTGTATTCTAAATCCTAGAACTAAAAGTGGGTGGAACCATGCAGCTGCCTTCCTTCACCCAAACAGGGATGTAACAGTAAACAGAGATAATCTATAACCAGGCAATAAGAATCAAAACATGCAGCAATATTTTAAAGAGACAGCGTCTGTTGACTTGGGAGATTATGATCATGTTTCCAGAGCTCTGTCTGGCCTTTAGAGTCTTGCACCTCATCCCCTTGAAGCGCTTGTCGAGTCGTTGAGAAGCGCTTCGAGCAGCACCTGAGCTACTTTGAGAGGAGACCTTGCTGTGCTTTTATGATGGAGTACTTTCAGTCTGAACTCCTTTTCAGGGTAAAAGCCTCTCAAGGAAGAAGAAAATGCCAGAAAAAAGAAGAACATGTGTTTTTTTTTATTATCTTGGCTCCTGGCAATGTATTTTACTGATTTGCTGACTCATTTTAAATATGCTACCTGTTTGTTATTTTAATAGATGCATTCTGATTTTGAAGTTAGCTAATTTAGTAATGGTAGTATGTTGCCTGTCAGCATCTATTGTATTTACATTAATTGTATTTTATAAAGGAACCCCGAGGGTTATCCACCCTTTCAGCGGTGATATGACTGAGGAATAGTAGATTAGATATTCAACAGATTAGAACACTATTAAAAAGCTAATAGTGAAAAACATACAGACAATTAGGGTTGATTAATTCCAATTTTATTTATATAGCAGCCATTTACAGCACATGTTTACACGTTACAAAGTTACCCTGAGATTAGAATATTACATCAGAACAAAAACATTTAGATACAGAAATGTGCCTTAATAAAATCATGTTTATTTCCCCTTTAAAGGTTGTTAAGGTAATTTAAAAGGTTTTAATCTGACAAACGACCCTCATTGGAACACGTTTCTAATATTGAAGAAAACTGTATAATTGACTAACATCACACTGAATAGAGTTCAGTAAGTCATTCCTATCATCATTATTCCCGTTCTCCCGTTCTCTACACCCTGCATTTGTTCCCAGTGCACTTTAAGATTTTATTGTTTGTTTTTAAAGCTTTAAGTGGTCTCGCCACAGAGTATTTGTCCGAAATTTTAACTTTGCGGGAGCAAAACCGGTCATTGTGGTCTTCAAATCAGTTGGTTTTAGAAGTCCTAAGGTCAAGGTATAAACGGTGATCAGGCTTTTGCAGTTTTTACAACGTTTAAATGTATTCCTTGTGGCAGTTGTTCTTTCCAGGCGGCAGGAAATGAGTGATGAAGCTGGAATTGTTGTATGCACTAAGAATGGCATCAGTTTCAGTAATATTTAGCATTATTTTAATGTTGTGATAGAGTTTAATTTATCTAAAGAATGAAACTAACACAATTTACTGTTTTAGTAAGTAGAAAACAAAATCAATGCAGTTTCTCTATTTGTATTTCTGAACCAAACTGTAAACAAGACAAAAAAAAGTCATCTTGCTCGATGTCTTGGGTTTTTTCTCGTTTGACAGGAATAATAAAAAAGACAAGATGTTGGAACTTCAAAGGAGACTAGGTGGATAAAACATTGCAAAAGAATGTGTAGGTTGATCGGGACCCAAAGAAAATAATAAGGCACAACATCTTAGATTTTTCTGTGTTGTTTTGTCTGTCAGTCTTCTCCTTTATCATCATAGCCAACAACCAAGTTACAACTAGAGGAATTAGGAGCGACACGTAGCGCCCACGCATTAGCTAGCCACCCAGACACATAAGCTCGCTCTACTGTTTATTGCTTTGAGCTTCAGAGAAAGAGAGCTATTTAAAAACAAAGATAAGGTGTACCACCAGCTGGAGGCAGTTTAACTCAAGCTCTACTGATGTACAATCATCCAATTCAATTTTGTTTATATAGCTTCAATTCACAACATCTGTCATCTCAAGGCTCTTTCCAAAGTCAGACTCCATCAGATCCTCCAGGTTGGTGAGAAAGTTTCCTCTCTAAGGAAACCCAGCAGGTTGCATCAAGTCTCTCCAAGCAGCATTCACTCCTCCTGAAAGAGCGTAAAGCCACAGTGGACAGTCGTCTGCATTGTTGATGGCTTTGCAGCAATCCCTCATACTGAGCATGCATGAAGCGACAGTGGAGAGGAAAACTCTCCTTTAACGGGGAGGAGAACCTCCAGCAGAACCAGAACCAGGCTCAGTGTGAACACTCATCTGCCTCGACCCACTGGGGCTTAGAGAAGACAGAGCAGAGACACAGAAAGCACAGAAGCTCACATTGACCCAGGAGTACTTTCTATGTTAGAGAAGACAGAGCATCTATAAATCAATATAAAGTTTATCGGACAATAATGCAAAAATGCATTCAAAGTAATATTAAAAGCCTTTTAATTGAAAAGATTGAGGAGCATTAAACAAAATGTATCGGCATGCATCTAACAATACTATGGAATAACACACTTTGCATTTGAATATGATTTTTAATGATCTGAGGATTATTATCTGGAAGTTAAAAGAATAGTTCAGATCAATCCAACCTCATGAAAAAGTCTAATTTCTGAATGCTTATAGCATTACAATGCCAGATATAAACTGCTCATAAGAAACACCTTTAACACCTGTTATGGAAATATACAATCAGTTGTTGTATTAATCAGGCATTGTTTAAAGAGCAAAGAGTTACCTTGTTATCATTAAACAGTGGCTTGGACTTGTGATTTATTTTTTTATTTTTTTTGGACATTCATCCTAAAATAGATCTGTTCAAGCAGAGTCCAGGCATGAAGTCACATGATGTTGTGCGGAGGCACTTTTACAGTTTGACAGCTTTTTTATGCCTCTTGATGTTATCTGGGTTAAACTCTTAAATTCCCAACTGGGTTAATTAAAGTTAATTAACATTAATTAAAGTTAGTTCCTGAATTTACAATGGGAGAACAGACTTCCTTTGTCTGTGAGCAGATAAGCACCTAGAGGGTTGATGTGTGCGGGGATTTAAAAAAATGTGTTCGCGTAGTGTTCGAGCAGACGAATGGCTTACAATGGCTGTGGAGAGGGACTTTGGTAATATACTAAATGAAGCTCCGTGGTAACATAAGTGTTTGTCTCCCTTAGGAATTCCAATTTTAAGTGTTTTCTCTCTTGTGATTGTTTCCTTCCTTTGTTACCAAATCTCTGAACCGAGTGAGGCGAGCCTTCATGAAAGAGACAGGGAGAAGTAACACGTTACACCCCATAACAACTAGAATCAAAGGAATCAATCCCCTTCCAATAAGGTTTTGCCCTTCCCAAGGCAGAAGAGTTGAACCGCGCCGCAGAGCCACTGCACCTGGCTTCACGGTTGCAGGATATCAGAATCTACTTCCATCAGGAGACACATTTAGGAGTTCTGGTCCAGTCAAAGTTGATACAGCATAAGCACTCAGGAGGTGCACATTTATCAATCAGCTGGGCTTCTTAAAGGTGTGTGTGTGTGTGTGGGGGGGGGGGGGGGAGAGACTGTGGCGGGCTCTGACCATCTGCCACATCCAGGACAGAACTCCAAATGACTTTTTCTCACCAGAGGAAAGCGATTATTTCTGGCTTTCTCCCTCCGATGGCGCCCGCCTGCCACCGCCTGCCACCCCCTGCTTATTACTCGCGGTATTTAATCATACAGCAGGAAGCCATTGAAAAGTCTCTTATGAGATTTACAAGCTATTAGGAGCAGAGGTTGTATTTCCCTGTGGGGAACGCTCATCATTTTCCGCTGTTTGTGTCTTCTGGGTGATTTAGCAGTTGTGAATTCCCCTTTCTCCTCTTCTAAACCATCAAATGCAGCTGGAGGATTTTACTGTTTAATATAAGGGGTCAGTGGCTGTTGGTGGGAATGAAGAGGGTTTTCTAGGAGACATAAAAATGCTGGGAGGGGGAATGAGCATGAGACAAGACTTTAATGGCTTTCCCATTTCTGGACAAGTTATTTCTCAGGGGTGGATGGGACTCAGATTGGCTGGCCGGGACTTGCCAAATGGATAACGCACTGCTTGAGCGGCTCTTGAGTTTCCTTCGCAGAGGACTTGAAAATATCGAATGGAGTACAGCACAGATTGCCGGGCGTAACTTTAAAAGCCAATGATCTATTTAGAATATGTTTTAAAAATGCTCTTTTCCAACGCGCTCCTCTGTGGCTCTGAGTAATTAATGAGGCTCATCGCAGGCAGTCGTTGTGGGGAGAGACAACACAATCCGGCATGCACCCAATTACAAGACGTGCATGAAAAAGGAGCAGGAAAGCTGCGTCAGAATGGAGAGGATTTGAGAAAAGTAGAGCAAATTAAAGTTAATCCTGCAGAATGCCCCGAGTTTAGTGTTAAGCTGTGAAGTGTGTTTGATCGGTAGTTCTGGAGCTGTTTTAACTAAACTCTGCTGCTCAGAGAAAGCATAGATTTAAGAAACCGGGGTATAATACGTGTCAGGCGGTGGTTCATTGATTTTCCTCATCAAGGAGGGAGTCAAGAAATCTCTAATTGCTTTGATTGCAGAGTTTGTGCCTCTGTTATCGAGTGTCTTTTATTTTAAAAAGCTGTCTGTGAAAGTAAAAATCCTCTTAGCTTTCCTTCATGTGTAAGGGTCATGCTTGTCTTAAGACATGGTTCAATTATTTGATCCATTCTCTGTCAACTAACGGAATCATATATTATCTTTATTAATTACACATAAACTAATATATAACAAGAATTAACTTCTATTCGTTTTGATGATCGTTGCTATAGTTACTAAGAAAATTGCAATATTACTTTGCAATAATGTTAATAGAGAAATGTGATGTTGCTGCCACGTTTTGACCAACACAATGATTGGGACGACTAATATTGGCGTCGTTTTAGGATCCTTACAAAAGGTCATTCCCCAAGAAGCTGCACTTCAGAGTTCTTTATTCAGGCATGTTTAATGGAAAGTTGAGTGGAAGAAAAAGCTGTGGCAGCAATAGGAGCACAACCAGGGCACGTTATTTAAGCGTTTTGTAAAGCAAAGGTTTGAGGGAAATTCAGAGAGACACTAGAGCCAACATGGTTAACTGTCCCAGGACCAGGAAAGAGGGGGAGCCCAGAGGAAAGAAGAGGCTTGAGGGATTTTATTTTTTTTATTTGTTTAGTTTGTATCTGAGGATGATTCTGCTGCAGGAAGAGAACGGCAGGCGGATGATGCCCATCCAGAGTCAAGTAAGAAGCCATGCCATCATTGATGCTGATCAGTGTAGCTCAGCATCCATTAGCTGGTGGGAAATAAACAACATGTTGTCTTTAGGAGCAACGGTGGAGCTCAGTAGCTCCAACAGCACGGGCACAAGACAGGAGGCAGAGGTTCAGTCTGAAACTCAGGGGAGGAGGAGAGCTACGAGGCAGGGTGCTCTGATGACAGTCAGAGAGAAGAAGGACGTAGCAACACTTTAGCTGAGAGAATCCGCCTCAGAGAGGAGATACTGTGTGAGAAGGACAGCAGAGCCTCCCCGTCAAGTCATTTACTACAAACGATGGTCATTAGGAAAGCCCAGGGCTCTATAAAGGCTGCAGCTGACCAAGAACAAAGTCAAGGCAGGGAAAGAATCTGCTCTGGCACAACTGGAGAGCGTGCAGCAGCTCAGTTTGGCTCAGTTTGGCCCAGTTTGGCTCAGTTTGGCTCAGTTTGGCCCAGTTTGACACAGTTTGGCTCAGTTTGGCATAGTTTGGCACAGTTTGACGAAGCGGCGTAGAAGGAAACCTGCGATGTAACCAATGCTTTCCAACTTTTTGGTAAAATATTCAAACATGAACTGAGCTTTTTTATTTCAGAGGACCAGGGTAATGAGAGAGGAGGCAGCGCAGTTCATGAGAGAGAGCAAAAAGTAGGAGTCCAGAGATCAGGAGAGAGAACACAGGATGCTCAGAGAACCATGTAACTGAGCTAAAAATGATATATTGTCCATGTAAAATCATTAGTTTTAGTCCGCGCTTGTCTAACTTCTTATGGCTTTATTGAGTCACATGTAATGTTTCCCAACCAAATTATAGCACATTGTGTAAATAAATCCACCTGGGTAATTTAATGATTTCAGTGTATTATAAAACACATCCTACAAATGTAAAGTATTTGGTAAAGTATTAGAAAAAAAGATGACAAGCCTTTTATTAATTATTGAACTAATGTGGGAAGGGACAGAAGGGTACAGAGAGAAGAAGAAAGCAGGAAAGTTAATTAAATAATTTTCCAGTAAAAGGATTGCAATCTATGTCTAACACAGGATCGCCGATCCAGCCTGAATCCGTTTACAAAAATAAATGACTCAATAAATATACAAACTGGCAGAGAGCTGAACCCCCCTGATGGTAGAGCCAGAGTTGCTCCTTGCCACAGATGATGGTGACAGTGCAGATGGAGGCTCTGGCCGCCTGGTCAGAGAGCAGAATGGATCAGAGAGCGACAACCCGACTGATTTCATCAATCCTGCATCATGACCGATTCTGATCGAGTCAACGTTGTACGTGTGATGACAAAACGGAAGGCTTTTCTCTGAGAGGATGGGGGAACTGCCAGCAGAAGCAGGAACTCCCAAAGTATTTGACTTATTCTGCCTGATCGAGACTACATGATAAACAGCAGCTGAAAAAGGCCTGATTTTGCCTAACATGCCGTAGAACACTAACTTCCATAGAACACGTCCTGCATAAAATATAAAAAGCTTTCTGAGAGATTTTAAGCTCATGAAACAAAGCATGGCCAAAAAAAGTCGTCCCGGGTTAGACTCCTCAAACTGAAGCACTCTGATTTAGATTCTGGATTGATGAACAGAACCAAAAAATCTTAATTTTTATTGGCATCCACCTGCATAACTGTGCTTTAAGTGAAATATGTTTCCATTGATTAGTGGATGATATTTGCCAAAGACGTGCCAATGTTTGCTACACACCCACAGCTTTACACTCTCCACAGATATAAATCAAATCTCTACAGCTCAGGTTTTGCCTCAGTTTCAGTTTCTCTCGCTGCACAAGCAGAAAAAACAATCCTGCTTCTGCGTTTCCAGATATTAGCTCCTCTGGCTGGGTATGGATGGTTTAATAAAGCGCCGTGCAGACGGCTTAGTGAGGGTGGGGACGGGTCGCAGTGACGCGGGGGCCGATCCCACTGACAAACCAAGGATATGTTCAGGATTTAATTACGCTGTTTTCATTGCATCATTATTGGACCTGAGCTCAGCGCCGCTGTCTTGAAGGCTACCGTGGGCCAATATATGCTGCTGATTTAAAGGAGCCGGGGGATAATCGCGCTTTTTAAGATCAGAAGTTTCAATCATGCCATAAACAACACGCCTGAGGGGCTCCTGCTGGATTATAGGGACCTAACGCAATTACAGTTAAAGCTGCTTTACTTTTATGCCAAGAGAAGAGCAGAAATCTGAGAAACCAGAGGACACACAGGGGGAGCTTGGAGGTGATGTTATTTAAACACAGAAAGCAATTAGGTTGAAGTTAGAAGGTTGAGAACAGAATTAAGGCTGCTACCCCAAACACCACCAACACCCAACCCCTCCCCTCCTCTGCTACTCGAAACACCAGCAACCACCCCCTCCCAAAAAAAAAAAAACAGGCAATAAGATATTTAAAAAAGGTTGGTTATTCAGCTTGTTAGATTTTTACATTTTTCCCAGTTTTTTTAATTTTTTAGCTGTTTTGAAGCAACGTATCCATTGCAGATTTGTTGTGTTTTCCACGTGTTTGTGTATCTAGATGGAAGTGATGCTGAGACTTTAGAAAATGCTGTTTTCATTTCACTTGGTGCTCTCATTCCCACGCTGATGAGCGCCAGAAAAGGACGCTTCATACATCTGACTATCAAAGCTGCTCTAAACCCCAACAACACTTTTCTCTTTGGTCTCTGCAGGTTACAGGATCGGTTCAGGCGGCATCAGAAACTTGGTTTCCCTCTGGTTCCTGACTCCACGTAGAAAAGCTTAAAAAGTACAGATTTGGATTTATGGATGTAATTGAATTGGTATTGAAAGTTAGGCTTAGAAACAGTATAATTAGGTTTTTTTTTAGGTTAGGGGAATGAGAACTAACAACCACCTATTTATAAATATGAAAAGGATTGAAAATGATGGATTGGGGGATTTTGTCTAAACTTATACTATTTTAGTAGTGTGTCTGGGCTCTCCCTTAGAGATAGGGTGAGGAGCTCAGTCATCCGGGGAGGACTCAGAGTAGAGCCGCTGCTCCTCCACATCGAGAGGAGCCAGTTGAGGTGGCTTGTGCATCTGGTTAGGATGCCTCCTGGACGCCTCCCTGGTGAGGTGTTCCGGGCACGTCCCACCGGGAAGAGGCCCAGGAGAAGACCCAGGACACGCTGGAGGGACTATGTCTCTCTGCTGGCCTGGGAGTGCCTTGGGATTCCTCCTGAGGAGCTGGCCCAAGTGGCCGGGGAGAGGGACGTCTGGGCCTCCCTACTGAAGCTGCTGCCCCCGCGACCCGACCCCGGATAAGCGGAAGAAGACGGACGGACGGACTTATACTATTTTTTTGTATAAATGTTATTCTTATATTGGTTTGATGGCTTCACCACAGCCGAACGGCTCATATCGATAACCGGCGATAGCACTTCCCCAGATTTGGTCTGTTAACAGATAAATAGGTCACATAAACACACCTGCAAACCGCTGTTGAGTTAAATTTACTTTCAGATCCTGAATTTTCTAAATTTAAAGTTGAAATAAATCCAACCCAACCGTAGCTGGAGTCGTAATTGGAAAGACGGATTTAACAATCCTGAAGTCAGATTCCTCACTTAAAAAATTAAATTGCTCATAAGATGGATGGTGTCACATTAAACCAGTGACACAATTAACACTATGGATCTCTATTTGTGAATGTGTTCTTTTACCATGTCAATGTACCCGGCTGAGGGACAGACATTGGTATCCCCATGTATTGCTGACCGTAGCTAACCTCTCCACAGACAATAACAAAGCTAAAACCTGTGAGTTATTCTTCAATGGATGCATACGCTCTCTACCAAGGGCACAAATTCAATTTCATTGTTCAGGGGGGAAAACAGAGATTTATTTCAAGACATTTTTGGGGAGATTCCAAAGCTGCAGTGAAATGTAAATTGTTGTAAAATGTACAAACGGAACCTCATCAGTACTGCTCACACTACTAATACTAGATATTTTTTAATTAATCTGGTTGACATGGCATGGCCAAACGTACTTAATAATCATGTTCCATTTCATTCCAATCTCCATGCAGAAAGACCCAGGGTTGGATTTGAACCCAGAACCTTCTTGCTGCAAGGCACCAGTGCTCGACTGATTCCAGATGTTAAAGTGTTTCATCCTGCAGAGAAGTGGAAGTAAATAAAATATGTCTTTTATTTTAGGTTTCTGCTCACTGGAGGTCACTTATTAGTGCTTTATCAACACTACTCCTCTGCTGCTCAGGTGTGTGTGTGTGTGTGTGTGTGTGGGGGGGGGGGGTATGAAGCCATCCTTTTTTTTAATAAATGAATGGTAGATTTCCCCTCTTTTGTTGTTTATTTTCATATTCTTTAAAGTATAAATTCTTAAGAGGGGCAACAAATATATGTTTTTCCCCAGACTTAGGGGGCCCAGCCCCCATGACACCCCCCCCCTCATGATTTCCACGCATGGCCCCCACTCAGTGTGACCTGGGTACCAGATTATCAGACGTTGAGCCAAATGAAACACGGCATTCACCACAGTGGATACATAAATCATGTAAACAATACACATTCATAACGAATACATTCATTCTGGTATTTATTTCTTTTTTATTCTGACTTTTCTGATCAGCTCGCCCTCTGTTGCTCTGGGAACCATGTTCAGATCAGATCAGCTTGTTTTCCTCGTTACTATAAATTAAATCGTGAGTAACTCTGTCTGCATCTTTGCTGCTGTCACGCCTGAATTTCCCCATTGTGGGACAGCAGAGGAATATCTTGATTCCTGACCTGCAGGGCTCTCTCTCTCTCTCTGCGCTCTCTGGTGGATCGTGGTTGGACAGACAGTAAACGCCACGCGCTGCCTGCCTGTGTTTGTGCGGCTGGCTACAGTCAGGGCAGTGGCTGAACGTGTCAGGAATGCAGAGCCTCCGTCCTGTCAGAGCAGGGACCCGGGCTACACGCTGAGTGACACTCTGCCGGCTCCCTGGTGGTTTCCCTTCTACACTTCACACGTCACACACAACCCAACTGGGAACAAAGTGGAAATGCAGGATTCTAGAGAGATGAATGATGGAGAGAGCTCGTTAAAAACACAGTATAATGAGAATCCACAGGGAGCGTGATTTGGTTCAGGCTCAGTTTTTTCTTTCCTTTTTTTTGTTTTAGTAGGATGAAAGCTGCAGATTCGGCATCAGAAAGGTCACAGGCCTCCTCTGGAGACAGGTGTCAGGTAAGGCGGTGGTCTGAGGCAGGCGGGACGAGGCCGCGGGGACAGGGACGGATTTCAGAATGGAGAGAGCGCGGCGGGAGGACAGGAAGATGACCCGCAGCAGGAAAAGACAGGAAGCAGGTGTTTGGCCAGGAGGCAGGTCCTCATCCTCCGTGTGTTCAGAGCTCATGTGCACCGGGCATGCTGGGAAGTCACGCGGTCCAATTATATCACTGAGCTTCTACTGTTTCTACATAGTTAGACTGGTTTCTAAGTAGTGAGGCTCAGTTTTGTGATGGACCAGTTTTTTCTATTCATTTTCCCCGATAGTCACAAATTTGCAGCGAACAACAACAAATACAAAATGTTCTTTTCAATCTGTGGTTTTTTTTTCAAGGTGTTTGTTCCAATTTTTACCGTTCACTGGCTTGAAAAAATATGGAAGGTAAAATAAAATCACCGCATTCACTGGGTGCTTTCAGTTATTTCAGAAACTCTTTAATACCTTTATACCTTTCTAAAATCACTAGACAAACAAGCCGTTACCTCACCACCAACACATTTAATTAGATTTTAAACCTGTTCCTGGGCTGTTTTGTGAACACATTATCAAAGCTAGCTGATAATAAATTAAGTCTTGCATAAACTCCAGTAATCCAGTCTATAATTGTCCAAACTTGAGAGAATTTGGTGAGAATGAACTTAAGGCACGTTTACAGTGAATAACACTAAAAATGTGTTAAAGGTTTAATAGGAACGCGTCTCTTGTTGCTGTAGAGCAATATCACACTTCACTAAATCTTAGACTAAATCTTTTCAGACAGTCCAAGCTCAGTCAGACTGGATGAAGCCCCTCCATCAACATCAGTTTTCAACTCTTTCGGTCTGAACTTTGACTAGGCCATCCCAGCCTGTGAATATTCGTTGATTTAAACCATTCCATTACAGCTCTGGCTGTTTACTGCAATCACAACTTTGTTACGGATTGCTTTGAGCAATTGTTTTCTTCCTGCCTCTCTTTCATTGAGGCCACAGCTGCAACGTGCTAGTGTGGCTAGAGTTTCTACAGCCGGATGTTCCTTGGTCTTTATGGTGCTGTTTGTTCACTGATGTTGTCCAACAAAACTGTAAAAACCTCCAAAAGAAGAGCTGAACCAAGAAGACTTACCACAGGCGTTTACTATCCTGTAAATAGTCACAGATTTTATTAACTGACTTTTTATTAAGTTCACTGTAAAGCAAACCTCAGTTGAAGCGTTAGGGGCATCTCAAAACCACAGTGAATGTAAATTAAAGAAACTATGAAGATTTCCCTCAGCTTCCAACCACAGCAACATGACTGCTTTAAAAGAGCAGATGCATTAGAAGCTTTAAGCGTAACACCTTTTACTCACTGTACTTTAGAGCAGTTCTTCTTCATGGCAGCACTCACTCCTCTGATCTATAATTATCCAGTAACCCTTACAGGCTTTATATAAATGAATATAAAATATGGTTCAGTTAAACCGGAGGTGTTTTAATTAAGCCTGCTGATTATAGAAACTCACAAACAATCTCAGGCATAGAAAGGTAATTAATTCACTGGCATCCAAAGTCAGATCTGAGAGCAAGAAATACAATATGTGTTTAGTTCAGAGGAAGAGTTAAAAATATCAGCATGTTGGCACCGCTGGTGAAGTTGTGCAAGAAGTTTTTAATTGTGGTAACACAATGTGACATTATGGGATGCTGAAACTTTCATCCTTTAATTAGAGAACATGTAGTCAGTGTGGACAGAAGAAACATTACGAAAATTACCAGCGGTGTTTTTATTGACACTCTTGCTGTTGATAGTTGGTAAAGCCCTTGTTTGCCCATTTTGGTTCTCCTACTTTAACTTCTCCTAAGGTTGGAATGTCCAGAAAATGTATCTCTCCTTGATGAAACCACTTCAGGAGCGACTGCTGTGGTTCTGAGTTTTTTGTGTCAGTGGGTCGAGGCAGATGACCGTTCAAACTGAGCCTGGTCCTGCTGCAGGTTTCTTCCTGTTAAATGGGAGATTTCCTCCCCACTGTCGCCACATGCATGATCGGTATGAGGGATTGCTGCAAAATTGACAACACAATGGCATGATCATGGAGTCACAGTGGACATCCGCTGGCAAACTTAACATGATAATGTCTGGTGGGTATAAAATGTTATTCTGACCTCCCACTGCAATCATTTTATAAAGTATTGTTAGAGGTGCTAATAATTGGACCACAACTCCATTTATTGAAAATAATTACTTCTAAAGACAGGATGTTTCTCCCTTACTGATTACAGTAAATCAACTCAAATTAAAGAGCGTATTTTTACTAATAGATCAGCTATAAGTGGCAGTAAGTTAGTGGCAGTTTATGTATTGTTGCATAAATAAAATGTTCGCATAGGGAGACGTCAGAGTGAGACGTCAAGGTCATCAACGCTGAGGGAAGCCAGAAGAATGGAACAATTAAACAGAGGCACTTTAATCGCTCACACTGATTGGATCCAGACTGGGTCCCAAGGCAGACTGCTGTCAGTGAAGTCCTGCTCATTGTTCCTCCTGGCAAACGTCAAAGCTGACAGCAACAAGAGACCGAGCTCAGTGCTCATTCCCAGCGAGCGACGCACAGATCCTCCCAGAACCTCCTCTGAGCGTCAGAGCTGGCGGTTAGCCGCATCAGAAGCTGAAGTCAAGCAGTCAGGCGTTCTCCTCTGACTGTACATTTGCATTTAAAGACAACAAATCTGGACTTCTGTGGCTCTGTAATTACTTCACACGCAGCTGTCGGTGCTCCTCTCTCACAGCGACTCTCGTTTTTCTTGCCTCGGGCTTGAATTCATTTTATTTTTCCCTCCGGGGTTTCTTTTGTTGTTTTCTGCCCTGCCATTCACAGAGCTGGGTTTTATCATCATTTCAGCTCTCCTTCCATCCTTGAAAATAAAAAGATTTCTTCTTTTTTGTTCTCTTAAAGATGGTATTTTCAAAGCCTCATGTCAGGTTTAAAATAATAAATCTTTTTTTTTTTTTTTTTTTTTTCCATTTCTGGCCTTCAACCTCGGCTTGTGCGACATAAGAATACTTGTGAGTTTCCACGTGACAGCCAGCCTGTAAAGGCATCGTTGGACAAGTCCTGGATGAAGCCTCGGTTTAGGTTTTCTCTTCACAGTTTGATAATTAAGGTTCAATAAAGCTTTAGTTCTCACCAGCTGAACAGAGCGTACGATGTGAGGCCTTATTCGGTTCGTATGATACATCCAGCAGGTCCTGGATCCACTTCAGGATCTCCGACCAGAGGAGAGTTGATTGATGGTGTTCCCTCTGGGTACGCGTGGGTTCTGATGTTTTCTAGCTTATTTCCTTTGATTTAATTTCCCTCTGGGTTAAACAAAGTATTTTTGAATTAAATTAGAATTAAAAAAACATGCATGTTAGATACAACGACCACTCTAAATGAACATTGTTGCCCTGTGATGGATGGACAACCTGTCCAAGGTGGACCCTGAATGCACAGTTAATGGATGGATGGATGGATGGATGGATGGATGGATGGATGGATGGATGGATGGATGGATGGATGGATGGATGGATGGATGGATGGATGGATTGATTGATTGATGGATGGATGGACGGACCAATGGAACAGATGGATGGACGGATGGGTGGATGGATGGATGGATGGATGGATGGATTGATTGATTGATTGATGGATGGATTGATGGGTTGATTAATTGATTAATTGATTAATTGATTGATGGATGGATGGAATATTAAGATTCAGATTGTATGCATGTCTAAGAAAGCAGCTGTGGGTGCTGATTCTTTGCTTTCTCTGTGGCATGAAGCAGATCCATCACCAGTCTGATTAGCGAGCTTCCTGCTGGGAAAAGTCAAATTGGCAAAAGGTGTGAAGACGTTTCTTGGCTGAATGAAAAGTGCCTGACTCGCTGAGGCCCCAATCACTCTGTGCAGACGCCGGCGCCTGTATTCAGCCTCTGAAAGCGGCGGAAGCTGCAGAGGTCAGCGAGCGTCTCTTCCACGCTGAAGTCAAGGACAATTCAATCAAGGAGTCTCTCGCTGCGCATCCTCCAGACGAGGTCTAATCACGGCTCTGTAATTAGTCTTAGGGAAACACGCGTCTGCGCAGCATTAAAGTGCGTGGCATTTGCAGACCGAAGGAGTAAATTAGACAAGCGTGCTGGAGGTCAAGCGCAGCAAATCACTTCCATTAAATGCGGAAAAGGTCACCCAGGATCCCGACGCGGGAAAGGCACCTACCTGTGTGGTGTACTGCACCCACCATGAAAAACTCCCTCCCTTCATCTATCACTACGCATGCTGAGCTCACCTGGTTGTGTCAGAAAGCGAGCTCTCACCCCGCTGTGCACCGAACTTAAGAGAAGCTGCCGTGGAGAGGGTCTGACAGCAAACCTGGCGCCCCGAGGGACTCTCAGGGAGAAAAGAGGAAGCGTCTCCCTGCGGGAGGAGGACCTGCTTGTTTTATATTTGGAGGATGTTGGAAAATGGGCCCACGTGTGTGTGTGTGTGTGTGTGTGTGTGTGTGTGTGTGTGTGTGTGTGTGTGTGTGTGTGTGTGTGTGTAAGGCAGCTCATTTTCCTCAGGCCCTCACCAGTCTTTGTGTGGGAAGCTTACAACTGGCAGTGATGGAATAAATCTCAGGAAATACCTCCGGCTGGAGCCAATGACTGATGAGGTAACAGGTGGGGGTGGGGGGGTTATACAAACAGAAAGATCATCATGGCAGGAAGCGATAAACACCGTCTGCCCTGGAGCTTCGTTTCCTTCACCTGGCCTACCTCTCGTCAGGAAAATATTTGTTTTATTTATTTATTCAAATATTTAAAAAACGTCTGCCGTATTTTAACTGAGCTCCCAGGCATCAGAAGATGCTTCATTGGTTAATTTTGTGGTCAGCGTGATGCTTAGAAAGGCACGACGTCGTTTTCTGGTTTAAAGCTACATCTCCACTTCCTAAACTGGAAGCAGAGTTGAGGAAATGAGTCCTGGTGTGGAGCAGGCAGACGGCGTCCTTTGATCCAGGCCAGATTGTTTTCTGTGAAAGCACTTTTCTGTTTCACATATTCGCTCCTTCTCTTCCCTTTTATTTACCGCTGGGCTTCCAGATTCCTCACCGCATGTTTACACCGAAGGTGCAGAAAAAGCAGCGGTAAACACCTCCGACCCCCCGGGGATTACCTGCAGAGCTGACTCAGACCGCGTGCAATGATATAAATGAGCTCTACAGCATAACATGTGATTGTTGGGTCATGTGATGCGTCATCGCTGCAGGTTCAACCTATTTCTGTCATGATCCAGTTATTTCTGTCCACTTCTAATCTGTGTTTAGTTATATTAGCTCTAACTATAAATAGCTATATTCTCGGTTTTTGTGCCTTCCTCGGTTCCCTGCCTTCACTATTCTCACCGGCTGATTGGTTTTTCTTAATTGTTCTCATCTTGTTTGTCGTGTAGTTGATTACTTCCTGGTTGCTTTTTTCTCTGTTGCTGGATTCTCTGCCCCCCCATCACCACCTTTGTTCCTGATTCCTTCCTGACTCCAGTGGTTTCTCAGTGCTAGTTCTCCCTTTTCTTTATTTAATCTCATTATCCCCATCATCATGTCTGCCAATGTGGCACTTTGGGTCTGCAGCACCACAGCGTGACAGTTTTTGCTGTCATCCCAGACTTTTTTAATGAGCTTTTCCTAAAACCTGCCACTTCTTAACATGGTTTACTTTACATCAACAAATAAAAGGTTGGATCTTTTTTCTAAACCTTTCAGTGCCACATGATATTAAAGCAACAAGACATGAATTTATACTCCGGCCTTTCACACATCTTCACCAAGGTAGCCAATAGACTACACGCCTATATATAACAACATTTGATTTGTACATCGAGTAGCACATATAATGACATTAAAGGGTTTCTCTTTTATTCTAGAAGTATTTCTCAGGATAACATTGAAGGGGTAGAGGCTGGTTCCTTTAAGACAACACAAAGAGCAGCTGTAATGTAAAGTCGATGGAGCAACAAAGACAGGATGGGGTTGGATGGATGATGAGGACAGCCGGCCATAATGAGCTGATCAGACGATTGTGTGGATTGAAATGCCACAGGATTAGCGCCGTGACACACTGAACTGTCAGGGAATCCCTGCTCCTGGTGATACAGTCAGCCGCCTTTTGCTCTCTGTGGAAGCCGTGCCGCTCTCCGTCACAGCGGCTGCCCGGCTCGCTGATAAACAGCATGGATTTTCCTGCCCCTAAAGCTCCTCTCTTGCTGCTAATCCTTTCTCCGCATGGATCCTCAGCGTTGGGCGGCACCAATTTTACATCTGCCTCACATGATGCCAGCCTTGTTCTGCAGGACTCAGAATTATCAGGTCCAGAATTCAACCTTCAACACGCTCGCTTATACACAGCCATATTCAATAAATGAGAATACTAGTGAAAATGAGATTTCTTCATATACCTCGTGATAAACATTATAGGGCTGGACGATAATTCAATAACTATATGTATTGATCTATAGACGTATATCGATGATAGGAAAAAAAGGGTCAATAAAAAGTTCAATAGAATAACAGTTTTCCATCCTTTTAAATTCTAGGCTATCATGTAGGTTAATATTACAATCATTAATCCTCACAACCAATCACAATGCAGACCCAGGAAATGCTGTGTCACCAAGCTCCGCCCCCTTCAGAGAGTTCAGAGAGCACGCGTTCTGTTTTCTTTTTTAAAAACTTGCAGTTTTGGTAAAAAGTTGGTTGAATAATTGGTTGAGTTTTAATTCAGTGTTTGTGTGCTCTGTGTCTAAAAATAGGTCGCTAAGCAACAGCATAAAACAGCCAGGGCTGCACTACATGTTTTGAATTTGTTGATAATTATCGATAACGATCAAAATAATTTCTATTTTCTCGCTATGCTTTTTTTCTAATTCGTCCAGCCCTAACTACACACAGATGGACGTTTAAAGCTTTTATTTCTGTTAATTAGGATAATTTCCCACTATTAGCTGATAAAAACACAACATTTAAGACTAGAGTAATATCTGATAACAATAAAAACTGATATATAGAGAAATTAGAAGTTACTGTAATGTATGTTAATCCCTGCTTAAAGGTTGTTTTTAAACATATTTTTAGTCTGACAAAGAGCCAGACTGGAACACATATTCTGATTTATTACATGTGACTGTTGATCCATCATCAGCGTACATGTCTGCATCAGCAGGTCTCTTTTCAGCGGCGACGATGAAACAACCTTCAACTGCAACAGGGCACTCAGGTGTGAATCCAGCCTGAGTCGCTCATTCAGACATGTTGAGGTGCAGATATAAGTCCACCAATAGGTGTATAAATATCCGTCAGCAGGCTGCAGAGACGTCTGCTGCTTTCTGTAGCCCTCCGCTTCCGGCATGATATTTGACAACTCCTAAATGAACTGATGAAGTTCATTTAGGTGTTGGGTTCCCTGCCACAGACCTGACCTTTAAGCCGAGGCCATTAAGTTTATAGAGGTTTGAGGTCCAGGCCATTCCAGCAGCTGTTTATCTATTCCAAAAACATTGTTGACGAGTGTTTAGGATGACTGTGTCCAAGTTCTAATCATCTGATTCAAACTGTCATCTTCAAACTGAAATAAATATGTTTGAATGTTCATGAACAACTCAGAGAGGAGAGAGGCCCACCCCTGCCATCAGCTGTAGACCACTGGCTGCGTACCGGAGCCAGCGACACATCTGGATGCAGTGCAGCAGCAAAGCATCTGCTCCAAGCCGGCAGCTTCAAGCAGAAGATGCAGTTTCACACATGAACAAGCCACCTCTTTACTGGAGAGCCGTGTTAAGGTTAGTTTGACCAGAATCTAGGTATTTGGCCATAATGACAAAAAAAAAAATGTGTTTAAAGGAGTCAAGCTGAGGCTGTCAGACCTAAAGACACTGAAGCAGCAGTAAAGCACGGTGGTGACAGCATCATGCTGTGGGGCTGCTCCATTGCTAGTGGAAACCACCTCAGCTTCACCTGAACAGCTTTAACTTTAAAAACTTTAAAAACCACTGAATCTTTATGCTGGATAATCATGGTGTCTGAAATAGATCATAGTTCAAAAAGCCTCAATATAAGCCAAAAAAAAAGGGAAATATTCCTGCTGAGGACGGGCTTGTAGTAACTTCTGACAGAACTGTATTTCCTTCAGTCTTTCTCTGCATCAAATATTTATCTTAAATTATCTTTTTTGTTTGGTCTGATTGGATTTCTGTCGGAATGACACTTTACAAAAGCTTTAACGACTGATTAAAATGACAGTAGACAGGCTCCTTGTGTTGATTCAGACAGAACGGACATGAATGAATGTCAGTCGAGGCTAAATCCTCACGGCAGCTGCTGGTTGTGTGTCTCTAGTCAGTTTGGCTGGAAAAAAAAAGAAAGCAGGGATTCAGCCCCTCCACATCAGTCCTCATCAGCACCAGAAAGCGGCCACTTCTCTGTCCTGAATTTAGATTTCTGTCTTCCATGGAAATGTATTTGGCCAACTTTCGAAGACCGTCCCACTGCTCGCTCTTTTTTTGGGTTGTTTAATGTGGTTCGCAGCAGCCGGATGAGACGCTGCTGCTCGCCGAGGGACGATGCTGTAATTCGCATTCAAATTCCTCCAGCACAGCAAGGAGTAGGTTTTAATTATGAAGCAGTCACACCGGCTGCAATGTGAGACAGCAGCGTGCGCAAATCCGTAGCAGATAGCTGCTTATGCATGTGAAGCAAAGTCGGTTGTAATCGTAGTTGTTCCTCTCTCCCTTCTTTAAGGTGGAAAAACGAGCAAATAAAGCAATGAGAGCTTTATTGACTTTAGTCTGGCTCTGGAGGAGATGTGTGCTGTAACAATAAACACTACAAACGGATGTTTGCCGCCGCTGTGGTGTTGAACGTGTGCTGAAAGCAACTTTTTCCAAGCAGACATACCTGTTTACTGTAATATTCCCCAAACCGACTCTTTTTTTTCCACAGGTGGAAGCAATATCTGATACCTTCTTAGATTGAAACAGTGTTAGACAGAAAGATGGTACATTTTGGGATGCTGGAATTGTTTCTTTAGCATCTTCAGTGTTTTACTTTTTATTTATTCATTTCATTACCTCTGACTTTTTACCATGCATCCTTAAATCTGCATCCCTGCTGCAGCGACAATGTGAAATACTGCTGTTGAGTAAACGGCAGATGGATGGATGGAGAGTGGTGAGTTTATCTTTACGAGATAAATACACAAGCTCCTCCTTTGCTGTACTGGAGCGCAGCAGAGTACACAAGGTGCTTATTGATATGCAAATATCACCTGACTTTATCTGAGCTGTCCACACTGCTTCCACATCAGGCCTGAGGCAGGCAGCGGGACACACTTCATTCCAGGTGAGTCTCTGGTGACTTAAAAGGAGCAAATCACTGGTCTGAGCCAGATTAAATAATAAAAAAAAAAACGCTGCAGCATCTGGATGCACTTTTCTGATGACATTGATTATTCACAACGGATGCAGACGGTGATATCTAGTCCAGACACGTCCGCAGAAATTATGATCAATATTGCAGATTAGTTCAAACTCACATATCTTGCATGTATTGGGGGAATACTTAAGTTTGAGTGATTCGAAATCAAGCATCACCCCATCGTTCCTCTCACTAATTATTTCCCTGTTGAAATGAGTCAGCCCAGGCTGGCTGCTTAGAAATAAATATAAAAGTGAACTAATCTTTAAAGCGGCTGTTTGGAAGTAACAGATCTATACCATCCAGCCCCCTTCAACGAGCCAGAAATCTCTTCTCCAGGATGAACGGACTGCTGCAGAATGCCACATAAGAACCAGAACACAACAGAAAACCAGATTTATCATCTTTAATCTTTTAATTTAACAATCACCAGGAGCTCTAATGGCATCCTCTCTTGTTAGCGGTTGTCTGGTTTTATTAAAGAGAACCACAGAGTGCTCTGATGATGCTGCACCAGCTTCTCTAAAGACAGCCTGACAGCGAAGCCAAATATGAACCGCCACTGTATTTAAATCACACAACGGTCTCAGTCTCTGACATTCACCAGTGTCTGAATAAAGGTTTGCACTGGATTGTATGCGAGAGCTGCTCCTGTGTGATAAAGGCTGGTGCTCAGCTTTGCCCTGAGAGGAGAGCATCTCATGCACAGAAATAAATCATTTTCAAGAAACCATCTGGTTTTATTAACCTTAATCTGCTCCAACTCACTATCCTTATGGCACCGTAATCCTGACACATTTCACACGCTGTACGGTCACCAAACAAATTATTTGTTAATAACTATCATTTTCCCAACAAGATATGTCATTTTTCAGTTTCCTAAGGTCCCATTGATCACTATAGGCACCAAGTAATCAGTAAAACAACTCATCTAATCAAGACGCTTTCAGAAAACACAACAAAGGCACCTTAGAGTGACTATAGTTTCTATTTTCTCTGTTCCTAAACTAAAACTAAAACAACAAAGGCCTTCTCAGCTGTATATCCATGTCCACTGACCTTCTTTAAAGGCATACTATGCAACATTTTTCAGTTAATTAATGTGTTCCATACCGTTTTGGATGATTAAATGAGTAATTTCAGGTCGAACAAAGGTTTTCTCTGCCGCCCTGGGGGTCTGTGGGGGAAATACCGCACTTGCAATTGCAAGAGCTCACGGCCCGCACACACAGAAGTCTCGCTTTACGGCGAGAACTCCATGTGTTTTTGCCCTGCCATTCACTATATGCACGCGCAAAAGCACCAAAGAACCGCGTGTTAACGTCAAATAAACATGCAAGCATATCGAGTTTTATTATTATTATTATTATTATTATTATTTTTATGTTGGCCAGACGCTACCGCGGCGGCTTAGCGAGGCGGTGGCGGTAGCGTCTCGCCAACATAAAAAAAAAAATATATATAATAATAATAATAATAATAATAAAACTGGCGAGGCGGCGGCGGCGGCTTGGCGAGGCAGCGGCGGCCTCGCCAAAATAGCGCTGCGGGAAGCTTGATGTTCATACCTTCACTGTGTTAGTCATTGTTTGTACTGCCGTTTTTTCCACTTTTCGTTGCGTTCGCCTGACTGCTAAGCTCAAAACAACCGCGCCTGGCTTGATGGAGAAACCAGAACAGCTGAGCATCTTTACGACAGTGCACTTTTACTTTCACCCTCTGGGGGGAGCCTCGCTGGAATCTCAACCCTGGTTGCGTAGTATACCTTTAATGAATGGCTACATTTTGTCAGTCCTCCAGTACTTAAGTACAGCAGATAAAAATGTCTACATTGTGAAAATATGTATCCCTGAGCTTTGGAATAGGCACTATATATAAGGTTAAATGCACATTTATTTATTTATTTTTCTCTCTTAAATGCACATTTAACCTTTTGATTTGCATGATAGAGATCATGAAGTGTCTAAGTGTCTAGTTTCAGCTAGATGTGTGCACGGTCAACCTAACAACACAAACTACTCCCAGTGTGTCAGCACATCGTCTCTGACAGAGAACAGACAAGCAGCTTTGTAACAAAGTTGAAAACACATCTGTTTTTCTCTAGCTGTTTAATGTGAAATATCAGCTCTGGGCTCCGTGTGCTCTAGTATGCGAGGAGAACCAGTCAAGCATGCAGGAAAATGTCTGTGTTAGAATGCAGGACTGTTTAATCAGAGTCGGGCACTGAGAGCATTACAATCATGCAAGAGTGAACACTGAATTTAAGACAATCTCCCAAACTAGAAAAAAAATGATTCAATTTCAAGCATGCTGTGGTAGATGTCCACATGTTGAAGCAATGTGTGAGGGAAATAAGAGCATATGGTCTACTCTGAATTTAAAGTCCCAATGAAGGGAAACAAGTGTAGAGAGATTAAATTGTATCAATTACGCTTCATTTTTTTTTTACATTTTGTCACATTACAACCTCATATAATTATTTTTAACTTAAATGTGCTGTATTAGGATTTTATGTGACAAATCAAAAAGTCCAAAATAATGTTGGTTTTGGACATTTTTGACAAATGTCTGGAAAATCTGCAGCTCCCTTTGCTCTGATAAATAAAATCTGGCCCACCCAATAGGCTTTCAAAGTAACCTTACATCCCTCTTATTTTCATTCTGATTATAGATCCAGCTGTTCTGCGAAGGCATCAGACGTCTTCCCAGAACAGCAAAAAAGCACAAGAGACAGGTCTAAGATAGGGTTGTGGAGAAGTTTAAAGGAGGGTCGATTCTAGAACAATACCCAATCCATCATCTAGACATAAAGAGTGTGAGACAAAGCGCCAAGCCTGCCCAGGCATCTCAATGAACAACAATGCTGAATTCACATTGAAAACATCCCTGTCCACGTAAAATGTGGTTAAAGAGTAAAAGAGTAAAACATGTCCCCATAAAGACATCTCTTCATGGTGTAAAGCTTTATCCTCTGCCTGAACCACAACCCAAATCATAAAATCAGAGTTAGAATGGCCTAGTCAAAGTTCAGTCCTTAATCCAACAGAGAATCTGTGGCAAGACTAATGCAGATAAACACGATGAATACCTTTCCAAGGCACAGTAAAAGACACGTGACTTGTAAATCTCAGCATTTGTCCCTTCACATGATAAAGCCACCTTGAATTACGTCTATAGTGGTTCTTCAGTGGTTACCATGTCAAGAAAAACCCACATTTGCACCTCAGCTTTTGACCGCTGAGAAGAAAACAGCACAACTGAGCTGACCTCAATTATCAAACCAAACGGTCAAATCCATCCATCCAGCCACCATTATTACCCTTTTTGTCTGTGCAGGGTCACAGGGGGTGCTGGTGCCTATCTCCAGCAGTCTTTGGGTGAGAGGTGGGGTCCACCCTGGACAGGTCTCCAGTCCATCACAGGGCAGCATAGAGACACACAGGACAAACAACCAAACACACAAAGTCACACTAAGGGCAATTTACAGAGACCATTTAAGCTAACAGTCGTGTTTCTAGACAGCAGGAGGAAGCTGGAGTACCTGGAGAGAACCCATGCAGCACAGAAAGAACCCCCAAACTTCATGCAGAAAGATCCTAGGTAGAACCCGTCATTCAAAACCAGGACTTTCTTTATGCAAGGCAACAGTGCTACCAATGGTGCCACTCTGTAGCCACTCTGGCACTTGACTGTGCAAAAGAAATAGAAGTTTTTAGTTATTTTCAAAATACCAAACTACATTAAAGACTGCACATTGCCAGATTTCTTTGATGTATGTAATTGTATAAAATGTTTATTTGCATATGGTCACAAAGAGAAGAAAGTGACAGATGCGACTTCACAAATACAAAGACGCAGGCTTACTAAAAACTTAACATCAGCCTCTGTTCGCTTTCTCTGTGGAAAAGAGAGAATAAAATCTCTTCATTACTCTGATCAAGGACGTCGTGACTGGAGCTTTTGTGACAGGATGCAGCTCTGTGCTTGTGAAGAGGCAGTGCAAAATTACTTTTTATGTGACCCTGACTACTGACTCAGAAGAACAAAGAAAAGCTGCAATAAATATAAATCTCACCAGCTCAGATGCACAAATAAAGAGTTAAACCAAAAATCCTCCTGCCTCTGCTCGCCTGCATTCTTCGATCGGGTCCCAGCACTTGTGCCCGTGTCACCCACTGTGAATGTGCACTACCAGACTCGCCGTATAATCCATTTACATTGACAGCACACACTTAGCCCAATGCCAAACATTAGTGATAATGAAAAAAAAAAACACGTAGGCAGTACACATGCATGCACAAGAACAACCTGCAGACACCATGTAGAAAAGTCCATGGCTGGGATTGGAACCCACAATCTTCTTGCTCCAACACAACAGTGCTAACATGTGGTTGTGGATTTTCTGTGAACCAAAGTTCACCAAAGGATGTTTCCTTAAAAGAGTGAGGTCACTTCGACTGAAAAGGTCTAGCTAGTCTGGTTAATAAAACAGTTGAAGGTCCCAACCATGTATTGCACAGAGAACAGCAACTTTAGTGTCCCCTGAGATGTTAAATTAAATTTAAAAAAAGTGTGAAAACTTGTCCCTTATTCGGTCATATTGCTTATCATACACTAATGTACTTATCAGTTGTATTAAGTTGAACAGTGAACCACAGTACTTTATGAATCACCTTAAATGTACATAGGTCATCTTAACTCTCTGCTTTATTTCTTTCTTTTTTTCTTGATCCACTGTATATATGTGGACGGACTGTATATACCTCATGCACCTTTTCCTCCTTTTGGCACCTTCTTTTGCTTATTGAGCCGATGTGACACATGAATTTGGCCACTGTGAGATCAATAAAGTCTATCTTATCTTATCTGTATCATGTTGGTGTTTGAAGGAGCAATAAGCGATATTTCACCACTAGGTGATGCTTCAGCTCTGTCTATGAACCAAAAAGAAACCGAGCCCCTACTTTACCTTCTCACACCTCGCCTTCTATGCGCATATTTATAAAGGACAAAGACATAGTGTGTAGTGAAGTAACTCACAACTTTATAATGCCGTTAACATGAGAACATTTTGAAAAGCTGAGCTGCTCTGATGGTGGTATTTTAGGGCAGAGAGGGGCTGAGCCCTGAGTGGCAGCTGTTCACGCACGGTCCAGCCCAGCCATGTAAACAAGAGACTGGAGAACAACGCAGAGAGCTGCGGTGTGACGTCATACCATAGTCCATCTGAAATATTACCTTTAGTTCTTCACATCAAATCTTGAAATTTTGCTTATTGCTCCTTTAACTTACTGATTTGAGCTGTTTTACATGTAAGCTCATCGCAGGGTTTGTAGAGCAAGACAAAATTCTGCATTGCCATAATAGGTGTTACAGGTGCATTTGAATCTCTTAATATCCATATATATTCTATTTTATTGATTGTATCAATCATCTATATATCTGACATGAAATTTGACTTAAGGTTGGCATTTGTTGTGAAACTGGCACTGTGAATTTTAAAAAAGCTGCTGAACGGAGTTGAATTGAAATGTAATTAATCCCACAATACAATCTTGCTGGAAACAGACAAATAACCCAATCCTGACATAAACCAACTTAGTGCCTCTAGGTAACACAAAACTTCTAATTTATCAGTTTGGGAGCTTGCACCTCTATGACAAGAATCCATCCATTCATTGTCACTTCCCAGTTATCCATGCAGGATCGCGGGGGGGCTAGTATCTCTCCCCACCGGTCATTTAACAGGGTACATACACCCTGGACAGGTCGCCATTTATGACAACGATGCTATACTCACTACTTCAAATCCGAGCATCATTGGCTTCTTTTAAGCTTCAGTGAAGTGTTAATACCAACAGCCATGAACCTCTGTAACCTCTCGTTCCCCCATAACAAAGCAAATAAATGAGCATTTCATAGATGCCATCTGGTCTTATATCAGGGAATAAAAGATGACTTGTTCGGTGCAACCTGTTAACGCGGCGCCGGGAGCTCTCCGTGGAGCCGGGAGCTCTCCGTGGTGCTGAACTGCGGGTTAACACCAGGAGCTGCCCAGCCGGCAACATCCCCGCGGCCGGTCGGTCTAAACAACTCATCGGGGCTTGAGATCATACAGAAAATCTATTTTCTGCGAGCCGACTCACATAGTACTACATCCTGTTTGTTTTTTTTAAATGCATCTTTTGTTTCTGGAAACAGCCAACTCAGCTGCTGGAGGCTTTTACTTACACAAAAACTCCGAAGAGCAGAACTCGGATGCCAATCTCCAAAGCCAGCTGCCGCATGTCTTTCCTCCGCTCTGAGGGCGATACATTCATTGTTTTTGAGGGAAAAGGGAAGAGAATCCGTTAAGTGAATTGAACAAAAGGCAGTCCCCGGTCGGCTCTGCGGGCTCGTCACTTTTATAATCCGAGGGAAGCGGTACTCCCAGAGGCGAGGTTTCCTAATCACGCATGCCACGCGTCTCCATTGCAATTCGGTCACCTGGAGCAGTCTTCCCTTCACCCCCTCCGCCTGCCTCTGCTCGTCTCAGACCGCCTCAGTCAGCCCACTCCGCGGCTGGCTTTATCACAACTCTGTCACTGGCAGACAGCTCCTTGAACTACTTTCTGCGGGTTGGAGTGCGGGGAGCTGAATATATCGGAGAATGCGGGAAGCGGTTCAGGTGTTGGATGGAACTGCGGAGGAGGGGTGGGAGGTGGTGTGTGTGTGTGTGTGTGTGTGTGTGTGTGTGTGTGTGTGTGTGTGTGTGTGGTGAGGGGTGATTGGAAAGTAAAGGAAAAATACTCCAAGCGTCACGCCTCTCTCCCTCTCTGCATGTCTTGGCTTTACTTTGAAGGATCGGATGAGCAGAAGTTTCTGGAACACTTTGGACCTCACGGGAATCCCCTACGCCTCCCTGAGAGGCTTACATTTACGCAACAGGCAAATAAATTAATTCATATAAAACTTTACTTTTTGAACATTTTTGAATTTGTGGGTTTTCCTTCAGTTATGACAAAAGATGGTCAAAATACTAGTAAAAACATCTAAAAACAGGTCAGTGATTACAAAAAGGGGTTTATTGCTGTAATACTATTAAGTTTTTCCCTAATTGCTGGGACAGCTATAATTTTTGAAAGATAAAAGACATTGTATTTTTATAGCACCAATTCACAACACGTAACATGAGTTTACAAAGTCTGTCTAATCAAATCCTCCAGACAGATTGGATAAGTTTTCTAAGAAAACAGCAGATTGCACCAAGTCGTTGAGCTGCAGCCTTTACGCCTCCTGAATGAGAATGTAGCGACAAAATTACTCAACAATACCCGTCATACATCAGTGAAATGGAATCTAGGTAAGTTGCACTCTATTGTGTGAATAAAGTACAGGCGAATTAGAAACTGAACAGCTGAGGGAAAATTGCTAAGTAACCATGAATTCTAACAACACACAAACGGATCTTACTAAGTAAGAGACAATTTACCCCCTAAAATACGTAAAAATATTAATGGTTAATTGAGTGCCAAAACACACAGGGGTCTGCAGCCTGTACTGTCCAAAAGAGTAATTTTGCCCTCAGTTCATCCTAACGTGTTCAGAGCAGCAAATGTTACACAACCCTTAGAGAGGTGAAGAGAAAAACATCTATTCAATTCAATTTTATTTATATAGCGCCAATTCATGAAACATGTCATCTCAAGGCACTTTACAAAGTCAAATTCAATCATATTGTACAGATTGGGTCAGATTATACAGATTTGATCAGAGACAAGTTTTAAGTAATAGTGATTTAAAAAAAAAAGTTACCACTGTAAAAAAGTACCTTATTAAAAATTTGACTAAGTATAATTACTTAGTTTATGAGCATAAAAAAGTCCATCTAGTGCATTTCTGGAAAAATAAAATATTTGTCTAAAAAACAGTTCAAGAATCACCTTCTATAAACAAAAATGCTACACACATAAAAACATGTCAACACTTAAATATGTGTTATGGATCGTGATTAAGATCCAGTAATGCAGCCAGACACAGAACGTTTTTTAAAGATTTATTCAGATAGCAGGTGTAGCCAGTGAAGGAAACTTCTGGGACAACTGTGGGGAGAGATTGGTGGCAGTAAATTCAACAGTGGAGTTGTGTAATGCTGCATAAAAGCCACCAACCTTTCTTGAGTCCAAAGTCACACAGTATCCAATAAGTGGTTCAAAGAATATCTTACTCCTTCACACACAGAAGCTTAGTCCACATCACAAATTGCTGCTGGGGAGGAGGTCTAGTGACGGTCCAGCCTCATGCACAGGTATACAGAGGTTGGGAGAGGGGACATCAAGCAGTCTTTGTGCAGGTTGTGGTCCAGGGTCTTGATCCACAGAGTGATCAGCAAGGTAGAGGCACAGGTCAATGTCTAGAATCTGAATACCAGCGAGAGAGTCTGACAGGGGCGAGGCAAACAGGCAGGAATCCACAAAACAATCAGAGTCAACACCAGAATGCAGTCAAGGGACAGTGGAAGGTCTACTCACACAAAGGATTTCTGAAGATCTGACGCCTGCCCTCTGGAGGAGACAGGTGCGGCAGCGCCACTGATCAGAGCAGTCACAGGTGCAGGACATCAGGAGATAATTGGTAGAGCAGCACAGAAACCAGCAGCAGAGACCCAGAATCACAGCAACAAGCTGTGAATGTTACATATAAAATACATTGTGAATATTTTGGAGGTATATGTGTACTTTTAGTGCAGAAGATCCCACTGTACTCAACTGACTAAATAGTTCAAATAAACCAGATGACAGCTCCAATGAAAACATTCTCACTGAACTCTCCTAACATTACTCAGTCTTTTTCTTAGTGGTCAGCTTCAGCTGTATCTGACATGTTTCTGCCATTAATGTCCAGTTGATGTGTCTCCATGTTTGCATCTGATAACTGAGCTCAAACCCAGCCGATGGATCCCAGCTGATGCTTCCTGTGGGCTCCTTCCTTTATTATTATTATTATTATTATTATTATTATTATTATTATTATTATTATTATTATTATTTTGTTTTACTCAATTGTGATTTCAAATGTTACAAAGAAAAATACTCAAAATCAAATGACACTCAAGTACAGGTAAAAGCTCAGCTTTTGTAAACACATTTAAAAAGTACAATGTACACTCAATTGTACTTAAATACAGTAACACAAGCAAAAGTAACTAATTACTTTCCACCCCTGATAACTGGTAGCTTTGTGCCTGGGCTGAAGGATGTGACAACATTATAGTAAAGACCGTTCTGGGAGCTGTCCAGAAATTAACTTAAACATCAAATTTCTCATGAGGGCCTGAAGTGTCCTGACAATGAATGAATGAATGAATTAATTAATTAATGTGGAAAAATGTATGTAACCGAGACTGTATGCATGATCTGGTTAGAATACCCAGAATAAGTCCAAACCTATTTTAAAATTACTATCAGATTGACTTTGTTAAATAATTTCAACATGAAATTACAATACAAAGATAAATCAAGGTTAGCCATAAATAATTATGCCATTCATAATAAGCAGATGAAAACTTCTCATCGGAACATGACTAATCATGGCGCACTGTGAGGATTTTCTTCTGTTCTCACCTTTATTAAAGAGACACATCTTTTTAATAGCCTTTTCCCTTATTAATAATGAAACACACAGTAGCCGAAGCAGCAACAAAACAGCTTCAGTGGTGATATCCCAGCGGCTGGTAATGACCAAAACAGTGCCAGCCCAGCAGATGGTTGAAATAATCAATCAACGCTGGCTTCAGACTCAGGTGAATCCCAGCCTGACACGAGGTATCACACCTCTGTGCCAGAGGAAGGACGTGTCAGCTCCTCCCCCAGTGTCCGGTTCTCTTTGAGGTGCCGGACACCTCCGGGTCCAGCCAGCCAGACAGAGATGGATGAGCGCAGGCAGCAGCTCCACAAGCAGGGAAACCTGTCCAGCACCTCGTAGGCGCATGAACATTTCATGCACTCTAAAACTGACCTTCTTGCTTTACCTGCCAGTCAAATGCATGCTTCTGTCAGCGCCTGGTGGAGAGGGAGAGGCTGCGGTGAGGGGGGGGTGAAAAAACCCTGACCCAAAAACTTTCCTCTCTCCTTTCTAGGTCATAAACTTGACAAGCAGGAAACTGACATAGTTTGGAAACTCTGTATTCTTGCTAACGAGGCATCATGGCGTTATGCACCACTAAGATTAGTGCCAGAACACACACACACATATATACAGAAAAGATTTTGATCTAAGTCTTTGTTTCACACATGTGCCCGAAGTCTTCTCTGCTCCCTAATAAGAACACAACCGAACGAGGAGAGACATGAAGAGGTGATGGGCTGGAAGGTGAACTCTGACTTCAAAGCTTTCTTCCAACCATCAGAATCCAGGGCTTTTAGGGAGTGTGGCATGTTTATTACTAGCTGTCCACACGCCTTAGTCTCCAGGATCACAGCAGGTGGTGGATCAGATGATTCACTGTGGTCAGCCCCTCCGAGCATTAGCACGGGATGGTTAAAAACAATTACAGCAAATGGCGCGGGAGAGGCCCATTTTTCTTTGTTCTCCTCTGCAGCCGTGATTGGGAGTCGCCTTCCCCGAGGTTCTGTTTATTCTGAAAGGTTAGACACGTGCTGCACCCTGACAGAAACTGCCTTTCAACAGCACAAAGTTACAGAGGTTGCCTAATCGCCTCCACGCTGCTCTAGTGTCCACATTATTAGAGTGACTCACTGTGCTGCAGAGGAATCGTCTCCGCTTTCCAGCAGCTTTAAGATCTGGTTGACGTTACTCTTCATTACACTTTGGGATTAGTTTCAGAAAGGCAAAGAAAAAAAAAAAAAAAAGTCCTGGTTTTAATAAAAAAGATGTTTCAGAATGAAGGCAATATTGCCACACACAGAGATCTGCCAACAGAGATGAAATATTGATGCTGCTGCACAAATCTGATCACTGAACACCGTAAATCTGGATAAATGAGATTTTGCTGTGAAAGCTGAGATGAGTTAAATGACGGAGAATCAATAAAACTCACATCTTAAATAGAATAACTGATCATTTATACATGTTGCTTTTATTCTTTAAATGGTTATTTTGATTTTTTTTAATCCTCAAGACTGTATCTTGTTACATTTTACAAAGCAGCAGACTCAATGTGTGCAACAACTCTCAACAGTATTCATACTTCTCAGGTTATAACCACACACTTCACAGAATATTAATGGTTACAGATCAACCGAGTATTGTATATTAGATAAGACAACATAAGAAATACCTTATTGCCCCACAATGGGAAAATTTGGGTGTGATTGTGGCAAAAACAAATAGACAGTAATAGTCCAGATCTAAGAACTTTACTTTACCAGAAGGGCAAAAAACGAAAATATTATCCAGTTGTAATATGGCTTATTTAAATAAAAATGCAATATTCAAGTTGAATAGAACAAAGACAGCAGCCAATTTACAGAGATGTAAGAAAACTAGGCAATAAGCACGATTGTACAAGCAATTTGGGGTGTCAAACTAGTTTCTATATGGGGCCACTTTGGCATTGTGAAGTCATAAAAAGGGCCGGTTGTATCTGATACTTTTTATTTCATGATTTAATTTAATTTCACATAGAAATATAAAAAATGCACAGTAACATAAAAGTAGCACCCTTAGGAAGGTTTACTCAGTTTTTCTGCAAAAAAAAAACAAAAGTTGATATTGGGGTGAGTTACACTTTAAACTCATCATTCTGCATCACTTTAATTTCCTTTTTGGACATTTTTGGGTTGTTTTAATGTGTTGCATGAAAACTGACATCTAGTGGAAGGATGCTGTTACTACACAGTTTTAAAAAAAATCAACATTCGCTACAGGAGGCACAGTTTTAGCCACTTTATACACTTTAATAGTATGTATGCCTCTAATTTATGACATGATATGCCTTTTTTGGATCTTTAGGGCCCGATAAAATGCCTTGTCGGGCCGGATTCAGCCCCCGGGCCTTGGAGTTTGACACATGGCGTAGATGATTCATGATCGATCAGAAACAAAAACCAACCTTGTAAAAACCTGATTAAAATCAGGTATTAAACAAACTTGTTTTCATTCTGGTGTGATGTAGTATTTTGACCTGAAAATTTGTGTATCTATTTGCTTTAAACAGATATGGGTAATCCCCATAATTAACATAAATAAAGGCTTGAAAACATTTGTGTGTGATTAATCTAAATGATACGTTTCGTTTAGTGAATTGACTTACCGCATTAAATGCATTTTTCAACATTATTCTGATTTATTGACTCTGAATATACACAGGCAGGTTAAAATTGTGCAAATGTCAGAAAGCCAGTGTTTTTTCTCCCAGTGGAGCAGCCGAGTACACTTGCTGCTAAGTGTTCATTGTGTTCATCGGAGTGACAGCCTTGGGAAAGAAATTGTTTCTTGCAGCAGCTGGTTTTGAAAGCAGAGCCCTGTGTCGCCTGAATTGGAGGTACAAGTCGGAACAGATTGTGTCTCGGATGCTGGGCGTTTGCAGAGATGTCGGCTGCCTATTTCCTGCCTCTGGACCTCTACCGGTCCTGGATGAGTGGAACCCGACTTCATTGCAGTCTGGCCTGAACTTAAGACTTAGAATTTAATGTCATTCAACTGCACATTCACAACGCACATTCAAGAGGAAAATTGTGTTGCGTGGCTCTGATTAAAAACAGTAGACAAAAGATAAACATTCTAAATGTAATTATGTGCAATATGAAAGAATTAAAAGTAAACAATAAAAAACTATTAAAAGTATTGTGGCGTTTGAATCTGCTGATCCACTTGGCTTGAGGCAGCAGGGAGAACTGTCCATGGTGGGAGTGGGCGGAGCCTGTTATGGTTGTCTGAGCCCTGGTCAGGCAGTGCCTGTGAGCGATGTCATGGATGGAGGGAAGCGCTGTTGTGATGATTCTCTTCACTCTCTCTACACAATGAGCACAATGGGCTCAGTAGCAGCGCCGGTGGAAGCTGGTGCTGAAAGAGACGATGCCAGAGGCGTTTTGGCCGACCCGAAGAGACTGGGGGTGTATCTGTGAGGAACTCCAGCAGCCAGCTACACCAGAGGGTATTGATTCCATGGGGCCCCAGTTTGCTCACCAGGTTCTGGGGGATGATTGTGTTGAACACTCAGCTGAAGTCCAGAAAACAGAATGGCACATGGGTGTTGTTCATCTCCGACTGTTCCCGGCTCATAGAGAATGCGGAGGAGATGGCGTCCTCTGTGGAGCGAATGGAGCAGCAAGCAAACTGGATCACATCCTTCACCAGCTGCTCAAAGCATCTCATAATGATTGGAGCGAGTGCTCCAGGTGGGAGTCGTTTGGTGGTGAAACTGCAGGTTTTTTGGGCACCAGTATGATAGTTGCTGTCTTGAAACAGGTGAGACGATAGCATGGGCCAGCGAGGTGTTAAATATGTCCGTGAGGACGTGAGCCAGCTGGTCAGCACAGCCTTTGAGCACCTGTCCAGGTATATTTTGTCAGGACCTCCTGCTTTCCATGCATTGAGTCTTCTCAACGCTCTCCGAGCCTGAGCTCCTGTTCATCTGGGTGAGCCGTGGATTTCCTCACAGGAGAGTTGTTGAGAGCGTCAAACCGACCAAATTAATTATAGAGAGCATTGGGAAGGTCTGTGTCGTCCTCAGAGGCATAAGGAGCCGCCTTGTAGCCCGTGATGGTCCAGATGTCGGGTCCGGGAAGAATCCCTGGATTTTCTGACCATAGGCATGCTCTGCTGTTCTTATGGCGCAGTTCAGGTTGGCTCTAGCTGATCTCAGTGTCTCTCTGTCAGACTCTCACAGATTCAGCATACTCCTTTAGTTTGTGTGAACATCTCCCAGTCCAAACATTCAGAACAGTCCTGTAATGCTGCAGGCCAGACCCCCGCCTGCTTTAAGGTGTGTTTCCCTGTGATATGCAGGAATTAGCATAACAGAGAGATGGTGGGATGACCCAAGCTGGAGGTGAGGGGCTGCCTTAATGTCTGTGTAGACTCTGTCTGGTGTCTTTGAACTCCAAGCAGTGATACACATGCACAGGAAAGACTAAAGGCAGCAACACTCCACGAGAAGTGAGAAATGTGTCCTTGTTCCCGCAGCAGATGATATAATTTTGTTCTTGCAGCCCTGCTCAGAGAGTTCTTGGTGCTTGCTCTCTCGACACAACTCAAGTTTTTCTCGCAGGGTGTTCGACTGTGATTGGTCTAAAGTTAGAGAAGCAGAGACGCCTCATGCATCTGTCGAGCTAAAAACTGTCGCCCTCTTCAACTCTGGTAGATTTAGCAAACACCAACTCTAACTTTGCTTTAGGAAAAAGACTAAATCAAAGTCTGATCTGCTCTGAATAACCCACATGTTGCATTACTTTCATTTTGTGTTGCCTCACAGGGAACCAGTTTTTCTCATTAATCACTTCAGCATCTTATTCTGAATGAAATGTGATAAAACATGGTTATAAACTGAGTCTAAAATGATTTGTGTAAAGTGAGAATAAAGTGAGAATAAGATTTTGATTTATTTTGTGGCAGTTGATTCCTGTATTGTTCTTTTTTCTGGTGGCCTATGAAGGCTGTTATTGAGTGATTGTGAGAGCTTCGACTAAAGTAAGGAAAAACATTTGCAGCCAGCTGACAGTGAGCCAGAAAACATGTTAAATAATGTGTATTTTTGGCAGCAGAAGCCTTTTTAATCACTGTCTGAGTTCAGGTTTTTTCAGCCACACATGTAGAGAGTGAGTGACGATCAATAGGCCATTTAGAGCAGCCGCCATGCTTCACAGCAGCTCAGGTCCAACTTCACTTGTGTGCTTTCTTGGTTTGGGTAAAACAGCAATTTTGAGGTGAATTATTGCGTTCAGTTCTAGCTGACAGTGTTAATAAATTCCACTCTGTGCAGTCTGTTGAGAGGACAGTGGATGATTAAACATACCATAGCAAAAGTAATTAAATTTTATTACACTGGCAGTAATGCGGCTTAAAGCTGGCTGTTTAACATTGGCAAAGAAATTAGTGTATCGCTAAATTTAAATACAGTCTGACAAAAACTTTAATAACCTTAAATAGAATTTAGAGATTTAATAAAAGATGGCAGATAGCTTCAGTTGACTAAGGCTGTGCTTAAATTAAGACACAATTCAAAAGAAGGTACAAAGAGGTAATTTTCAATAGATATACACATGGGGACAGAAAGCAATAAGGTGTGTATTGAAGATAATAACTTGGTGTAAGGGTTTAGAAAGATAAACCAGCATAAAATGGGAAAATGTATAGGTAAATATTAGTAACTGTTACTTCAAACTGCCACTTTGATTTTGATTTTTTTTTTCTAATGACAGTAGAACTCTAAAGTCTCAAGTGTTTAGGGGTAGGAGTTTATAAGTTCTCACTTCTTCCTACCCCGTTTTGAGCATGATATGTTAACTGAAACAAAAATCTGTATTTTCTCTTCTTTCTTATGCACTTCTTGTTACTGTGCACTATTTTATTTTTATATTTGTATCATGTTCGAATAAATAAATAAAATAAAATAAATAAAAATTTAATTTGTTTATTTTTACTTTATTGACCTAGGACTTTCTTCTCTCATTTTATTAATTTTACCTTTTTATTACTCACCCAAAAGTCTGTTCCTAAAGGTTCACAAGTGACATGGTTTTATGAAATAATGAAGACAACAATGTTTAGATTTAACAAATCGATCCTCATAACACATACACACACAAAAATATATATATATATATATATATATATATATATATGTGTGTGTGTGTGTGTGTGTGTATTTATTGCAGCACAGGAATGAGCCATCTTCTCTGATCCACATTCACAATAACAGAACTCAACTTTTTTCTGCCACATACAATATGGCGGTGACGTTGACGTGCGAACCTGCGCCCTATGACGCGTCTACGTATATATGTCTGTGGTTTTATTAGCGAGTTTTGCTGAACAAGTAAAGCACTAAAAAGACTCTAAACATACAGCTGGAACAGGACTGATGAAGGAAGGCTTTCCTCCCTGGCAGTGATCTCCATTGAGACTGAGAGACTTTTAAAACTGAAGAAGATAAAGAGAACTTTTACCGGAAAATGACCGATATCTTTGTTCAGAAAGAGCGCCGCATGGACTTCATTTATAAGTAGAGGTAAGACCGCGATAATTATTCATGTTTTGTTTTTGTAATGAAATGTGCATAATGTGGGTTATATTGTGTGTTATGTGTGTTATATTTTTAGAATGTGTTACAAATGCAGAAATCCATCCTAACTCATAAACTGTTACCAATCAAATGACAAATAATTTAGTTTTATTTTTTTTCTTCAAAGAATCAATATTTTTTCCATGTCTCTTGGTAAATTGATTTGGCTCAATCAGTCTCCCTCAGCACTTTGCAACGAGTCTGCTCTGTAGAGTGTACATATTTGTGAATCTGACTCTGATGACGTCAGTGCATCACCAGCTATGGACCCTACCGCACATCACTGTAATTAACATAGATGTAAAAAGAAAATATAACTAATAAACCGTGCCTGTTTAAACCTGCACTTCTTTCTGCTAATTTGTTGGAAACCACCCAGCCAGACGTTTAAAACACGATTAGCTAATTAGCTGAACAACGTCCTCATTCATGGCTGAGCACCGCAACATTTTTCCAGCTTTCTTGCAAAAGGTCAGCAATGACTCTTTCATAACCTCCATGGCCTCGCCGTACCTTTTAGCTGGAAAGCATCATCTGTCTGCAGTGCAATTCGCTTTAATACATGCACAAGGCATCGCCTGCTGATGATGAAGCTCATCTTCCCAGTAAACATGTAAATTGCACAATGCAAATAGTTCCGCTCAGCCGAAAAAAGAAATAACCAGGGAGTTCGGATTTTCCTCATATCATGCTGCCTCATATTCTTTCTCCCAATAGTTTCTCTTAGATGGGGGTTTAGGTTCAGTTATAAAAATCAAACATTCACTAAAAGCTCATTTAAAAAAAAGACAAACACATAAACATGTCTTCGCAGACGTGTCGACTGTAACAAAAGAGAACAGAGGAAATAGCACCACTGGTTGAACGCGGCTTACATGACTGCACCTCTGATCTGGTTCCCTGGTGACAGTAAACTCCATTAAGAGTGGGACGCTCCAGCGTGGGTAATTAAGTACGAGAGAAAGGGAACGGCAGCGGTATCAAACACAGACCGCTATTCTCTTTGAGCAGCTTTCCTTATTATGCTCTCTATGATCATGCCTTGCTGCTCGCTCTAATTTCATTTTAATAAGATTCTTTGCAATAAGCCTGTCTGTACAGCCTTCCTTGTAATTCACCCCATTTGTTATTGCCACCATAAGAGAGCCGGGACATTTTCTCTGCCGCATAGTTCTCAGCCTGACTGGATCCACACAAACCAACCGTGTGTCGGACAGATACTGTAATACAGATACATTTACCATTTACATTTAGTACAGGAAAATCTGGGATCCCCGTCTAATTCCAAAAGGCATACAAACAAATGGATAAATGGGTCCAGGAATGTGCTCCAAAATATCAAAAAGGTTTCAGGTTTCCTCAGAAACTCCAGTGGGACATACAGTCACTCTCTCATTGTTGGTGTTGAATCATGAATTTTGAGCTCTACTGAGGTAAAGTAAGACCTGCGGTTTCATTTGTAGCATCTTACAGGAGTCGTCGATGCCCTTTTGGAGTAATATAGGTGGGTTGGCTCCTCCTGGGCAGGTTCACCACTGTTGCATGTTTTCTCCATTTGTGGAAAAAGGCTTTTCGCTGGAGTCCCTAAGCCTTAGGAATGGCATCCAGATCTAATCCTGATACGTGTCAGACAGACTGCCTGACATTGGTTGCTTTCCTCGTCATCTGTTTTTTGAATTTCTAAGGGATTTGTTGCTCATGCAGGTCTGGGAGTATTTAGACATGAGCGTGGTTAGGAAGAATGAACCAAAATATGTGGTTCCTCATATAGTTCAGGATTTAACAAGCAGAAAATTGCTTTTCGCATAGGGCCATGTTGGTATTGATAGAGTTGTCCATGAAAATGAAATCATCATTTGAAAAATGCCCCTTTTATTTATTTACAAGGTTATGCTTGTCTGATTTTGAAACTTGATTGATGATCTGAAACATTTAAAGCTGTAGTTGGTAATCCTGTTCAGACACACTTTTTTGTAATCCTGGGTAAAATGTTCCTTCCATCCTGATAGTAGTAAATACATTATGTATTCACAAAAAGGAGGTTATAATGGTTTTGTGTGAGAGCTGCAGGCCTGTAAAAACTCTAACCATGCCTCTCGGTCCGAGGGGCATGGAGTTTTGTTTTGTTGCTGTTTTCGATCTCCTGTCTCTCTCAAATTCCACGGGAATCACCTTATCTATTGGTTGTCCACATGCCGATCATTCTGATGCGCTCATGTAATGCCAGTGTCCGTGTATGTTCCTTGGTAGTATCCACCTGCTGCCTGTGCATGGGCACTTCTAGTGTTTAGTATGTATCCGGTTAGCTTAGTGGCTAGGTTAGCGGTTCGCTTAGTGGCTAGGTTAGCGGTTAGCTTAGCGGCTAGGTTAGCAGTTAGCTTAGTGGCTAGGTTAGCGGTTAGCTTAGCTGCTAGGTTAGCCGTTCATTGTAGCTCCACTGCTCTCACCGTAGACTCTGAACACGGCTGAAAGTCGCATGAAGCAAACCGCATTCATGTTTATGAGAAGAAGAGGAAGGCCTCAGTAGAAGGAAGTCAGACCAGAGGATTTGGGCGATTTTTAAGACGTGATTCCCCTGAAAAGCGGAACAGCAGGTAAGAAGGTCTTGCCCATGCGAAGTTATTCGAAAAGGGACTTGAAGAAACCTCCAGAAAAATCTCCGACCCTAGCCATAAGTGAGTCAAAAAAGCAAACACTCAAGTAATCTGTGATGGGGCTAAATTTATAAGGAGATTTATTTTGTATTTCAGGTCTGTAATGCAGCGTGCTGTCACTAGTTATGGGTCTGGCAACACCGATGTGTCGGCGCATGTGTCGAGCTCATAGAGCAAAACCCGTGTCGATGCACGGGAAAGTCACCAGACCGATACAGGAACTGTTTCGAACTGACCGACGCGCCAAACTGTTTCTGTTCCCTCTAAGCTGCGCGTGTGCATTCACGCACAGCAAAGCTATGCTGCGCAGTAAATAAAATCCAAGCTGAACTGTCAATAAAATAACGGTTAATAATGGTTAATTTTTAACCATTTAGCAACTCTGGTGTGATGGTGTTCCGCAGTCTCGCTCTGTGAGCGCCAGGTGCTGATCGGAGCGCACCACTGACAAATGGGTTGAGCAGATGCCTTTATGGTTGGGCAGGTTGCTCTGTGCGTCTTTGTTCTGTGCGTCGTTTCAGAAAAAAAAACGGCTGATCTACCCTGAGTAGAAAGCTGCTACTCTGAGTAGTTCTTCCTCCCTTTGTCATACTCAGCATTTCCGTTTTCAGAACAGATGATATCAGTCAGGTAACTAAACACAGCGCCCGATCAACCATTGAACATGAGCATGAAAAAAAGCCCGATCACTGAAAGCAAATAACGTGATTCACCATGGCAATGACAGGAAATAAGGTTGGAAGTACGCATGTCCTGCGAGTAGAATTAGAAATCTTTAAAGAAGGCATATGGACAATATTAAACCATAAGAAACAATGACATGGGTTTTGAAAACCGCAAGAGAGAATTGTTGAAAAAGTCAACGCGATATGAAAGTTATGTGATGGAGAATTAAAGCTCTGTGTGTGTGTGTGTGTGTGTGTGTGTGTGTGTGTGTGTGTGTGTGTGTGTGTGTGGGGGGGGGGGCGGCATTGAAAGGACATGGCAGCAAAAAATTTGTAAAAAAATAAAAATAAAAAAGCCGGTCCACAAGCATCCTCGCTCACATTATTTATTGACTGTATCTAAAAAAAAATCTAATATATGTTTAATTCAAATGAAAATATAAAATAATACAATGCAACATACAATGATTTTAATTGTATTGTATATTGTGGTCATCAAATCAGTGTCAGTTATCTCTGTCAACCAGGTTGCCTGTAGGGATTTTTAAGGTCCAGCAGGTGTCAGTATTCAGTGACACAGTATCAATACAGTTTGGCAATGTGTTGAAACGCTTCATGACGCCTCATCGACCCATCACTAGCTGTCACTCATAAAGGAATTGTATTTTTGCTTTTGAGACAGTTACATATCACATCACGAGTAGATTCTAATGTTTATCTCCTGAGCAGTGCCGTATGACTCACTTCCATTGTCCACTTAGCTGCTTACCAAGATAATCACCATGCATCTGTCTTTGAGACAACAAGCTTTTCCAGCTCCTTCCAACTGTGCTGCCAAGCTCACCCAACTCTCCATGCAGGCATGCTTTTCCTCCCAGTGATCCCCAGCCGTAGTTCTCTCAGCTGTCAAGAATATGTTTGCTTTCTGGTAAGGAACAGATAATCAGGGTCCTTTCTGCAGTGACAACAGCATGTGTGTGATTTGTGAAGCCCACAATACACAAAGAGTGGCAGGGCTCTGTGAGCAGAACTGCAATCCTCAAGTCGTTGGAGTGGTTTTGTGTTGAGTTCTTCCAAGGGTAGCAGGGCACCATATTAACCTTGGCCAGCATTTGCCTATTCATGACTGCAGGGAAAGTGCCAGTGTAATAGTCTGAGACTTCTTCATCGTCTGCCCATTTTGGCATCAGCTTCTTCCAGGGCACAGCTGGGAAGTCATTAGAAAACAAGCACTTTCCTCAAAACACAGAAAGACCTTTCTAATGCAGTGTGTGAGAAGATGCAACTGCTCACAGTCACACAGAGGTTCACGGGATAGCGTTAAATAAGCCATGGGTCAGCTTTTTCTGCATTCAGAGGGTCGTTGTAGCAATCATGAAAAGGGACTTACAGAAAACTGCTTAAATTCTGGATCTCATATATAATTTCTTTTTGAAATGATTAGAAAATTCTGAGGTATACAGAAAGTTAAAGAAAACTGTAAATATGTATTAGTGATTGTCATGGTTGACCTTTATACACAGTTAACAAACATGGTCTTCAGTTTCATACAAAGATGCCAACATGGAAACTACTGTACTTTTTTAACTAACTTATAAGTCGCACCAGTCAAAAACTGCATCATAAACAGGAAAAAACATATATAAGTCGCACCAGACTGTAAGTTACATTTATTTATAAATTTATTTCACACAATGCAAGACAAAACCATGACATTTAATATGGTAAACCAATGTATTCAATTACACAACTGCATCCACAAGCGGCTGAATAATATGAAACATACCTGGGATTTGATTGGGGTAAATTAGCATAACAAGCCAGCAACTCCAATGGGGAAAGTTCTCATCAGTGCATTTCCGCATAACGGAAATGCACTGATGAGACGTTTCCACGTTCCTCGTTACGTGGAAAGTTGTCAAAATTTTGCTGAAATTAGACCGTATGTGAAACAGTGCTACGTGCTAAGCTAACAGTAAGACAGATGTTTCAGAGCGACATAAAGTTCACTTACATAAGTGAAGTTGTAAACCTCCCGGACAGCAGACCTGTGAGCTAGCGCTAGCTGTTATTAGCTTTAATAACAGGGCTCTGTCACGGTCTAGGACAGGGGTCGGCAACCTTTACCACTCAAAGAGCCATTTGGACCCGTTTCACACAGTAAAGAAGACACTGGGAGCCATAAAACCCTTTTGAAATTTTAAATTAAATCACACTGCATATAATAATTTTTTTTTTGCGACACAATGGACCAGGAGCAGAACCAACGCATCTTTGCCTCTTTTTTTTTTTTTTTTGTAGAAGTACAAAACTTCTATTGTTTTATGGAAATCATCAACTCTGCTAATGTCAGAGTTTTTATTTTGAATAAAGCTTGGTGCGAGTAAACACACGTCATGGTTGGATTATTTGATTTTCATCCCATATAAACGGTACTTTCGGAATACTTTTCTTTTTAATCTGAACACATTTTAATCACATCCAGGAAAGTTACGCACGTAAACAAGCTCCTGTCATTAACCAGCTAACAAGCTAACAGCTGCATTAGACGAGCTATCAGACGTTCAGGCGGCACCTGAAGCTCGACTTCAGCCGCGCAGGACTCCGCTCACAGTCTCGAGCCAAGCGCTGTTCGCTTTTCCTCACTTTGAAAATGAGCAAACGTCAGAAATAGAAACAACTCTTACCCTGCTGTTTAGCTCTCTTCACCCTCATCAATGACTCCATGTTATTTTAGGTCCCGTGTCACCGTGGTCCCCTTGTCATTTGTAGAATTTACTACAAAAAAACAGCATCTGAAAATGCCGCCTTCTCTGCTTATTTCTCTCTGCAGCCACTGGCAAGCATTATTTCTTCTTCTTGAGTTCATTGGCAGTTGGCAAACATCTTTTCAGTGCGCATTACTGCCACCAACTGGTGAGGAGTGTTCGTCAGCCAGCATTGACAACTGCCTGCATGAGGTACACAGCTCTGTGATATAATTGTTTTCAACAGCTGAGCCGCATCAGATGCATCAAAGAGCCGCATGCGGCTCTGGAGCCGCAGGTTGCCGACCCCTGGTCTAGGAGCTGCACCACGCAACGCTCTGCTGTGTGAATACAGACTGAAACAACGAAACAACATACAAACATGTTCTGTCTCTGTTGTCTATAAGTTATTGTTTCAATAAATCTTTAAGTGGTAGAAAAGCAATATATAGTTTTGACAAGCCTATAGTGCCCTCTTGTGGCTATAGATGGTGATGTTTACTCCTTGGTTCACGTTGGTCAATATGATTTACCATTTAAAGCTGATACATAATTTGCACCTGACTATAAGTCACAGGATCGGCCAAACTATGAAAAAAAGTGTGATTAATAGTCCAAAAAATATGGTATTAGCCTTACGCCGGGCATACACGGTACAATACTTTCAATCGTGGTACTCATACAGCTCAAACTGTGCGACCAAACCGCAGGGTTTAAAAGTTCACCGCTCACGATATCTGTTCTTACACACTACGGCCCGACGCTCTGATGTGATCTGACTGCTCACACAGTGCGTTCAAAAATCACATGTTGGACTCAGCCCCGTAGAGAGATGGCACTACTCTGACGCGTCTACCTGGAAGCCGTCTACAGTAGAAGAAGAAAAAGGCGAAAGTGTCAATGCTCACTGTTAAATATGAGGCTCACTAGAACGAAACGTGCTGCCTTGGTAATTCTATGAGTTGCTTCTCCATAGTTTGACTCCATGTCACACGTACCGCTGTCATTCTTCTCTCTGCTCCTATGTTTTTGTTTGAGAAGATGAAGAAGAATCTACTTGTTTGCGCATGCGCAGTGCACGGGGTCGGGGGAAATGGGCTTGTAGATGGTTGCAACTCCACTTCAACAGCAAGACGCACTCACGATCGCTCACAATCACTCACGAGGGCCGACTAAATTTCAAACATGTTTGATTTTCAACCGACCGTCCGGTTCCTGATAGGGAGGTGGTCGTGAGAGGCTAATCGCCCCTCGTTACCCCCTGTATACGACATGACGCAGGACGCACGATCAAGCTGAAACTTGGCCCGACCCAAAAAATTTAATTTGAAGAATCGGCCCGAAAAGGGCAAAAACTCGTACAGTGTATACTCGGCTTTAAAGGAGCAATACGGAGCAATAATAATGCCACCTAGTGTTTCAAATTTGAATAACATCGGAATCCCCCCGCCCCCCATGTTACTTCCATCCTGGGTGACAAAGGAGAATGATTTTGGTTAATTAAGGTGAGTTTTCCTCTCCACTGTCGCTTCATGCATGCTCAGTATGAGGGATTGCTGCAAAGCCATCAACAATGCAGACGACTGTCCACTGTGGCTCTACGCTCTTTCAGGAGGAGTGAATGCTGCTTGGAGAGACTTGATGCAACCTGCTGGGTTTCCTTAGAGAGGAAACTTTCTGACCAACCTGGAGGATGTGATGGAAGCTGACTTTGGAAAGAGCGTTGAGATGACATGTATCATGATTTGGAGCTATATAAATAAAATTGAATTTAATTTCTTTTACCGTAAATTTCTTACCTACTGCTCCTTTAAGGTAGATCAGAGAACAGAAAATTAGAAAATAGAAGCAAAACACAAAAGATGAGGAAAAACTAAGTTATTTTCTAAAAGAAGAAAAAAATGCTTTTGTTACTTAATGACAAGCCGGGGAATTATAAGACCATTACTGAACTGCATTGTCTTTCTGTTGAAATATGTCACAAACAAGTGCACAGATCTTTGGTGGCAGCCTGCAAGTACGCAGCGGCGCCTCTCTCTCCAAGAATGGTAGCTCTGTACTCTTGTCACAAATTTGCCCTGCATTTTGCACAACAGTGTAGGAAGATGCACGGTTTAAACTAAATAACGCTCGAGCAGTGTCTTAAAATGCATTTGACACTGTAGCGCACTATTTCATCCCTAGCCAAGCCAGGCTGCCTTCGTCTTTAGAAAAATATATTGCTGCATCATGGCTGCAACTCGCAGATACCATACACCACAGAAATATGTGACTGCCACAGAATGAATCAACGCCGTGCAGACAGTCTGTTCAAAAATAAAAGGTTGAGCTAACCTAAGATGCTCTGTTGTTGGAGCGGCTCCAATTACCTCATTTCTGAGCAATTATACGATAATTGTTATCATTTCCAGATGGTTAAGTATTTAAAATAAAACAAAAAACTCCAAATGAACTTATTTCTTTGTTTGAACCCATGTAGGAAAGACTTATTTCAGATTCTCCAACACTCTTGTTAAGGTACAACAGTGAGAATGCTGCTTTCAATCTGGCTCAGAGCTCTGTGATGAAGGTATTTTGAAGATTAGGATAACAATTAGTAACATATGGAGGATAATAACTGGCTTGTCCTGCAGGTGAAACTGCAGGATACGGGCGCAGTGCGCTTGGAGACGGAGGCTGGGCTGCAGATTCATTAGCCGAGCTCAGTGAGCTGACCTGCGTGAAACGGCTACACCTCTGCATTTTCCTGCTAATGTTTGTCCCCTGAAGTGTAGCAACGATTATTCACAGCTGTAAGTACACGCACAGCTTGTACTGCTACAAGAAAGGGAAAGCAGTGCTTTTGTCCACCTTCACTGCTCTCTGGACCCAGCTGGATGTCCTGGTACTGCTTGAATTCTTCCCTGCACCATACGAAACATTGGTTGGTACAATTAATTAGCTAATTATTGCTCATTCTAACTTGCAAAAGTTATTTTATTTTTATTTTATTGTATTTTATCTCTTTAACCTTGATTTAAACAGGCAGGACAGATTAAGAAAAAATGTCTTAATTACGAGTGTGGCCTTGTTAAATACAGGGACTCTTCTGGTAAAAGGGGAAATAAGGGGCTGTAAAAGAAGAAGAAAAATAAAAACAAACAAAACAGTGTAAAGTCTACAAAAAAACAACAACGTTTTACCAAGGTCTTTTAGAAAAACATGACTATAACACATACAGGCAATAACTATTAGCAAGCGGGCTCTGAAAATCAACGTTTAACCTTAAAAGCTTCCATGATGTAAGATTTATTTCAGCCTTGGAGATAAAATAGATTTTTTTTGTGTTCATTCAAATGTCTGACTGCTGAATCCTGCAATTATGACCTCTTTGCAGAGTTTTTTTCAGGGCCCATCAACAGAAGGAGTTTGACACAGGTAAGGCAGGGACAGTTTTCTATGTCAAGACAAACCTCTGAATTCAGCCTTGAGTCTGTAATAATGGCCTCTTACTGATGTTACGCTCTGAAAGGAGCATTTGTGCCAAACCAAATGCCAAAGTGCTCTAGAAGACATCCAGGATTTAAAATGTGAACCCCTGCAGGCCGTTCTGTAAATGTCCTCAGCAGCATCACGCATGAGGAGGAGGATCATCTGAACATGTCTTAGTTTGACAGAGACGTGATGAACAGAGTTGTCTAGCTAGCCAGATTCCCAAACATCCGTCCATCTGTAAGCTGGTCTGGAGACACTTGTTTTTTTTTCTCTTACCGATCTGCACGACTTTGGTCTCTGAGGTTCAAGAGCAGATTACCTGCAGCATCGTATTGCAACAAGGCCGAAGTTGTTGAGCAACAATAATATGACTCAGAAGGAGCCACAAATAAGTATTAAATAAAATATCTGAACAGGGAAGCAGCCGGCTTGCAGCTTCTTCTTTTCTTTGATATTCCTGTTCAGGAGAACCGTAGAGGAGGTCTCTGCGGGTGTTTGGGCCTGTGGCCTGAAGCCACTGTTGGCTGAACGGCCCCTGATCCTGTAGCAACAGCAATACTCAATGGATAAAAAAATAAATAAATGAATAATTTATTTCAGACAATCCAGCAAAAATATCAAATCAACAAATATTAAAATCAATTTTATTCCAGTCATGTTTTTTTTTTTTTTTTTATCCCAGACACAAACATTCATTTGCTGGAAAGATTCACGCAGACTGTGTTTTGTTTGCTTTAGGTTTGCTTTAAGTAGCAAATATTTCTCAGTAGCTGACAGCGCCGGCTGTCAGCGACAGGCACACAACAAAGAGAGAGAGGAGTTCACTCTGTCGCTCCACACATTACATTATTTCAAAGCAAAACCAGGAGAACCAGATGGAAAGACTGATGCTGCCTCACCGACACGCTCTGACGGGAAACACTTTTATCTGGGTGGTCTACATGAGGCAGGATGGGGTTTTCCTGCACTCCAACTTTACAAAAAACCGCAGCTACGTCCATCAGGTCCTAAACAAATAACCTAAAAATAAAAAGCTTTCTTCAGAACAAGCTTTCTTGTTAAAATTAAAAAAAAGAGAACTCTTGTGAGAGTTTCTTGTCGGCGTTGCTGCCTACAAGCAAAGCCGGGGAGAAGAGCAAAGGAAAAGGCAGAAGCAGGAGAGAGGAGGAGTGTGAAAGTGAAATGAAACACCATCAGAAGTGACGACGGGGGGAAAAAAAGATAGGAGGTTATTAGATAGTTAAGCAGCAGAGCTATTGCATTTCAGCGCTGTTGGAAAAAAAAGCAGACCTTGTAACACGAGCTAAGACTTATTGGGAGCACGCAGTTTACAGTGTGAAGGCAATCAGTGTCTGTGCCGCTGTTAGGAATAAATGAATAAACTTTATGGGTTTCCTGGCTGTAAGGCTTCTAATTCACTCCACCGTTGAATAACTAAATAGATGATGCAGCTGAGGCAAATAATACAGATCACTGGACTGATCAGACCTTTTTTCATATTTTCTACATGAAAAAAAGACTGAATAAAAACCAAAAGCTGCCAGAGATCCTTAATGACAACAAGCTGTTGAAGAAGTTGAAGAAGTTCATTTTTGTCCACTGGGAGCCTTAAAGCTGCATGCCTTCAGCATTCAGTGAGTAAAGTTTGGTTGTTAAATGCCTTTCAGAGGCAAAATCACCGTGACTAAAATGAAGGGCTGATAAAAGAAGATAAAACAACACAATAAAAGACAATAAAATCCAACAAAAAGCTCATTTAGATTGCTTTTAATTGCTTTTAATTGCTTTTGAAGAGTCCACAGAGCAGCGGTGTGTGTTTTATGAGCAGATTAGCTAAGTAATGTGGGACTTTGCTGTTCATTGCTCTGTGTGTTTTACCTGACTCCGCCAGATAGATTTGCTCCGCATATCCATCTGGAAACCTTCCGTTGAAGTAATTTTGGGAAGGGGCGAAAATACTGGTCAGCTGATTGGCCTATGTTGGTGATAGACGGGCCAAATAAACCAATCAGATTCGTCGTCGCTCGTAACAGAGCGACGACGAAAACACAACCACAAGCCAAGCTACTCTTGCTGCTGCAGGTAAAGGCTCGTTAGCTCAGCAGAGAAATACTCTGTAATTCCGATAAAACTTGCTCGATAGCCACGCTAACGCTAGTTTCATCGGCTGAAGCCGCCATGTTCTTTAGACTGAACTGTCGCGCTTCCCGTTGCGTCACACCTCAACCCGCCTCAAAGCCAACGCTGATTGGACGTTCGTTTGGTGAACGGCTCCAAATTTTCTTTAACGGAGAGTATCCAGACTGATCTGCGAGTGAAACCTTGAAACCTCGCGAGATCAGGATGGTCTCACGAGGCTACTGTGTGTTAGCGTAAACATTTTAAAATCAACCATAAATCTATTGGAAGCACATGTAAAGAATATGTAATATGTCTCCAAACGGGTAAACGGGGTATTGTAATAATCTAAACACAGCGACACAAATTATTGTTTTTTTCCCAGTTTAGCTAAGAGACTCTGTGATGCAGTTTAAAAATGTTGATTAAGCGCTTTATTTTGTTCTGTCATGCCTCACCTGATCATCTGGACATTAAGGTTCAGTTATATATGCAGGGTCTGGGTGTGAGTGTTCCTCAGAGCTTCAGTAATTATTGGAAATACTCCGCCAGCAGCTCCAGCCACTCCAAGCAGTTTAGACACTTTTAGGTAAGTTGATCTTCATCAGTGGAGACAGAACATCTGCATAGCTTAGCATGAGATGAAGTTATGATATTATCTGGTCATTGCCACGACATTGGTGCAGCACTAACGCAGATTTCACAGCAATAGAACCAATAAATGGAGCAAACCGCAGCATCTAAATAAATAGGAAACTCGCTTATTTTAGTATTTCAGTTCGAAAAGCAAAACTCATACAGACGAATTACAGAATGGTGCATTTATGTATTTATTTCTGCTCAGCTGGATGAAAACGGCTCACAGCTACATGACAACCACATAACGAAAGTTACGACTGTAACTACGGTTCTATGAATCCCGGATGACCGCCAGAGGCGGTGCTTAAAGCACTGAATGATCACTCTTGCGCATGCACAGGTCGAGAATTTTATACCAACATGGTCACGTGTGACCCCCGGTGACACCGGTAAGCCCATATAATCACGTGACAACGACAGCTCAGTCCCTTAATCTTCTCGCGAACAACACGATGATTCCGAGGGACCGAGCGCTCTGGCGGTCATCCGGGATTCATAGAACCGTAGTTACAGTCGTAACTTTCGTTCTATTTCATCCCTACTGACCGCCAGAGGCGGTGCTTAAAGCACTGGATGACGATTACCAACAGAGTCCTGAGGAATCACACAGAAATAAACAACCCTGAAAGCACGCCCACCACACTGGAATGAAGATGCGTGCTGGGATAGGATCCCCACCAAAGGGTGACAGTCGGCCAAGTTAACCCTGTAAAACCTTGCAAAGGTATTCGGGGATTACCAAGAGGCTGCTGGACATATAGCCTCCAGAGTGACCCCCGCCATAGTGGCCATGCCACACTAATGCTTCTGGTGGAATGGCACCGTACACCAGCAGGGGGTTGGCGGACCTGTAAAACGTACGCTTGTTCCACCACGTCCACAATCCGACGTGCAAGACGATGTTTAGAAGGAGCCTGCCCTTCGCAGGGCCCTGAGTAGCAAACAACAGATTATCAGACTGCCGCAGAGAAGCTGTGAGTCTGACATATGCCTTCAGTGCCCGAACAGGGCAGAAAGGCTAGGCCCATCTGTATAAAGGCAAGCAAGCTGGAGGGACACAGTGTGGCCCGCCAATGAGGCCACAGTAGGAAGAAACCCAACATCAGGCCAGAGAATAACATCAGCTGGATTCCCATGGCAACAGGGCTTGTGAACAGACAACACATGTAGCTTCCTGACCCGCTTCGCCGAAGCCAAGGCAAGGAGAAAGTCTTTTGACAGACACTCAAGGCTTGCATCTGCCAACTGTTCAAACGGAGGAGATTGCAGGGCAGCGAGGACGAGAGAGAGAGGTCTCACACAGGCACAACAGGGCATGTGGGAGGGTGCAAACATCAGGCACCTCTCAGACACACAAGGCATCCTTGTTACGGCCTATCGTTTCTCCACTCGCCACCGAATGCCAGCAACATAAACTTCCAGAGTGGATGCAGACCAACCTTGAGAAAGCAGCGCTTGAAGGAAGGTTAAAATAAGAGAAACAGGACAGTGTACAGGGTCCTCATGTCTTGCATGACACCAGCTGCTAAACTTTCCACATATGGGTATAAACCAGTCGTGTGGAAGGGGCCCAGGCATTAGTCATCATATGTCCAATGTTTCCGTCATACTCTGAAGGAAACGCCGGCCCGGTAGCGGCCAGGCCCAGAGTTGGAGGCGGCTGGGATTGGGATGCAGGATCTGACCCCCCAGCTGTGACAGAAGGTCCGTCCTGTGGGGAAGAGGCATTGGAGAGCTGCAACAGAGCCTGTGCAGCAAAGGAAACCCGATTCTCCCGGGCCACCAGGTGGCCACTAGAAGGACCCAATGCCCCTCCTGAAGGACCCTCGGGGGTGTTGGGCCTATCATGGGAAGCGGCGGAAAAGTGCAGAACAGCACTCTCGGCCAGTCATGTGCCAGTACGTCTTGACCCAGGGGACTGGCATTGTCTGCCAGGGAGAACTAAAGTGGGCAATGTGTTGTCTCTTCGGACGAAGTAGATCTACAGCTGCTTTTCCGTACTACTCCGAAATGACCCCCACTACCTCCAGGTGGAGTCTCCACTCCCCCGGTGGCGGGTGTCCCAGAGACAGAATATCGGCCGAAACATCTGCACCCCTGGAATGTAGGCAGCTCTCAGGCTGGCGAGAACAGGGGCTGCCCAGGTCAAGAGCCTCTGGGTCAGCCACAGCAATGTTAACAAGCGTGTCCCCAATTGATGGTTGATATGAAAAACCACTTAAGTATTGTCTGACTGCACCCAGACATGCTGTCCGCACAGGTCTGGGAGGAAGTGCTGCAACGCCCACTGCACAGACTGACTCCAAGGCGTGGATGTGCTGCAGTTTTCCTCCGCTGAGACCGTGACCCCGGGCGATCTGTCGCTGCCACGCCCCATACCGTGGCGGACGCGCCAGTAGAGACAACCTCTTGTCGAGACGGCAGCGAACCAAGTGGAACCCTTTGTCATTAATACTGCATTTTGCCACTGAGCCAGTGATGCGAGGCAGTGAGAGGACACCCACAGTGTCGTGCGATGGCACCGCGTACGAGAAGGGTCCAGCCTCAGGCTGTGAACCGCATCCGCAGTGGTCGCAGAGACAACCGTCCCAGGGGTATTACTGTAGTGGCAGGAGCCAGCTTGCCCAACAGATGAAGATAAGCAATAAAGGGGGTGCACGGCCGGACAGAAAGTCGGGCAGCATATGCAGAATGCCCTCGACACGCTGAGGCGATGGGCGAACGGTCACAGTGAGGGAGTCCATTGTGATTCCAAGAACGTGACATCTTGAGATGGAACTAAGTTACTCTCCTGCCAGATCACACATAGACCCAATAGGTCTACATGGACGAGTAATGTGCTCGTGTCTGCAGTGGCTTGGGCCTCTGTGGGTGCACAGATGAGCCAATTGTCCAAGTAGGGCAGGATCTTTAACCCCTTGGCCTGCAGAGGACACAGTGTTGCAGCAATGCACCAAGCAACATACGTAGGGACAGAGAGACCAAATGGGAGAACCCTGGACGAAAGGCTTGCCCTGAAATGCAAAGCGGAGAAAACAGCCAATGACATGGTGCGATTGGGACATGAAGTATGCGTGCCTCATGTCAACCAGGGTGAACCAGTTGCCTGGAGAAGATTGTCTGAAGCACATCCCCTCCCAACATGTGGAAGGGGATAGTCTCGAAAGAACATTCAGACCTCTCAGGTCCAAATTTGGGTCGAGTCCGCAGCCGTTTTTTGGGACCAATAAAAATACTTAAGTATAAAGCTCCCTGGGTCCCGCAGGGGGTCAACAGGCAATATACCACCCTTGGCCAGCAAGGCATCCATCTCGTGGCTCAGAGTCTGAGCCTTTACCTGGTCGCGAATTCCCGTCATCCTGACTCGACCAGGAAAAGGAGGGCGGTGGCGGAACTGTAGCACGTAACCCTGGGCAAGTGTAGACACCACCCATGGATCAGAAACGAGAGCGGTCCAGCAGCCAAGCTAGTCCTGGGTAAAGTGTCCCACCGCCAGCTCGGTGATGCACTGGCCATAAGCAGGCCGTGGTTGCCCCACAGAAGGTGTAGTTGGGGCAGGATAAGTGTGTTAAAGTGAACCAGAGGCACTCCCAGCAGGACGCCAATCCCCTATGATGCAGGCCGGCCAGCTGCTGCCTTGTACGCAAAGCCTGGGTTGACCGCTGCAAGCGCAGCAGAGCCAAATAACTCCCCAGAATCACTGGAAGACTCATCAGGGTCTCTCTACAGGCTTCGGTTAGAGGAGACTGAGCCAATCAACTTGGCGGCATGCTACAACAATGGTAGACAGGACACGGCTAACTTACCTTGACGAGAGAAAAAGCATGTAAAGGTGTGTCAATCGCGGAGCCTCCAGAGAGGCTGAGAGACCAGTAATAAATGCGACAATGAGTTACCAAGTCGCCCCAAGAGACCCCGAGTCATAGACTCTACAGAGTAGATCGGCAGTCACACGGCACTGAGGACGAGGACTACAGGCATTAGCTCTCAAAGCCTGCTCCGGCACCACAATGAGGGATGCTCTGGCATGTTCGAAGGAAGGCATATGGCCAAAGCCAAACTTGAGCACGTCTTGCATGGCCGCCAGGGCCCTGCCATCAGAGGTCAGCAACAAAAAAAGGCCTGGGTGTCTGCCCAACAGGCATGAACCACCTTCACATATTCAGCAATGGGGAAACAAAGGACGACCTAGTAGTAGGACGTCGAAAGAAGCACCAGAAGCCGCAGATTGGTTCGGTTGAGCATCCAGCTACAACCGGGCAAGAGCAGTTCTCAAAGCGCCCACTATCAAACCGTCCTCTTCCGACAGAGCCGGAAGAGATACGTAAACTGGCTGCAGACAGATGCGAGCCAGAGTCAACTGATGTTGAAAAACAGTACCAGATGCCAGGAATATAGCATTGCATCTCCAGTCAAGGCTTCTCTATGGCGATCTGGTCCCAGACAAGAGGGACACAGATCATACCCACCCTTCGACTGGAGAGGGGCCAAACACGCTCTGCAGTAGGGCTTGTCCAGCATCTTATGCTCATAGGACTAGGTCAGGTCGAGCTGAAATCGCCACCCCTGACACTTAAGCCGACGAACGAACAGGCCAGGAAACCCGGTTGAGCAGAAAACGCCACCTTGGGTTCCTCAGCAGCGTAAAAGGCTGCAAGGAGCACTACGATCACTGTAGCTACAGAAGTACCAACCACCAAGGTTGCAACATTTATTGAGGCAAGCCGAACACGCTGCCCAATGAATGATAAAGCAAGCTCGAAAACGACTGCTTTGTAATAAAACATAGGCAAGCCGAACACGCTGCCCAATGAATGATAAAGCAAGCTCGAAAACGACTGCTTTGTAATAAAACATAGGCAAGCCGGACACGCTGCCCAATGAATGATAAAGCAAGCTCGAAAACGGCTGCTTTGTAATAAAACATAGGCAAGCCGGACACGCTGCCCAATGAATGATAAAGCAAGCTCGAAAACGGCTGCTTTGTAATAAAACATAGGCAAGCCGGACACGCTGCCCAATGAATGATAAAGCAAGCTCGAAAACGGCTGCTTTGTAATAAAACATAGGCAAGCCGAACACGCTGCCCAATGAATGATAAAGCAAGCTCAAAAACGGCTGCTTTGTAATAAAACATAGGCAAGCCGAACACGCTGCCCAATGAATGATAAAGCAAGCTCGAAAACGGCTGCTGTGTAGTAAAACATAGGCAAGCCGGACACGCTGCCCAATGAATGATAAAGCAAGCTCGAAAACGGCTGCTGTGTAGTAAAACATAGGCAAGCCGGACACGGCTGCACAGTAAATGATAAAGCAAGCCCGAAAACGGCTGCTTAGTAATAAAACATAGGCAAGCCGAACACGGCTGCACAGTAAATGAAAAGCAAGCCCGAAAACGGCTGCTTAGTAATAATAATATCGGTAGCCTAACACGGCTGCACAGTAAAAGAAAAGCAAGCCCGAACACGGCTGCTACGTAATAAAATATAGGCTGCAATAATCCAATATAGGCAGCTGATGCGCCGGCAATTAATTATAAGCAGTCGAACGCGGCTGCTATTTAACACTATCGGCAGCGCGGCTGCTATTTAACACTATCGGCAGCGCGGCTGCTATTTAACATTATAGGCAGCCGAACGCGGCTGCAACCTACCATTACAAGCTGGTCGAAATCGGCTAACGTCTTACCACCAGCAACGGGGAAATCGGCGCGGGGAGCGAACGCGTCCCCGCTCCCGCCGATCAAAGGGAAACAACTTACCAAAGGAACAGCAAAGTTGTAACAAGGGGAGCTTGCGCAGCCTCTGGAGGGCGAGATAATTCTCGCAGCCCCGACCGTAGTCTCGAGGCTACCAGCGACAAGCAATCAGTGACTTACCACCTGTACAACCTGCATGCGAGAAGATGATAAGGGACTGAGCTGTCGTTGTCACGTGATTATATGGGCTTACCGGTGTCACCGGGGGTCACACGTGACCATGTTGGTATAAAATTCTCGACCTGTGCATGCGCAAGAGTGATCATTCAGTGCTTTAAGCACCGCCTCTGGCGGTCAGTAGGGATGAAATAGAACTTCCTGTTGCTCAGGAAATGTGACAATTAAACAAGACCAATGCTAAATAATGTTATTTTCTACACAATCAATGTTAGACTGCTGACTGGATAGTTGTCCAACAAACAGACACTTCCATGCTCCACAGGGAGGGGTGGGCCACAAAAGCTGTTCACAGGATGGAGCATCATTGACAACATCATTGAAAACAGATTGGCAGAAAAGGTAGAAAAGCAGCAGTAATAACAGCCTTCAGGATATTTTAATACAGAGGCCATTCAACTGGAGTCAGAGCTTCAGGAAAAACCACGCAGACAAACAACTCTGAGACTCCTTGTGTCGCGGCCTTCCATGTTCCAAAAAAACTAAATTCCAACATAGGCCGTGGGCCGTGGGTGGTAACAGGTGGTTTAATTTGCACACACTTCCGATTTCATTGATTAGTAAAAATATGTGATTTATTTCTTAAAAAAATATAGACAAAATAATGACTAAAAATGTCTTGCAACTTGTTGAAATCGAAAAATAATCTCAATTTGCTGTTTGAAGCTCTAAAAGTGGTCAAAAAATAATTTATAAAACCTCCCGTCAACACACCAGACATTTACCAAACTATAGATCTGCACCAAGCACCCGGTGTGTTCCTAATTACTCAAATTAATGGGAGGGTCTAACAATTAACAACGTAATTTAAACAATTCCAAATATAAAAATCCATAAAAAATGTTGGTTCTAAACTAACTTAAATATATTCTAACTACCCAAAGAAGAAAACTAGATTGGTAGAAATTACAATCCACAAAATTTATCAAATGGCCACAACACCTTGTGTTAAGTCACACCTGAAGTGTCTTACCTGGACGGATGAGACAAAGGTCTGGGGCCTCATTCAGAAATCTTGCGTACGTCTCTTTCTATGCAGAGGCAGAGACCTGAAGAACAACTTGACGGCAGACTGCTCTCCCTCTCAGGAACTCTGACCCAGGCCTACGCTCGTTGTGGACAGAGGGCGGAGCTGGTGACACAGACGGTAAAGTGTTGACTAACCAGACTGCATGAGGATTCCTCTCAGACGTTCAGTTTCCCTTCATGTCAGACGTCGATCATAGATCCTCTTCATCATAGTCATTCAGCACCGCAGGTTTATTCATGCTGGCACCGCTGAGCCATAGATACACATAAGGATCTTTCATATTGACAGAAAACGCCCATAAGCCGTCATTAATATTAAAACGAACTTGTCATCTTCTCCTTAATGATCACCAGGGTGAACCACAGATTAACGCACACATTGGGACTCAGTGAGGTAATGATTGCTGTAAACATACCAGACACTGGGGAGTCTGCTGGTCCGGTCCACTACTGCGGTCATGAACCTGCTCAAAACTGGAGATGATGGTGAATGTTTGGAGAACACCCCAAACTGCTTCCCCTCACCGTCCTCAAACACACCGCGCTGTGGACCCGTCCGGCTCCTAGGAACCGACCTTTCTCTGGACCTGAGGTGGGCCTCTCACAAAGACGCTGTTCAGAAGGAGACCCAGCAGGGACTGGACTTCCTGAAGCTCCTCCAATGATCCACAGGAGCTGCTGGTCATCTTCTACACTCAGTCTGTCCTGTGTCTGTCCATCACTGTAGAGTTTGACTCGTCCACAAAACAAACAAAAACAAAAACCGGTCCAAACTGCGATGAACAATCAGGCATCAGGGCTGACCTTCCCACCAGACAGGACTGCTGTTTCTATTTTCACCTGCATGCGGTGAGCGCTGAAACCAAAGTCAGGTTACGTGATTGTGCACAAAGTCATGGCCAGTAGAGCTGATTCTGATCCTGTATGAGACGAGTGGAGAGGCGGTAGTTGGATGTTTATTAATCCATCCATCCATTTTCTGATCCGCTTTATCCCTCATGGGGTCGCGGGGTGCTGGTATATTTATTAATTTAATTTATTAATTTATTCAATGCACTGTAGCTTTATTATTCACCAACATGAAGTAAATGTTTAACAGCAACAAAGGGTATTTTTCCCCATCATGTCTCACAAATATCAAATGATTAAAAAATACTGTATGAATGAAACAGCCCCTCCCATTAAACATTACCATGAGAAACAGACACTGGACGGGAATTTGTGACATTTTAGAATATATAAACAAACAGAATGTGTTTTATAATATTACATATTTTCTAATTAGTTTCAGGTTACAGTAACACTTTCATGCAGCCTTAATGACGCCTTAATGTCATATATCAGGCTACGGTTTCCTGTTTTAGACCAGAGGCCTTCTGTCCTCAGAGGACCACCTGTCCTGCTGGTCGTACGTCTGTCTCTGCTTCAGAACACCTGAATCTCATGATTGTTACATCCTCAGCAGCCAATAAAGGCTGCAGAGGCCTGTTAATTACCTGTAAATGTTAGACAGGCGTGAGGAGGCAAGGAAACACCTAAAACATGCAGGACAGTGGCTCCTAAGGACCAGGAGACCATTAGACATTTAACTGCACCGTCACACCTGACTGAAATGTTACTCACTGTGTGAATAACATTTCACACATCTGAAACTCAAAGGTCAGTATGAGATTGGTTTCCCTGGAAGGATTTTTCTTTAATGCATATATCACCAATACTTAGCGTCTTTTATATTCCACGCTGCGTTGTTGGCTGCAAACACAAATACGCATTAGGTTTCATCAGTCGTGCGTTAAACAGGAAGCCAGCGACGGCAGGATTTCTGTCACCTGCCTCAGTGCAAGGTGAGATAAACAACATTTTAACTGTAACAAGACCGTTTGCTTTTTCACTGGAAAAAGCAAAAGTGGGTTACACACATTTTATGGAAAAAAGAATATAGGTTTGAACCAAGTTTATGGTTTTACTCTAATATTACCCTGCAATCATATTTAGAATAAGAGAGGAAGAAAATGCACTGCTGTAGTGTCTCAGAAGCGCCACTAGAGGGAAGCAAAATATAACTATTGCTCAGATCAGCTTCATCATTGTAACCATTGATGAAGACTTGAATCTGAATACTCATGGATAACCCCCCCCCCCACACACACACACACACACACACACACATACACACACACACAGGTTTTACTGATTTTATTTAAAACTGAATGCTCTGATCTGATGAGAACAACTTTTGCAGATTACTGTGAGAAAAAGTGAGGACAGAGGTTGCATTTTTAAGAGAACAGAAAGACATTTTTTATTTGCACGGCTCCTTTGCTGTGTCACGTTGTGACACGCTGTTGCAGATTTATGCAGATGTTTTCCCCACTGCAGCTGTATAACGGGGATTTACGAGACAGCTCCCAGAAAGACCTTTATTGCTGTTGTCTCTGGCGTACTGTTTGTCAGGACAAGTCGGCACATTGACACGTTTGGTATTTTCTGACTGTTGGGTTTGGGTTTCTAAAACCTAACAAACCCATTTTAAAAACCAAAAGGCTATTCAATTACAGACTGAGACAGACGCAAACCTTTTTCTGCACAAAGTTTTTATTTTTCTTCAGTGTCGTGAGGAGAGATAAGATTCTGTTCTACTGAAGTTTGATATCAAAAGATTAGTAAAGCAGTGTTAGGTTCTGAAGCAGATTTGAATATTCTTATGAAGCCCAGTTACGTTCATTGTCTGGAAATAGAAACAAAAAGCTGATGAGGAGATGGAGTTATGGGACAAACCTGAACGCACGCAAACTTCAGTCTCTTGAAGTCCAAAGCAGGAAAAGCTACACTCCCTAAAGATATGCAGCCAAGAGTGCTTCTATATAAAGTACTGAATCAGGGGGACTTCATACATGAGCTTGCCACACTTTTCAGATCTTTCTGAAGCAAATTCAATTGTAAATTTAGTTTTAATGCCACTTCACAATTCAGTCAGAGTGTTTGTTGGTTAATCCCATAAAATCTAAATAAAATCCATTATATTTTCTCTGTGCTACGTGACACAATGTTAAAAAAAAGGTCAAAGCAATGCAGATGGAGGCGACTGGAGCTCAGCTGCAAGAGTCGTCTTGCAATTGGCAACTTCTGGGTTTGATTCCAGCTTCCTCCTGTCACATGTTGTTGTGCCCCTGGGCAAGGCACTGAATCCCAAGTTGCCTACACCTATTTGCACATCTGTGTATAAATGCAAACGTTTTTAAATGCGGTTGGTTAGTGTAAAGCACTTTGAGAGGTCAGGATGACTGAAAAAGCAACATAAATTCAGTCCATTTAAAGCTTTTATGGTGAAAAAGTTTAACTTCTGCAAAGAATTAATGTTTAAAGTGTTGACTGTTCTTTCACGAGACTCCTGCATCGCAGCACTGAGTAGCAGTTTCTGGTTCAAATCCTGACAGCCTGTAGCCAGGTCTTGCTTCATTAGAGCTTGGAAGTTGCCACAAATGTTTTGCTTTCACTCTCCTCCTGCTTTTAGGTCTGATCAGAAGCTCTTAAGATCTGGAGACGCCCCTGGCTGTGATTCAAAATGTTGTCAAGTTTTCACATTTGCCTTATGACACAGTGCTGCATCCATAATGCTGGACAGAATCCTGTTTTATCACCAAACTGCTCCTGAATTGATGGGCAATAACTTTGGTGGTGGGCCCATTCTTTCGGAGAGGCAACCCAACAGATGAGATGTCCCAGGATGCTTTGCTGACGAGATTCACCTGTTCTTCTCCAGACATTTAGTCGTCCGGTTGTCCAATCTAATGAAAAATATCTTTCTCCTACTCTTCTGCAGTCTAATATTGGAACTTACTGCAGAACGTCGTCTGTTCTGAAGTTTTTTTCTCTGCTCACTGTGTGCAGAAAAAAGCTCACAACTGCCAGCATTTTCTCCTGAACAAGCTCTGCAGGGGTGGCAAACCAATCTTTTAGCTGAATCCTCTATGGAGGATCAGAGGCAAACCTGCAGCAGGGTCATTGATCCATGTGGTCCGTGTGGTTTGATCCAACAAACAAGCCAGAGTAGTTCTAATTGTTGAAGCCGCTAGCGCTGGCAAGGAGTCAGAATACAGAGTACATCCAGTTTGTTGTGAATGGGGCTCCAGAGCAGTCGGGTTGGCCGTGATGACGCCTCTCCTCCGTTTAAGAAGTGCCAGCACTGGATGTGCAAGAAATGGAGCAGAGAACAACAGAAGGGGTGAGCTGGTCGGGATCAAATGTGAAACGATTAAATAGTCAGAACTTATTTAGCAGAAAATAAAACCAACACAAGATTGGCAGGTGGTCATAATTTTACGCCTAGTTTGTTGATGTTTATGGGCTTCCTTTCATAAAGGCATCTGCAAAGAAGAACATGGAATTTTTTTCTCTTTTAAAACCTCAGAGATGCAATAAATTAAAAGCAGAAATAGCAAAATTCCAAACTGTGTTTGCATTTGGAGTCTCAGAATGGATTTCATGTCCTTAGAGTTGTCGTGTTCAGGACAGCCGCTAGGTGGCGGTAGTACACTGCTCACGCTGATTCACAAACTGCTGGATTTAATAACGGATTGTAAATTAAATTTGTTCCATACATGGGCTCATGATCTTATTTGGCTGACTTTCTAATAGATCTATTTAATACTACTCAGCACAGTCTTCTTTTAAGAAGTTTGCGTTTCTGTCAATATGTAAAAGCGAGTCACGTATTTGAAGAAAAGATTATTTGAAAAAAAAAATACGTGTGATGGTGTTTATTCTAGGCACACGGGTCATAATTGACCGACATAAGTGCAGAAAGTGACGTTCCTCTCGGTTTGGAGCAGCATTTCGCTCCTCTGGCTTCTGTGGCTGCAGCGCTGCAGCAGAGGCTGGAGAGGAGAGGACAGGACCAGATCCTGGTTTTACAGAGAAACCATGCTGGAAGCTCCAGGGAGACGCGGCTTTAGGGGCCTGGACGGCTTTGCGCTGCGGTGAAACTCTCTGACGCTGGAGTGAACAGTTTCTGTCACCAGGGCGGTGGTGGCGACAGCAGAGGGAGAGAGGCGGAGAGGGAGAGGAGCGCAGAGAGTCGGAGCGCAGCGCAGCGCAGCGCAGCAGGACAGACAGTCTGAAGGCGCGCAGCCGGCGACGGACGCGGAGCAGGAAGGTAGGACAGCCTGATCAGCCCCATCACGCTGCTGACTCTGTGCATTTTACAAAAGTTATGGCATGGCCGCAAAGGCGCTTTTTAAGCATTTATTATCTGGTTAGGCTTGGTGGAATTAGTGACTTTTTATTCCCTTTTGCTCAGCATTAGTATTTTCCTTTTGCGGCTGCTGCTCTGTGTTTAGAACTTGTGCATTAATGACACTTTTCAAGTAGTTAATATATAGAAGATTATGCGGTTTAGGTGTAAAAAAAAACTGAGTTTTTGGATTGTAGAGTAAAATAAAACCGTTGACTTCATTCGTATAGTCTGAACTTTGGTCAATTTACATTATTTTTCCTTTCAGGTGTATTTTAACATAATTAAGTGAGAAATATGAGTTTGTTTGCATGTTCGCATAGAAGTGTCAGGTGTCATCTCAGGTAGCCTTGGAGTCCAGGTGCTAAAGTATGGAGGGCCAAAAGGGTCACCATGCAGTTAATGAAGCAGGTGTTAGTTTACATATGTGATGATTGACTAAAGATATAAATTTACTTCTGTTCATTTATATCGCATTAATTCAGAACAGGTAGTCTGAAGGCGCTTCACAGTGACGATAAACGTCTATTCAGTTGAATCATGCTGATTCCAGTCAGTTACGTCCATTCTGATTATTTTTCAGATTGGTTAAATAAATACATGTGGATATATAGTTGTGTGTGTGTGTGTGTGTGTGTGTGTGTGTGTGTGTGTGTGTGTGTGTGTGTGTAAAATTTATCACAATATTTTTTAAAGTTGTATATTTTATGTCGTGATGTGCGTGTTTGCACACAAATGTGTGGTATGTAGCACTAACTAAGGCAAGTGCCAGTGCCAATAAGCTGTTAAAGAAATAGTTATACATCTTTATTATTTAATAAAGATAAAAAAAATTAAATCGGCAAATAAATATATTTTAACTTTTTATAAATGTCAACCGTTTATTAAAATACAAAAAATATTTACCTAGAGAGCATTGAATATTATTTGTTTGAATGCATATATTAAAACTGTCTTCCATATAAAAAGGTTTTTAAGTATTTTTTGTTTTCTTTTCTGCTACGTTCCACCATGAAATGGTCTAATCGGTCTTTTCGGGTAGTCAATAAGCCCTGACGTCTGCGCTGATGCCCCCAGTCACCGTGTCTGTTGTAATGTTGGTCCCACCGAATAAATTCCTGATGTGCTGTGAAATAATCACCATGGTAAATACTTAACGTTTTATTTGTAAGCACCTTTATGTGCACTCAAAGCTCCTTAGAGTTTACTTCTGTAGACATTGTTATAAAAATAAAAATATTAAAATAAAATACAAAAGATCATCCATCCATCCATTTTCCTACACGCGTATCCCTATTGGGGTCACAATGGGTGCAGGTTCCTATCTCAGCTGCCAATGGGCGAGAGGCGAGGTTCACCCTGGACAGGTCGCTAGTCTACAAAAGATCAGAATAATTAAATATTTAATACATTCTTGAAACATGTAACATTCATTTTTTGTGTAATGCATGTACACTTTTTTAAGCTATCATATGTAACATTTATTTTAAGGACTTCTTTAGTTTTGTGAATTGTGGCGCTCCTGGCTCTCCATACTCCTGGGTGGTGTAGTAATGACCACTAATTTATTCATGTGTCACCTGAACGCAGCCCAACCCAAGGCCAGGTTAGTGGACAGTCCTTTCCACCTGAACAGGTTTGTTGTTTAGACGAGGCAACGTGTTTTTAGTTATAGCCAAACTGCGGAGTAATACAAGGCAGACGATTTTATTATTAGACGATTCACTGAAGAATAACAGTGGAAAAGCAGATATTTTATTTTGCTTTACAAGGTATAAAATCATATTTATGTTTTATTTTCATGGTATGAGATCTTTAAAGTGTTCTTTAGGAGGCGCAGCATATAAATCCTACTTATTACTAAAACCTTCTTGTTTCAACTTCATGGCTGCCGTCTATGTAGATTAATAGTTTCCAGTTCAGCAGTTTATAGGACATAACCCACTGAATAATCGTGGTAGTTAGACGTCGCCTACAGACAGCAGCAGACGATCCACTGTGTCCATAAATCAGCGTCATTATTGGGAGAAATTGATGCAAAACCGCACTGAAAGCAGCTTTGTTCCTCTATCATATTTGTCATGAATATTTGTGTAAAGTGAAAATCTAATTTTTTTAATATATAATTTCTGAGTGTTCTGTTGATGTCATAAAAGTGAAGAATAGATGGACACATTTTTACTAATTTAGAAATCAACAAATGCATATATTGGCATATTTCTAAAATAAATGGGCGTGGTAAAACTCAGTACTGACGCATGCAGTAAAAGCATAATTTTAAACCTTTGTTACCTGTAATTTCCCTTACAGCGGTTATTGTTTAATGTAGATGGGAGCTTATTTTATTGGTAATAAGAAGGCCCATCCGTTGTCTTTCTCTTATCTGAGATCTGGTCCCAGGGACCACAGGTCTTGGACAGAAACCCAGACCTCCCTCTCCTCCTCCTGCCCAATCAGGGGGAGCCCAAGGCGTTCCCAGGCCTGATGGGACGTGTAGTCCCTCCAGTGGGACGTGCCTGAAAACCCCTAAAAGGAGAAGCAGGAGCTCTACTTTGAGCTCCTCTGGATAACAGAGCTCCTGTCTCTAAGGCTGAGCTCAGCCGGCCTCCAGAGGAAGCAGGTTCTGGTCACTTTTATCTGGGATCTCCTACTTTCGGTGTTGATCCAGAAATCATGGCCAAAGGCGTGAGTCGGAATGTAGATGGACCTTTTAAACCAAGAGCTTTGCTTTTTGGCTCTGCTCTTTGTCTACCGGATCCTCGCCAGCTTTGCTGCAGAGGAAGTCTTGACCCGTTTCTCCATCCCACCATCACCAAGACACCAAGATGGTTAAACTCCTCCAGTTGAGGCAGAGACTTTGACCACCAACCCAGACTGGCCAATCCACCTTTTTACAGCCGAGGGGGAAAAAAATTACAGTATTTAATTTCATAATATTAATCATTTTTGTTGTTGTGGCACCTAGAGACCATAAATGCAAACAATAATAAGTCTCAGCCTTCTCATATCATAGTTGGCTGCCACCTGTTTGTTTTTAGTAATTTATTTTAGCTTCAGAAATTCAATTTATCGAGTTGATAAATCAGAAGCCGAGAATAAGACACCAGATTTAGCTCTGTGAGGAAAACAGCACCACAGCTCACTAATGCTAACTAGTAAAAACGTAACTTAAGGCAAAAATGAACTTAACATTAACCATCAGGCAGTCTACATTATGAAAGTAAGAAACTCTGAGCAGAGTAACATAAAAGGGAACTATTTCATCCAATCCAATGACATGACACCAATAGAACCAATAAAAAAAACAGAGATACTTTAAAAAATAAGCAGATTTTCCAGCTTACTTTGATCGTTTGGGGACTTCAACAATGATTCTGACAGGAAGGTTCGGTTTGTGGAAACAGTGTCAGCAGAGATGTTTCAGTAATCTGGGGGTGCTGACAGACCTCATGCAAGGGACAGTTAGCAAAACTAGCATACTCAAGAAATGAAGGAAGTGTGAAACTGAGTTGGAGGATTTTAAGAAATGTGCAAAAACAGGAATATTATGATCTGGCCTTTATGAAAAAATGCTAATTTTGTCAAAAGGATGAAAAAATAACTTCCCACGAGAGTTTACCTGAAGCCCTACGGAGGACACAGCAAACATCTGGATGAAGATGTTCTGGGCAGGTTAGACCAAAAAGAAACTGTTTGGTCACACGGGGTAGAAAACCGACGCCCTAAACACAGTGAAACACGGTGGAGGCAGCATCATGCTGTGGGGATGCTTAGCTTTGGCAGACCAGGGAAGCTTCTGCAGAGCTGCTGGGATGCAGGAGCCAGCAAACTACAGGACAACCCTGGATAAGGCCTGTTAAAGGCTAAAGGGGGTGGAGCTTCATCATCCAGCAGCACATCCAGCCAGATCTGCTCTGCTAGTACAGCCTGGACCTATAAATCTCACTGAGGAGGAGATTTCACAGCCATGCATGCAGGGACTCATTAGAGAGATCAGAATTCATTCATTAATGTCATCATAAAAGCAGCGAGCCGCTCTCCCAGCCTCTGGAGACGTGCTCTCACCACTCCTCTTTTACATTCCAGGTTTCAGTCATGCTCCATGTTGTCCACCTTTGCTTTCATGCGGACGTCTGTTACCGCTTTGTCATGCACAACTTTCTAGTTTTCACACATTTACAGAACACGACACTTTAAAATGATGCGAGTTAAAATAATCTGAAGAAGAACTGCTTTAGGTTTTTTTCACGGCTGCTTTTGGAAGCGATGCTGCTGACAGTCGGTCCTTTCTGAGTGTCTGTCACTCTAAATGTATTCAGAGGACAAGAAGGGAGGAGGGGAAAGATCCCGGACTGTAGAGCCCCGTTTCCAGCAGACACTCTGACTGACGGGCTCAAATCAAACCCAACGAGCAGGAAGGAGAAATGAAATGCAGATACAGTGACTTCCTGAGACCGTGGTGTGAAGTTTCACAGCAGGAGCGGAGCGTCGTCAGAGGACGGCAGTTCTGCAACGCTAAACACTCAGAAACGTATGGAGAAGAAAGCACAATGAGGTAAACAGAGGGCAGAAAACTGATGAATATTTCAGGGAGGATCTGATTTTCTCACCAAGCTGCTAGAATTGTTCAGGAAGTGTAGAATTGCCTCTGATGCTACGCTATTTAGGTTTGATCAAATACATTTACAGTATTTTGGGTTTTTAGGACTTTTTTTGTATTATTTATTCAGATGTTTTTGACATGTGAGGAAATGATTGATATTTATTCAAACATGTTATGCTCCCTTTTTATAAAGTAGTGAAATACTTTATTAATGCAGTGGAAAAACGGTAGCATTCAGCCATGGACCTGATTTTGTGTGAATTCATCAGGGATATGAACACTAGCACAGTTTACTGAAATGGTTTGGAAATATGCTATCAGTACATAGCAGGACAGTCATTGCACCAACAGTGTCTCCAGTAGCATTAAACTGTTTTATTATCATTAATATTATTGACCCGATGATGAACAAAGAATGTTTTCTGTATTGCATTATTGCAACACTTTCCTGAGAATGAGATCCTGTATCTCAGTGAGGCTTCATGTGGAAATAAAGCTAAAATAATCATAAATATAGCTTCGTAATAAAATGAAGTTTGAATGAACTTTTTTTGAGAGATTGACATGAATTTCTCATATAATAACCACAGTTCAAAAACCAGAGACGTGTAAACATTTTTACTGCTGGAAATATTATTAAGCAGTTCAGAAAAATATTCTTAGTTCAGAAAAATATTCTTAGTTCAGAAACGGGTGAATAATAAACAGATTAAGATGCATTTACCTTAATTTATGTCTGTAATGCATCATTCATAGCAGATCCTGCATTAAAACCATTTTGTAGCTGTTTTTTAATTAATTTTTTTCATTACAAGGATTGGACAGCCGGCCGTTATTTGATGACGCTACAGACAAATTACAGTCTGCTGTCTGAAATCAAAATGCAACCAGCAGTCAGATTCTTTCATTTTCACAAGTGGAAAAGTTTAAATCTGCTTCAATATTCAGTCGCTGTCCACTTTATAGGCACACCTTGCTAATACCAGCTTGAACCGCTTTTTTTCCTTCTATGCCTTGAACTACATAGATTCAACAATATGTTGGAAAGATTCCTCTGAGATTTAGGTCCCTGTTGACAGGATTGCTGCAGGTTTGCTGAACGCACGGTAATAATAAAAGTATAGCGGTTCAGCACATAGAGGCGCTCAGTTGGGTTTAGATCTGGTAATTCTGCGGGGCTCCAGAGTAAACTCTGTCATCTACCAGAAACCTGGTCAGAGATGATCTGAGCTTTGTGACCTGGAAGCAGAGCTCGGTTGGTACAGACGGACCCAAGGCTGGTCCGTTGAGTTATCCGACACACTATTACATCATCATGAGCAGCAACCTGAACTGTTGATCCAGGACAGGGAGCATCCCTGGTGTCATGTTGCTGAGATCAAATTGTCAACCTACCGTCTGAATGCTTCAGCTGGGTTTGAGACTCCGTGGAAGAGGCAACATTCTGCATCAGTCCAGTTTAGTTGAGCCTGTGTGAACTGTGATCCTCAGCCGCTGCAGCCCTTCAGGGTTCTATGTGTCTGGAATACAGACGCTGGACACTAAATAACCAGTGGCTATTTGAGCTGCTGTTGTCTTTCTACCATCAAATCAATTTGCCCTTTTTCAATGGAAGGGGGCCATATAATGCAGAATCAGATTTTGTAACCCTAAAATCCATTTTGTTGTGTACTTGGAATCTCTAGAAGAACAGAAAAGTTTAAAGTAGTTTCTCCAGGTCATGCTAAGATGTCTTTATATTCTCTTTGGGTCATTTTTCAAGCCGTTCAGTTTTCTTTGTTCTGTATTGTGGTTTTTTTTAACGATTATGTTACAATATTTGCTGCTGAGTTGCTAAACAAGGTCATGGACTTCCAGCTTACCCGTCTTTTTGATTTCCCTGAGTGATCCTTCAGGATGCCGAAATTACAAGTGGATCGGTCATCGGTTGTTCATTTCACCCCTCCCCCCCAGCATACTACAGAAATGGCAGATTGTGATAGAGTAGGATGCTGAAAAGAAAGAATCAAAAAGCATGTCCCCTTTATTCAACTCAATTGAGATTTTTAAATAGCACCAATTCACAACACAAGTCTGATAGGTTTATTTTAATCTCCTAACCTATAAAGAGAAAGACCAGACAGACAGGATAAGTTTACAGGCTTTTGCAAAAGGGGAGAGAGAGAGCTGTTAGAAATCTAACACAACACCAAGGTTGCTCTGCTCAACTCCATCGCTACGTCTCCTTGCAGGTCTTTTTATGTCATGCGAGCAGGATGCGGTTACATTGTCACAAGACATTGCATTTGAGATAAGAGACGGTCAACTCCTTATCTGGGCCTTCTTTCCACTGTCTTCAAATCATAATCAATCAACCTTTTCTGGCTAGCACACGATGCTCCTTTGTGGATGAAGCAGTCATGAGCCACCTCCTCCCCCTAAGGGTCAAATTTTCACATTCTATCTCCACACAAACATGTCCACAAGCAGAGAGCAAATAGACTATAAATATATAAAATGGGAAGGGATTAATGAATTCAACAATATCTAATCAAGGCACATTCCAAAGTCAGACTCCATCAAATCCTCCTGATTGGTCAGAAAGTTTCCTCTCTAAGGAAACCCAGCAGGTTACATCAAGTCTCTCCAAGCAGCATTCACTCTGAAAGAGCTTAGAGCCACAGTGGACAGTCGTCTGCATTGTTGATGGCTTTGCAGCAATCCCTCATACTGAGCATGCATGAAGCGACAGTGGAGAGGAAAACTCCCCTTTAACAGGGAGGAGAACCTCCAGCAGAACCAGAACCAGGCTCAGTGTGAACGCTCATCTGCCTCGACCCACTGGGGCTTAGAGAAGACAGAGCAGAGACACAGAAAGCACAGAAGCTCACATTGACCCAGGAGTACTTTCTATGTTAGATGGTAATAGCAGATGATCTGTCTCCCCTGATGATGTCACAGCTAACAGAACGCCAGACCAGGTGTACCTTCTATGAAGAGAAAAATGACAGAGAACAAAAAGTTAAAAGCTGAAATAACAACAGACAATGCAGATTGGAGAGCAGTAGGAGAACTCAGCAGAGTGAGAGAAATAGACCCTGATGTCCTCCAGTAGCCTAAGCCTATAGCAGCATAACTATAGAGGTAGCTCAGGGTAACATGAGCCACTCTAACTATAAGCTTTGTCAAAAAGGAAAGTTTTAAGATTAGTCTTAAAAGTAGACGGGGTGTCTGCCTCACGGACCAAAACTGGGAGTTGGTTCCACAGGAGAGGAGCCTGATAGCTAAAGGATCTGCCTCCCATTCTACTTTTAGAGACTCTAGGAACCACCAGTAGACCTGCAGTCTGAGAGCGAAGTGCTCTGTTAGGAACATACGGGGTAATCAGAGCTCTGATATATGATGGAGCTTGATTATTAAGGGCTTTCTCCTCTGACACCAACACTGCATCTTCATCCATAAAACAACCAACCAACAGATGTTTACTCTTTTTGGACCATTCTGAGAGACCATTGTGTGTGAAAATCTCAGAGGGTCAGCAGTTTTTGAAATACTCAGAGCCACCCGCCTGGAACCAACAACAATGCCACTTTCAAAGTCACTAACCACCCCCCCCCCCCGTTCAGATTCTCAGTTTGAACTTGAGCAAGTCATCCTCATCTAGATGCCTAAATGCACCGAGTTGCTGCCAAACTATGTTTAACACCTGGTGCTCTGCGAAGCTTGAAACATCCCCGCTGTACTCCCACCGCCTTCTGCTAGTGTCTGCTGAAGTGTCTGAGATGACACGTTTGACGGACAATCAAACAATATGGAGTTTTTAACAGTTTTAATAGTGAATCCACTTTAGAACGGTGATCCTCAATCATTTTACACCGGCAACTCTCTCACTCCTGCATCGCTCCATAGGAAAGCTTCGTCGGTTCATTTCTTTTTGTCCTTTGTTTCTGGTATCTACATAACATTCTCTGTATCTGATGATTACGATCAATGTCTGCTTTTCCAATTTCCACCGCCAGGTCTCTGGTGGTCCAGCTGCGTGTGGTCATTAAATCAGCCAAGCCACTCGAGCAGAGCTGCAGGAAAAAAAAAAAAAAAAGCCTGCAGAGGAGGCAAAGGCGGCGATGACAGTGGTTTTTACAGCGCGGCTGTCAGGCCCTTACAGACGTGAAGCCATGTTGTTCCTGAATTAATAATGTCGTACAGATGGCTAATATTTTAGGTCACTGTCAATATAGCTGGAATAGTTTCTATAATTATTGCAATAAAACTGTAATAGTCTATTAGCACTGAGGCTTTTCTCGTTGTATTGAATAATTTCATTATAGTGTGAAACAACTTTGAAGGTGTTCTGAAAATTGAAAATCTTCTAAGGAATGCTTTTCGGAGCTTTTAATTGCACACCGTTAAAACAGGAGCAACTTGTGGCCAGAGGTGTTTTTCATGGTGAAAAATCCCCCGCCCCCCCCTCACAGCGCCATTTACAGCTAAAACCGTCACAATGCAGTCCCAGCTCTGGAAGAAAACCCTAAAACCCTGGTTGCTGGTCTCTGTTCCTGGAATGCAGCCTGAACGGCGCAGAGAGCATGCAGGGAGAGACGGAGCGAGAGACACAATGAGAGCCGGGCAGGACCCAGCGAGCGGAGAGGTGAAGTGCTGAGCGCCAAAGGTCGGCTGCGCTGAAGAGCGGCTGCTAAATGGTGCGTTTTGATCTTTCACCCAGAAGAGACGGTCAGCTGTTGGTGGAGGGAAAGACATTATTCCAACAAAGGGGGAGAGTAAAGGTGATGGATGAGTCTCTGCTGGCTTTTAGCATCCCCCGGACACAGGCGCCCGTATTTATGTTGTCTGTAAACACACAGAGCTCCTCTGCTAGAGCTTTTCCAAGCTCACTGTATCAGAGAATGACAGGCTGACAAGAAAGCTGCTCGGCAGAATGTTAAAATGGCCGGAAGGACACTGTGGAGGAGGTGGATTTCTGCAGCTTTTCATGGAAAACAACCGATCTCAGAATTGTATTACAGACAGAACAGGGTCTGATCTATTTAAATTAATGTTGGTAAAAATGAGGGCTAAAATGAAATTAAAAAGATTTGCATGAAGCTGAACTCTGATCAATTACAGTAGAATGGTTAACATTATGATGTACAGCTGATGCACCAGAGAAGCTCTGAGAATGAAAACATGAAAAAAAACTGACCAGAGCTGTCCGTTTATTATGAGTCAGCTAATAAACAATTATAAAATGACTTTATGATTTATATACTTTCATCATAGCTAAATGCAACAGTTTGTAATGTCAATACCTCCTGATGATTATTCTGTTGTGTTTCTTGTGACATTTAAAGTGTTTAATTGAAAAATATACAATTGTATGTTTTTCATAAAGCAAAAGTATTAATATTTGAATTTTTTAACATTTTGTCACTATAATCAAAATCTCTCTCTCTCTCTCTCTCTCTCTCTCTATATATATATATATATATATATATATATATATCTATATCTCTATATATATATATATAGATATAGATATATAGATATATATATATATATATATATATATATATATATATATATATATATATATATATAAATAAAATCAGAATTTTATGTGATAGACCAACACTGAGAAGCAAATAGCTTTTGATTGGTAGGAATATTTGGTCCATTCTTCTCACCACCGACTCTGACTTGGTTTCCCTGCAGAGGAAGTGATCCAGACTGCATGATGCTGCCACCACCGTGTTACATGGTGGGAATAATGGGTTCATAATGACATGCAGGCTTAGTTTTCTCCCACATCTCAGATTTTGCTCATGGAGCTAAAGTGACCCCTACCTGGCTTGTGGAAACACTTCAAAGACATCCAAACGGTGTGACAAAGAAGGACATCAGTGGGATGCAACAAGACCTGGCATTATTAAAAAGCCATAATATTTCAACAAAGTTTGTCCTGCTAGCCATATAGCTGAATTAGTGCCACCTTTGTTTAAGAAGCCTGGGTTGGACATGTTAGAGCTAAATAAAATGCACAATTTCCTGGGACGACTGTGTTGTTGTCTAGGCAATGTTTTTTTTTTTTTTTACTTGTGTCTTTAAATTGTCTACTCTTAAAAGAAGGTATTTAAAAAGTGAGGAAGCAGCATTTAGCTGAAATCGGTTGTCTCTTTAACACCAACATCCAGCCTGTTGGTTCTTTTTGTCTGCTGCTGTACCTGGAATTGGGTTTGCTGAGTAAGACTTTCAGAGACTCGTGTCATGTAGGGGATGCAGAGGGTTGGGGATATTACTCAGCTCGTCAGAGCATGGCTGTCATCCCCTCCCTCCTGACAGAGCCAAAGTGTCTGCCTATCCGTCTCTGATCAACGTGGTAATGAGTGACGTCTGTTTTTACCAGCGCTGAGGGCGGACAGAATCCCCATCGATTTGCTGTGATAATCCAGATGTGGCTTCAGGCTGAGGCCCCGCACCGTCCCTCTGAGAGCGGTCCTTATGAGCTTGAGAAAAAAGTCAGACACAATTGCCTTGTAATCAATAATATCGAGTGCTGCGAGCCAGCAGGACTCAGCCGTGTGGCCTTTTTGGACCGAGTAGGTTGGGAGCAGACGTTCAGCATCTGACTCAGAACCAGCTTTATATGCCGGGTATGTGTCACATGCGAGGGATTTGACTCTGGATTGTACAACCCTCATAGTGTGCTTACTCATACAATCATTCAATGGCAGAAACAGAGAGATTGAGACAATAAAGCAGTGGTGCAATGAACAGAAGGAGAAGGACGCAGGAGGAAATATTATTTCCATTGTTGTTATTAAGCACACGTCTGAGGTAGCAGTCATGTACGTGTTTAGAGCTCAACACTCTGATGTTTAATAGCTTGTCTCTGGTATAAGTTACCAGAGAGGAATGACACAGTTATATATATATATATATATATATATATATATATATATATATATATATATATATATATATATATATATATATATATATATATATATATATATATATATATATATATATATATATATATATATATATATATATATATATACAGTATATACAGTTATATATATATATATGTATATAACTGTGTCATGCCTTGATTTCATGTAAAGCCTTGATTTCATGTAATTTTATTGATTCTGGTTTACAGACAATAAAATATTTAATTCAGTGTCTCAGTAAATTGGAATATTACATAAAACCATTAGAAGAGTATATTTTAAATGTTTATCAAACTTCCAAAACATCTGCTCATTGTTATGCTCCTTTTGCATGCATTACTGCATCAGTGCAGTGTGGCATGGAGGAGATCAGCCTGTGGTTCTGCTGAGGTGTTCAGGAAGCCCAGCTGGTTCTGGTAGCAGCCTTCAGGTCATCTGCATTGTTGGTTCTGGTGTCTCTCATCCTCCTCTAGACAATACTCCATGGATTCTCTATGGGGTTCTAGTCAGGTTCTGGTCAATCAAGCACAGAACCACCATGGTGACTGAACCAGACTTGGTACCTTTGGGAGTGTGGACCTGTACCAAGTCCTGCTGCAAAATCAAACCAGCACCACCATAATGTCATTTTAATCTTTTATGTTGAGTTACTTGAACAAACTTTGCACCACTTTGTCCAGTCTCCGGTCCAGTAGTGGCTTGACCCGACGAATGCAACATTTGTAGGATTCTTCTGTGCAGACCTGATTCACTGACCCAGATTATTGAATGATCTATACTTGGCGATCCTCTCAAGGCTGCGTCCCTGAAGCATCTCTACCTTCCACTAAACTTTCCCTGCTCTCTGTGAACAGCCAGCAGCTCCTTTTTTTAAAAATGGCCCGTTGTGTCTTCCCCTCCTGGAAGAGTCAGATGTCTTCTGGACATCTGTCCAACCAGCAGCCTTCCCCATGATTATCCCGTCTGCCGACCCGGACTGAGAGACCATTTAGAGCCTCAGGGAACCTTCGCAGGTGTTTGGAGTTAATAGGCTGATTGTAGCAGGACACCATGAGCTTCCAACATGAAACTCTTTCACAATATTCTACGTTTCTGAGGCACTAACATTTAGCTTTTCATTGTTTTTAAGCCCAAAGGCTCATGTTTCGCTCTGTGTAATGGATCCATATGAAATATGAGTTTCACTTTACAAAATATTTACCTCTAGATGTACCTGTATGTGCGTCTACCTTCCTACGCCATTCAGTGACCTGCTCCTGAAATGTTATGAATAAAAGGTACATTATAAGGTCATTTTAGTGCAAAAACTTGGAAAATACTGTTGGGATGCAGGTTTATCTCTTAGCCGTGTTCGCTTTGAAATCAGGTGGTATCAGAATCAGAATCAGACATACTTTAATAATCCCAGGGGGAAATTACTTGAATTATACTTGAAGACTCATAGTCTCCATTGTAGTATTATATTATTGAAACATAAGGGGTGATATTGTCATGGCTGGGGCCTGTTCTAGTTCATCTGTTCAGGATGCACCATCATTTTAGAAACAAACAGCTCTGAACTACAACCTAACCTTAAATCTAAATAATAGTTTTTAATAATCTAAATAAAAGCAGTAGGTTGTATAGGTAGACATAACGTTGAAGTAGAGAAAAAGCCAATCAGAAAACTAAGGTTAGGTGGAAGTGATGGAAGATGCATGAGAGAGCATTGACTCTAGCTGAGTTGGGTCAAAGGATGGTCAAGGACTGATAGATGGAGACATTACAGCCTCAGCTCTTTGCACCGTAGGATGATGACTCCATGCGCCGAATAAGGGACTTCTTTTATTCTAAAAGCCTTCTGTTGGTCTGGCTGGATTTGATACTCTAAAACCCTTAAATGAGACTTTATAGTGAGACCTAAAACCTTATGTAACAGCACGTTGACCACCTTATAGCACCTTTCTAAATGATACAATCAGGTCTCTGCGTGAAACGATGGACCCACAGCCTGCTATCAATGAATTGGTTTTAATTTTTGAGTGTGGAAGCTAAGACCAAGCCTCGTGCTCCTGGGAAGTAAAATGGGCTCTTTGATTGCCGGCCCCCTCTCCCTCCACGGCACATTGTGAGTGGAGTGATTGGAACGGCGCCTGCTGTATTCACCATAAAGCACACATTACGTCGTCAGACAATAGCCCGGCTCCGCCATATAAAGCCATAAAATGAAACTAATTAACATGCCATTTTCAGTCATATTACTTCAAGTGCTACTATAACTTAACAATAGTGGTATAAGAAATATGTTATACAGAAGAACGGCAAGTCACAAAGAACGTATTGTTGCACAGAGGAAGGACAACTGAATAAACATGGACCGTTGTTTTTTATGCTCCAAACAACAACAGGCGACATTTAAGAAACTTTTATTGGAATTGACCTTTTCAGAAACAGGCAGTTTATTTATTTTAAGATTTACACTTTAGGCAAACTTTAATCGCCCTGAAATCTGTGGCTGAGTTTCTCTTGATGCAGAGTTGCTCTTCTGGTGAATACCTTTGATAGAGGCTACTTTCTGTGTACGAATGTATTTACAAGGTGTGTGCTCCTGTAAAACTGCCAAGTTTAAATGATGAAGTGCAATGTAATATGTGACCATAATGCATCATTTATAAGCATTTTCTACTTTTACTATGACAGGAACCTGGTGTCTGTTTTTTATTCTGTTTCTGCATTTATTTGTTTAGTCCCCCCCCCTCCCCCCGTACATTTTAGTAAACTTGATGAACCTGGAAGGAAGTTTCTTTCTGATATTTGCTCATTTTAATCTGTTAGTTAAAGTGTACAAAATTAAACGATCAAAATGTTCTTATTGTGCAAAGATGCAATACAGGAGAAGGGCAGAGAATAACTTATAGGGTTACATTAAAAACAATCATTAGTATGTAGAAAAATGTGGGACTGGAGCAATGTTGAAAAAAACATGCAAAAACCGGTCAATGAGGCGACGCAGGACCAGGGTCAACACTGAGGATGCTGGTGAGCAGCGGTTGTGTTCGACATGGACCAACACTTTCCTGCATTCTCCACACGCCTAGACTAAGAACACTGTAACACAGAAGGACTTCCTTCTAAAAAACAATTCCCGGCCAATTCTCCCAAAGCATTGAGGGAAAATGTTTCCCAGTCCAATAAAACTAGCACTGCACTTTTGAGCCACAATGTTAAAAGCAGTTTCATGATCTGGGGTTCGTTTTCTTCAGATGCAGCTGGAATTATTGGCAAAGTAATTGATTTATGAAATATTGGATTTATTGGCCTGATTGACTCAAACTCTTTAAGGATCTTGTAGGTAGCTAAAGACAAGTTGTTCAGGATGTACTTACTGTATGTGACCTATAATCTGGAAAAAGGTTTAGATATTTTGGACCAGATTTGTAACAGTCTCCCTTTTTGCATTTTGTTAAATTTTCTTTTTTACATTTTATTTAAAAAGTTATAATTTTCTGTGTGCACTTCTGTGATCAGCAGCCGATCTAAATATGGCCAGTGCAGTTACAACAGGGATGCTCAAAACACTTTTGGGTCTGACCACGTTATAACAGCACGAACTCCTAAATGTCAAACTTCTGAAAATGATCAAGATAAAAGTGAAAAAAATCATTTTTCAAACTTTACAATATAGAATACTAGGATTCATTATATAAACACAGTTTGAATTAGAAAGCAACTCATTTGGATTAAATGTCACCTTGTTTCATTACCTTCAAGACTAATTTGCTGTGAGTGATGCTGAACTGATGCTAACCGCTTGCTTTAGGCGGGCTAAATCATAAACCTTAATCCACATTCAGACAAGGCAGGTAAATCAGCATAATCGCCTTCTTTTCATGGATAAATTAAAAAAAGAGAGGACCATTCATAAGCACTTCTTTTAAAGACTATTTGCCACGGCGGCAAATGAGATCTTTAGTGTGTTTGGGCTGCGTTTTGTCAGCCTGCCTCAGTGGCTGGATCGATGCCACGCAGAGAGAGCTGCTTGGATCAGACTTCCCCGACTCCTTCAAGGTCTTAGCTGTCTGAAGATGAAAGGTTGCTCCGTGTTGTTTCTGCAGTTTTACTGCACAGCCTGACAATGGCCTGGGGTCTCAGTTTGTGTTCCAGGTTAGGCGAGTCAAACCGCAAGTCAGTGAGAGAATTTATCACTCGTTCTCTAAAGCGCTCCCCAAAAATCACCATTAAAATGACACTTCTGATAAAAAAATGAGCTGCTGGCTTTCCTCCTCAAAGAGGCGGTATTATCTTTAAATCCTAGTTTGTCATGAGTTTAGTGTGTGTGTGTGTGTGTGTGTGTGTGTGTGTGTGTGTGTGTGTGTGTGTGTGTGTGTGTGTGTGTGAGTGTGTGTGTGTGTGAAACCTTGTTTCAGTGTTCCTTCGTGAACCTAACCGTGGTAATGTGGGGAAAACTGCATATGCTTTCGTATGACCCCAGTTTTCCTCAAATCCGACCGTCTCTGTCTGTAATTATCAATCATAATCATGACGCATCATCTTAAAGACGTCCCTCAGTGTTAGTAAATGTGTTCTAAGAAAACAAGGATGTTTGTGAGTTTTTGCAGAAATGTACTTGACTTTATTTTTATAGCACTTTAAAATACAACTCAGTTGGCCAAAGTGCTTTACACACTTTTAAAACAGAATAAAAACAGTAAAAAGAACTTCCAAAAGCCAACATTTCAAACAGGGTTAAAGGTCAAAGGGGAAAAAGAACATTTTAAGTGAAGGTTTAAAAGACAGAAAGTAAGTCAGCCTGCCTAACATGTGAAGATAGTTCACTCCAGAGTTTTAGTGCAATGATGGAGAAAGCAACGGTTACCTCCTTACACTCTTTGTTTTTAGAATGAGTAATAAAAACTAATGTGCCAACCTGAGCGAGCAAGAGTGCAGATGAAGCAGGTCTGACAGATACTGAGAGCAAACAATTAAAAACCAATGAAGTTAAATGAAAGTAAAGGTGGAAGATTTATCCAATCCTAGTCCTAATCCTAAAATGAACATCCAAACTCATAGACATTGGCAGCTTTCACGTCTTCAGCCGGGGTCCGAGCACCAAAGGACTTTTCTAATGTATGTCTGTAAATCTCTCTATTTATCTCGTTCTGTCTGTGTGAGTCTCTCCAGATTAAATATAAATGTATTTTATTTAAAATTGAAATTCAGCGAGGAAGCCACTGAAATGCTGCTAAAACTGGAGAAATCTGCTCTCATCTTCTGGTACCAGTTAATAAAACGAGCAGCAGCATTTTGGACCAGCTGCAGTCGAGCCTGTAAAGTTTTGTTAAGCGTTCAGCGTAAAGTGCATCGCAGGAATCACAAAAGCCCTTTTTCTAGTGATATTGTAGAGTGTAGAGTCCAAATAAATGACTGATTGATAACTCCCTGCTCTCAGTCTGACGACTGGTAAGTGATTCATTGATATGAAAATCTAAGGTTTTCAGTAATGTAACACCTAAGTCTGTCACAGCAACTACACTTTAAAACTTACAAATAGAGTGACTACAGACTCCACGGGAAGACGTCACTATGACAAATATTTAAAGCAATGTTGCAGTCTCACAGCTGCATATCCAATCATTATAATAGGATAAGCATCAACCTATGATCATTTCAGTGTTTAAACTGTGAAACTAATCACTAATAACTTCAAAGTGGGGAGAATTTTGTAACATTTACTTATATTTATTACAGAGAAATGTCATAAAGCAGCAGCAGTGACACCTTTTTTTCTCCAAAATCTGTTAAAGATCAACAAAGATTTTGGCTTTTATTTATGCCTCGAAACACACACTGTTTAAAACCCCAAAATATTGCTTTATATGAAGGATTTATTCTCGTTTTAAATAGATGGTTCCAAATCTATAACACATAAATACATAAAATGTGAGCTGCAGACTATTTTAAACTATTAAAAGCTCTTAGTGGAACGTTAATCTGGCATAGAAGTTTACGTTTTGTAAATCTGTTTTTAATGCAGTCGAGACACAGTGAGGTAATAATGAACCTGGAGAGCCACCGTGGTTCCTGGAAAACCTTCCTGTCAAACATGCCTTTAGTGAACACAGATAAAAGGCTACCGTGTTGTGCAGAATTGCATCATTCTATAACATATATTTCTGCTCTAGATCTGCAATAAATAGTTGATCATATATGATGTTACATTATATATGAGTGTTTGGACAGCAGGTTTGTGGCTCCTTGTGATGGCCTCGACCTCACATTGGTAAAACTGACCCAAACTCCTACCTTTGGTTTGCCTACATTTATTTTACAGTTGCAACATTCAGTGTTAATTTAGCAGTTATTGGCCGCATTTTTCAACCCTACCTTTATATTATGTAGTGCACACATAAGACACCTGGATGGGCAAAAAGTGGGAACAGGGGCCAGAAGGACCTGAAATCTGAAAGTGCTTGGTAGCTGGTGTCATGATTGGTGGTTAGACGAGGACCAAAGTGTAGTAACGGACTGGTAACAGGATACTTTAACAATTAAACAAAGTGCCCAATGAGGAATTAGGAGCTTAAATACTGAGGCAGGTTGGAGAATGACGAAACGCTGCAGGCGAGGCAATCAGGGGAAATGAGGAGCAGCCGAGGCAGAGTACAAACAGGGAGCTGAGGAAGGGAGACTGATTAACCAGAGAGAAGCTTAACACAGATAAAAACAAAATAACAGAAATAAATCTGAATGAATAAAGAACATAAGAATAAACTAGAAAAGGAATGAATTAAAACTCAAACACCTTAGAGAACTTAAACAACATGGAAATGGTAAAAACAAACAAAAGAAATCAACAAACTCAAACAGCTCAGGATCAGAGCTGCTGGGGAGAGTTTGAGGTTTACATTCATGTCAATTCCCCGTTGTGCATAATTGGTTTAGCTGAATCTCAATATAAACTTACACTCTTCTTCTTTGTGGCATGTCTGTGTTTTTGCGTGAGGATATTACACTTTTGTTTAAGTTAACTGTCTATTTAGACATTTTTTTTTTCTAGTTACCAGTAAACCTTTTTAGAAGCTGACTAGTTTTGTTACACCCTGAAACTTTTTCTTTAGATTTCAAACAAACTTCTGCTGCTCGATCTGTCACATTCTGGTAAAGATTAAATTATTTTGTAATTACACATTTGTCATAGTTTGTGCTTTTTGTATTTGCTTTGAGAGCCAAAGAAAGCAGATATTATACAGTTATATTATACAAAGCAACTTTATTAATGGACACAGCATGGGGGGCTTACTTACTGTTCTTTGTACGATGTGTGTTTTGCATTTATGAGTGCTGGGATGGATTTATTCATTGTGTTATAGTGAGACTGAGGAGCACTACTTACTCATAGAAAAGCAGAAAACCTACTTTTTTTTTTTTTTTACCTCTGATGATGTCGTTGCCTTGGCTTGGTTCTGATAAGTTTGAAAGACTTTACTTAGTACTGGTTAATGTATCTGCAGTTGACGTTTTTCTAGTTTTTCAGACCTAGAAGGACATGTTGTAGGAACGTGTCAGGCAGGTGGTTGGTGTACTCTGGCTATCTTCTCCCCTCTGTTGACATGATCCCCTCTGCTGTAGGATCACTTTTAATTGAAGAGGACAACCGAGTGGAAAGGTCAAGAGTGAGGGAAGCAGCAACTTCAGCAGAAGAGATTTAAATGTTTCACAGAGAGGGAAGCAGAAATGAATGAGGAGGTGAGCAGACCACATAGCCATTCAGGTTGCATTGTCACAGAAAACCAAAGGCGACAATTCAGAGGAAACAGGAACCTCAAATGAAAACAAATGCATCTATAAAAGCTGACAGAGGTGCAGCGTTAATGCAAACATTCCCAGGGAGCCCTCACCGCACACATTTCCGTAGGCACTGACAAATTTCTTTCTCACTGGCCTGTAAATATGAGATCCTCCATCTGAACTGAATCACCTGCATGCTGCTGCATGCTGCTCACCTTTAAGAACACAACCGCACCAAAACTGTCTTCCTGTTGGATTTTTATTTATTTTTTTACCTCTGCTGTCAGTTTATTTGGCACTTTTTCTCATAACACACCTGAAGGATCAGCAGAAATGTCTCTGTGCAGATTTCATCCAAAGCTAAACCCAAACAGAGGTTTGGAAAAAGGAAGAATTTGACGAAATAACCTTTTATAATAGAACTACAGCCACAAGTCATAGTATTAAAAAAAACAGTAAGAGGAGCAGAGAGAGAGGAAGAAGGCAATCTATATCAGAATTAGTCCTTTTGTCAGTTAAATGTAGAAATTAAATTAAGAAGGAAATGTATAATATAATAGTGTCTAAAGTGTGTTTCTTCTAATTAAGGAATTATGGAAAACATCCTGACTAATTATTGCTCCACACGCTGAGGCGCTTCACTAATTAATTTGTCTGCCAGAGTTGCTGATTTTCTATATTTAATGTTGTTGTTTTTTTATATAATAAACAAGATGGTCTACAGGAAATAATGTGAAGCAGTAAACCTGTACAAAACAGTGATGCTCATAAGATTTATTTTTATTTTTGAGATGCCAAGAATCTCCATTTTTCTTTTACAGGTGAAGTGAGATCTTCACAAACAACTTCTGTTTTAAAGAACCTGTAATTAGAGCAGAATAATCTAGTCTATCTTTGACTAGTTTATGTGTTGCAGTTGTCGTATTTCTCTCAATCCACAGTTGTTCTTGTTGTTTTTGTAAATTTATCACCATCAGCTCCTCACTTTCTCTCAAACACGCCCAAATATAACACTCCTACCTGGGGCAATGCAAGCTGTCAGGTTGTTTTTCTCTCTCTCTCTCTCTATGACATCTTGTAACGCTGAAATATTTACGATTTTCTGCTTTAATCACTCAACATGCTGTACATGATCTGAAATGTGTATGAACAACACATGACCTCAGGTCTATCAGCCTCTTCTCCAAACTGGACCCAATGCAGAACCATGGCTGTTCTCTCTCAGCTCATTGCCACAGAACATTTCCCCTGTAAGGAAGGTATTGTGTACAAATAGATTTGTATAAAGATGCTTTAGCAGCTTATTTCACTTCCTTGTGGTTCTGGAGAGTTTATTAGACACCTTGTTTGATTGTAGTCCTGCTCTCCAAACCAAACTAATTAAGTTCAAGTTTGTCATCCAAATGTTTTTAATATTTGCTGCTAGCTTCCATCTTCCCATGTTCTATTTTGTTAAATTGTTTCTACATTTTATTCCAACTGCTTTTATTCTATCTTTATTTTACTATAATTTAATAATTTAAAGCACTTTGAATTGTAATTTAACTGCAAAGTGCTATATAAATAAATGTGCCTTACCTAATCTGAGTAGCCTACTGTTGGTTGAACGTATTTATGTGTGTTTATTCATCGATAGCAGGTAGAAAACATCCTGTGGCAAAACTAAGCAGCACCTGTTTATGAACCCTGACAGAAACCTCCATGCTGATCATAAACTAACCATAAAACTGACCTATTTTCTGTGTCTCTGTGTGTTTTTCCACGGGGTGCAGGTGATGTCGTGGGTTTCGTGTGTGGGTTCAGGGCGCAGGATGACGGCCGCCAAGCTCCTCCTTCCTTTCCTTCTTCTTCACTCATTCTGCGAAGGTGAGTCCTCCATCCTGCTGATTGTGCGTAAAGCCGCTAAGACCGGTGTTTCATTTTGGGAGATTTGAAAGGAGGAGAAGGGTATTGAGCCTGCGTCATTTCCACGCCGCTCAAACGTCCCGAGCTCAGCGCATGAGCCTATGTTTCAAAGTCTTTGTGTTCTGCAGCTGCAGAGAGACGAGCGTGTTGCTTTCATTTGCGGGAATCCGAGAAGTTCAATTTCAGTTATTAAAAACTCCTGTGAAAGCTCCGTTAAAACACAAAAGAGCCGCCTTAAAGAATCCATCAGTGGAAAACATGAAACTCTAACAAAAGAGGGCTTTAAATAAGTGTCTCTCTTCTAAAAGGCTGTGTGAAAAACAAATTGCTTAAGGTTTGATCGCAAAGCTTTAAAGCAGCAACAAGTAGAACCTCAGGCTCCCACCGTCCTGGCAGACGTTTTAAAAACGTTTTTTACATAAAGGCAAAACCGGAGCACCAAAATATTGTTGCTTTTTATTGGCACGGCCCATTTGGTTGAAGGATGATTTTTTTTTTTTTGTGTCTTGGTTTTACTGAGAAAAAAGTGAGGATTCCCCAAGTCGCAATTCCAAGTGGCAAAGTTGCTACTTTCTGGTCAAACGTGACCTCTAAATCCAACATGGCTGCCATGTGTTTATCACACTGAGCTATATTATACACTGGAGTGCTGATTTTGACAAAAAACTGAAGTCACTGGCCGCCATCTTGCTACTCTCACAGAATCATATAGGATTTAGTTGCAACAACAAGACGTTTTCTGGCTGTGTGAAAATGTTGCATATATATATATATATATATATATATATATATATATCATATATCTATTATATATATATATATATATATATTGTATATATATATAATAATGTTATATAGATAGGGGATGTATCGTATGTATGTATATATACTTTATGTATGTATATATATATATATCTCAGAAATCTCATAATCTTATATATTGGATATATTAACTATATATGTATGGATAGAGATCTATAATACATCAGATATCTAGTATATGTTGTAGATATATAGATATATATAGAGATCTACATACATATACATACATATACATATATATACAGACATATACATATATATATATATATATATATATATATATATATATATATATATATATATATATATATGTATATGTATGTATATATATGTATATGTATATATCTCTGTATATGTCTCTATCTCTCTCTATATCTATCTATATATATATATCTATCTGTATGTCTATATATCTATATACCTCCCTCTCCCTATCTCTCTGTATGTATGTAGATCTCTCTCTATCTATCTCTATCTCCCTACCTATCCCTCCCTACCCTATATACCTCCATACCTCATCTATATCTCTCTCTCTCTATCTATCTCTCTATACATATATATATATATATATATATATATATATATATATATATATGTATATATATGAAACATTTTCACACAGCCAGAAAACTTCTTGTTGTTGCAACTAAATCCTATATGATTCTGTGAGAGTAGGAAGATGGTGGCCAGTGACTTCAGTTTATATATATATGTGTGTGTATATATATATATATATGTGTGTGTGTGTGTGTGTGTGTGTGTGTAAAGCCTTGATTTCATGTACTTTTATTGATTCTGGTTTACAGACAATAAAACATTTAATTCAGTGTCTCAGTAAATTGGAATATTACATAAAACCATTAGAAGAGTATATTTTAAATGTTTATCAAACTTCCAAAACATCTGCTCATTGTTATGCTCCTTTTGCATGCATTACTGCATCAGTGCAGTGTGGCATGGAGGAGATCAGCCTGTGGTTCTGCTGAGGTGTTCAGGAAGCCCAGCTGGTTCTGGTAGCAGCCTTCAGCTCATCTGCATCGTTGGTTCTGGTGTCTCTCATCCTCCTCTTGACAATACTCCATGGATTCTCTATGGGGTTCTGGTCTGGTTCTGGTCAATCAAGCACAGAACCACCATGGTGACTGAACCAGACTTGGTACCTTTGGGAGTGTGGACCTGTACCAAGTCCTGCTGCAAAATCAAACCAGCACCACCATAATGTCATTTTAATCTTTTATGTTGAGTTACTTGAACAAACTTTGCACCACAGAGCTCCGGTCCAGTCTCCGGTCCAGTAGTGGCTTGACCCAACAAATGCAACATTTGTAGGATTCTTCTGTGCAGACTTGATTTACTGAGCCAGATTATTGAATGATCTATACTTGGCGATCCTCTCAAGGCTGCGTCCCTGCAGCATCTCTACCTTCCACTAACCTTTCCCTGCACTCTGTGAACAGCCAGCAGCTCATGTGTGTGTGTGTGTGTAAATATATGTTTTTGTATATTGTTATTTATATATTTATAAATGTTAGATATATATATTTAAATAAATAAAATGCAAAATATTTCAGCACATGACTTTCTCAGTACTTGATAGTTTTAGAACATAACATAAAAGTATACGGCATTTGACATTTTAAAAGTTTTAAGCCCCCCTGAACATGAGAAAATCCTCGTTATTCGATGCTGTAGCGCACATATTCCCTAGTTACTGGGGGAAAATAGGGAGTACCAATATGGCGGCTGGTGGCTTCAAAGCGACTCGTTCTAACAGCAGCTATTAGCACTCCAGTGTATAATAGAGATCAGTGGTTTATTATAGCTGCGTGAAAAAGACTTAGTTTGCACATCTGATGGATTGTAACTCATTAACTCTTTTGCTTCCAGTGCACCCATCGTTAGTGTCCACGTTTTAAAGGCGCTCACTGAGTGCGTAACGCTCAGACGTGTTGGGTTGTAGACGTCATCTTCCCCAGACCGTGGGATTTAGCCGCTCACGAGTTGCTCCAGCTTCTCTCCTCCTTCCTCTCCCTCTCTCTGTCCCCGGCTCCTTCCATCAAGCTCATTAGCACACTGACCTTGCGCTTGCTTCGAGCGTCGCCTCTCTGATCCAGCAAATTAGATTGATGATGGCGGCTGTGATTATTTTTGTTGCCGTAATCCATCTGCATTTCTCTATCCACGCGGTGCTGACTCACGGTAATTAAGACACAGGTACAGACACGGGCCCATTAACCCTCTTCCTCGCCACCTTTCATCCAGTAAAAGCGCTCGCCGCGTGCTCGGGATGTGAGAGCCGCGCTGACAAGCCGGAGACGAGCGTTTGGTTCTGCTCATAAGGGCGCGTGACAGCAGGAGAGCCTCCTGCTTTGAAAGCAAAGATTCAGTCAGTCGAGCGTTCTCACATCAAACAGTTCTGGGCTGGCCCTCATCAGCAACGTGTCGATTTGTCTTCCAGACGACTCAGTTGATCAAAGGCAATTTGTTCCCTGGTCTTTTAAAAGAATCTGCTTGTATCATACCGCCGTCTGACACGACGAAAAGCTGCACAAACACAATTAACCCCCAAAACAGCCGATTAAAGAGCATGCATGACCGGAATAAAAGCTTCTGTTTCACGCAGAAAAGACCAGGAAGATCTTTCTGTGTGAGCTGAAAACATTTGAAGAAAGATTCAGATTAAAGTTACAGGCGGGACAAATGAGATTTAGGATGCTAGTTTAAACAAATGACCCATTTAAATGGGAATGCTGGAGTAAAAAGCAAAGTTTTCAGCTCAGATGTTTCCGTGACATCTCAGGGAAACCGGAGATCCTAATTTGTAGGATCATAGAAAATAAATGCAGCCATAACTTGTTTGGTTCTGGTTCTTGAAGGACTCTAATGATCCGTTGGGTTCACATATGACCAGTTACTCTGAGATATTCACTCCCTTTATAGACAATTTTTGACCAGTTTTGTTAATTTTCAGATTTGTCATTTTACAAACAGGTGAATCTACAACAGGATTCCTAAAACAGGATTTTAGAAAAATTCCCACTGCCTAAAATTATGTTTTTTACAGTAAGAAAACTGATTGAGTAAATACATGAAAGCAGCTTTCTTTGCCCTGTTTTAACTTGTTATCGCTATGATCTGCAGATTTTAACCTACTGGATTCTCATTGGTTGCTTTTTTCTTTGCAAAAAGGACACGTTATCTCTTTTTAAACTTAAGTTGCAAAAGGCTTTGACTGATCCACTTTTTCATGATATGGACACTCTTACTCAGGATCTGTAAGGGATCATGCTGAGACACTGAAGAATAAAGTTGAGCATCCTCAGCATATATGGTCATAGATGTGTGTTGCACAATAATCTGAGACAAAGGGAATATATAGACACCGGTTTATTAGTTTTTCTTTTTATAAATCAGAAAATTGTGGCATGTAATTCTATTCTGCCTGTTTTCCTGCACCTTAAATCGATCAATATTCTTTGCAAATGGACAATTCTAACGTGAAAAGACTTGAACAGTCAAATGGGTATGAGAACTTTTGCGAGGTGCTGTGTTGAACTAACCCAGGAATAAAGGCACACACCCCTCTCCTGTGTAACTACTCTGGTATTGACACACTGAAGAACACATTGCTGGAAATCACAGCAGACAAGAGGTTTGCAGGTAAATGTCTGCTGTGCAATGAAATTCTCTGATGAATCACTGAGTGTCGCTCAGTGATGACAACAGGGAGGCAATCATCACTGTCACTGCAGGCTATGAGTGAATTAATAGTGGAGAAGAGCCCTGCTTCATCCTCATATTTCCCAGTTTTGGTTCATTACCATGTCCATTTCCTCATTAGAGTTCATGGAAAAAGTGCCAAATGTACAATTTAGCTATTTTAAAAATTATATTTCCCTCCATCCTATATCCTGATAGCTGCAGAACTAAAGCAGATGGTGAAATTAAACACTTTGTTTTCAAGACAATTAAGACAGTTTCACCAAATAAACATGTTTAGGAACATCTACAGTTGAACTGTGCATCCCGATTTGAGTCTGAACTCATCTCAATGTCATCTGATGACGTATGATAGAGAAAAGTAAAAAAAAAAAAAAATGATCTTGTGCAATTCACAAAAGCTAATTGTAAACTGAAAATGTAAGAAAATGGCCACAAAGGTCCCTTGTCTGCCTGACAGGAGCTTTGTTCGGCCGTATCAATGCAGCAAAATAAACATTTTATGTTCAACCATTCAACCATTCAACTAATGGCTTTTAAAATTACTTTTTACAAATTAGATTAATGCTCATGCTGCTGTGCAGAAATACAATGCCTTGCAAAAATATTCACCTCCGTTGGCTTTTTACCAATTCTTTTACATTCCAACCTTATATGAGAGAAAAATATTTGAAAAATTTTTTAAAAAAAATTTAAATTGACAAATAACTGGTATGTGCATATGTATCCACTCCTTTTTGCCTTGAACTCCCTAAAATTGTGCTGCAACCAATTGCTTTCTAAAGGCAAGGCAAGTTTATTTATAAAGCACTTTTCAGTAATAAGACGATTCAAAGTGCTGTACATAAACATAACAAAATACAAACAGGAAAGAAAGAATTACAAACTGAAGGAAAACATTACAGATGAAGCACATTGCATTGGAACAGCAGCAGCAAGTCAGATACAGGATAAGGCAAGCTGGACTACAAACTTGAACATCAACATTTAAAGGCAAATCTATATATATGGGTTTTTAACCTTGATTTAAAGGAACTCCGGCTTTCAGCACTTTTACAGTTTTCTGGAAGTTTGTTCCAGATCAGTGGAGCATAGGCAAAATTTATTTATATAGCACAATTCAGTACAAAGACAATGCAAAGTGCTTTACATGATTAAAATATAGAAATATAAAACAGAATAAAAGCAAGTACGAATAAAATGTAGATAGAAAATAGAACATTAAAAAAAACACTAGTGGTGTTTCAGTTAACTAGAACAGTTGAAGGCAACCCTAAACAAACGGGTTCTGGATCAGCTGCAGCTGTCTGATCCACTTTTTAGGCAGACCTGTGAAAACACCGTTGCAGTAATCAATTCGACTAAAAATAAACGCATGGATTAGTTTTTCCAGATCCTGCTGAGACATTAGTCCTATAATCCTGGAAATGTTCTTCAGGTGATAGAAAGCCGACCTTGTAACTGTCTTTAGATGCTTTTGGAGGTTCAGGTCTGAGTCCATCACTACTCCCAGATTTCGGGCCTGATCATTGGTTCCTAGCTGAAGCGACTGAAGCTGTGACCTAACTTTTGATCTTTCCTCTATTGGTCCAAATATTATTACTTCAGTTTTGTTTTTATTCAACTGAAGAAAATTTTGGCACATCCACGTATTGATTTCTTCTAGGCATTTACTCAGTGCTTGAACTGGTTTATAGTCACCTGGTGACATAGTGATGTAGAGCTGTGTGTCGTCTGCATAGTTATGGTAGCTGATGTTGTTATTTTTTATTATCTGAGCTAGGGGGAGCATGTAGATATTGAAGAGGAGGGGACCCAGGATGGACCCTTGGGGAACCCCACATGTGATTTTTGTCATCTCTGACGTAAAGTTACCTACTGATACAAAAAAGTCCCTGTCCTTTAAGTAGGATTTAAACCAGTGGAGAGCTGCACCAGAGAGGCCGACCCAGTTCTCCAGGCGTTCTAACAGAATGGAGTGATCGACAGTATCAAATGCTGCACTGAGGTCCAACAGAACCAGCACGGTGGTTCTTCCACAGTCTGTATTTATATGGATGTCATATAAATACAGACTGTGGTGAGTACGGAAACCTGACTGGAACACGTCAAAGCGGCTGGTCATTGTTTAGAAGGTATTTAACTGTTATAAGTCACATAATTAGTAAAATGAAGTCCACCTGTGTGCAATCTAAGGGTCACATGACCTGTCTGTATAAACACACCTTTTCAGAGGTGGCAGCCTCTTGGGCTACAGCCCCACTAAGCAAGAGGCATCACACCATGAAGACTAAGGAGCTCCCTGATAAGTCAGGGTGAGGTTATAAAAACTATATGTTCCTCCAGAATACCTCCAGATGTATCATCTTTAAAGGAAAGCACCTGGCAAATCTCATCTGGTTTAAGAGGAAACATTGACAGGTGTTGCAATGACCTAGTCAAAGTCCAGCCCTCAATCCAATGGAGAATCTGTGGTTAAACTTGAAGACCACTGTTCACAAGTGAAAACCAACATGAAGCAGCAGGAGGAGTTTAGCCTGAGGCCAGATGTGGTGAACTCACAGAGACACCTGCAGCTGGACTTGCTGCACAAGGTGGCTCTGTCTACAAACTAATGACTTTAGAGGGAGTGAACAGTTAGGCATGATGAAGTTTTAATTATTCTTTTTCCTATTTGATTTTTGTGTCAGAAAAAGACACGGACTCTAAATGAAATGGTGCAAACTCTGAAACAATCCATTTTAATTGCAGGTTGTGAGGCAACAAAACACGAGAAATGGCGAATAGGGTGGATCCTTCTGCAAGACACTGGATGTCATGTCAATAAAATGATATAATAACAGACTAAAATATTCAGAACAAAATGTTGGTGCCACTACTGCAAGAATCATATGACCACACTGAAGGGATGAGAGAGAGGCAGGAGCTGAAACATAAATCTATAACTCACATATATAAATCTAGAGCTTTAATACGTCTGCCGAGTAATAATAATTGAGATTTCAACATTAACAGACTTGCTACCAGAAAATGACTTGATTATGTTGAAATTACTGGGGAAACAACATAAAAAATGCATCTGAAAACTGCATCAATTCATAGTTGAAATCCTGAAGCACTGAGAACCTGCCAGCACTGCCAGCTGTTAAAATGACTCAACCTGTTGCAGGTTTCCTTTCTAAGCAGGTTTATTGATGTTTCAGAGGAATAGGACATTTGCAGAAGGTCAGATTTCAACAAATATGGAAAGATTTCATGCATAAACCCAACATAACCTCTGAAGGTGTGTTCTGCTGACCACATCTTTGTCCTGTTTGTTTGTGATTCTTATTTCCAGACCATTCCTCAGACATTCAGTTTTTAAACCATGGATACTTTAATATTTTTTAATTGTTGCCTTGATTTACCACGTTCTGCTGTCCAATCATGATAAGTCTCTAGTGCTTTGTGTTCATACCTTGAAAGCAGAGATGGAGTCGCCGTGGCCACAAACGTACAGCAATCAAATCTGCAGCAGATGATTAATTGCTCTGTGTTTTTAAATGTAAAGCAAGAGAATGACTTTTTTTCTCTCTCTCTCTCTTCTCCACAGGCTCCAATCAGCCTCCGCGCTTCACCAATTTCTTTTTCTCAACATATCTCCTCATCTATGAAGACATGCCTATTGGTGAGTCTGACAAGCGTCAACAAGTTGCATTAAATGTGTCAGTGGGGTCTTAAGAGGTGCAGCAGCCCGGTTGCTTCTTTTTGAATGTATATGCGCCGCAGAAACACGATCTGTGATAATATACGTCAACAGTTTATGCTCTGACAGATGCGATGACATCTGTGCACTCATTTCCTCCCATAAGGCAACTCCGTGTTTAAACATGACATAAAATGTACCTCTTAGAAGGATAAATGATGTAAATTTTAAATGCCACAGTAAGATTATTTACAAACTTTCTCCAAGAGCGTCTGTTTTGGGATATTTTTCTGAGAATCAAATACGAGGTTGTGTCCAATTTGTTGCAGAGCTGTTATTCTCATACTTATAATTTTGTTTGTTGCAGTGATTGACGGGGCAATTTCAACATGTCTGGCTTTTCATCTTCTCTGTGTGTCATTGGCTTAGAATTAAAATCCTTTTCGTGGGATTGATTTGATTGAAGTTTTATTTTTTTTTCATCAAATGAACTTTACTCTTCCCCAGACTGTCAGCAGTCTGAGTCTTGGATTGTTGTCTTGTGCTGACGTCCTCTGAGCTGTTGTTTGTGAATGGGAACATGTCTCGGTCTTTCCTCTCTCCATCCCACCGCGGCAGTAAAATGTGTAATATATTCTTCTTATTCAGTTTGGAAAACTGTCCAATTTTAGAACAAATTTACATTGGGTTTGACTGGCAATAATTCAAAATTGTCCATTGTTGTCAGGTAAAAGGTCAAAGCTGAGTGCCCTTAACGAGCGGGTGAATCAATGAGTGCTTGTAAAAGTTAGTATAAACATTTATTTTTGATTGTTTTTTTTTGTTAAACTTGCAGTTCAGGGACACCAAAATAACGTAGGAAGGTATAACATCAAAAAGTTGGAAGTATTAATGTGGATTAAATTGGATACACTCCTGGTCGAAATCTTAAGATTGAGGACGCCCTTACAGGTATTTGCAATTAGTGGTGCTGGAGGATAATTGGGTTGAAATTAGAGCTTGAAACGAAGAAGAGAGAAGAATCACGGGGAAAGAGACAAAACAGATGGAGTAGGAAGATTGTTGAGAACTGCACCTAAACTCAAACATGCTGTTTACAACTGATCAAAGGTTTAGCAGCTAACTTTAGAAATTACAAAAGCTTTGATGTCATTTCCTGTCAGGCATTCAAACGCTCGTCCGTCTGATGGCAAAGGCAAAAAGGGCTTTGTTTTGTCTTTGAACACGGTTCAGCTGCACAAGCAAGTCTTCTGGCTGATCAGGTCTCGTCCACTGAGGTGAGATGCAGTAAAACATTTTAAATTTAATAAAAAAAAATCTTAGAGAGGTTTGGGACAGACAGGTAAGGTGGGAGACCACCGAAGCAGTTCCCCTGCGCTCGGTTGGAAGAGCCGATTGATGTTCAGCAGATCCTAATCCCAACATCCGGTCCTCGCTGAAGCTGAATGTTCCACAACAGCCGTAACAGGGAACCTCTGGGAAACAACGTTAAATAAGAAAAAAAGATTTATCAAGGCCACGTCTGCTGCCTTGTCCCCAACTTGTCTGGAAACACGGAACACTGAAAGGTGGAGAAAACGTTTTACTCTACGCTACAAAAAACCAGTTTAATCTGGACGCTCCTGATGGATGAGGAAATCCCTGGAGATGTTTCCTTCGGTGCACAGTGGAGGAGGCTTCACCGTGATCTGCAGAGGACTTTCAGTCAATGCAACAGAGGACCTTCAGGTTGCACAGGTGTGTGAAGCTGCTCCGTCTGTGCAGGTGTTGCACCAGGAGGATAAGAGCAATGTCTCTTCCTCCCATTTCTTCTTTTTGAATTTTGAGGCCCAACTTACAACTTGGTTGCAATTACCAGCATAGTGCATAAGAGATTACACAGTGATGTTCTCTGAGTTTGATTCTGCTTTACCTGAATGTTTTGCGCTGTAGCGAGCAAAATGATGTCCAACCATCACACTGGCAGCGGTAAATCCAGGACCTTTGCTCCGTATAAGTCTGCCGTGTTGGTTGTTAAAGGGTAAGATGATTCTGGACGCGGCGGTGAGCCGGGACACTAACCACAGAAGGACATGGATGTGTTTCCCCAACCTATACGCCTGGGTTGCTCTCTGGCCATGAATTAGCGCTGTGCCGTAAGTCAGCCGGGCCTCGGTCCAGTACCGCCTTCCACTAGTCCATTGAGCTGTCAGTCATGTCCTTGGCCTGCTCGGTAATGGCTTCCCCCAGTGATGTGACGGTGAGGGTGGATAGAGTGATCAGGCAGAGGCCATTTGTCAAGATTATAGTTTATTAGCTTAGCAGATGTCCTCATGGAGGTGGTCCTTCCATTTAAACACACACACACTGGTTTAAGAGAAAATAGCATGGTCTTTAGTAGAGGATGATGAAGTTTTTGGATGTTTAATCAGTGCACTGCAAAAAGGGAACTAAAAATAAGTGGAATTTTCTTGGAATGAGTGTATTTGTCATTGATTTAAGCAGGTAAATAAAATTATCTGCCAGAGGAATGAGTATTTTGACCCCTAAAATAGGATAATTAGATACCCTGCACTTGAAATGAGATGAATTGAGATGAATTGTTCCTATTTTAATTGCAAAACTCGTATTCCATTGGCAGTTCATCTTATTTATCTGCTCAAATCGAGGACAAATACACTCATTTTAAGAACATTATGCTTATATTTAGTTCCTTTTTTGCAGTGAAACTTAAAATTACATATTGTCCAACTAATGTTTCCAAAAGCGTCCTGTAATTCCCATCTAGGTGAGTCTGTAAGGCTCGTATTCAGAGTCGTATAAATGAACAGAACATGCAGCAGCCCTTCGGCGGAGCGGCACAACTTGAGCGCGATGCTCAGGTTTCTGCAACTCTCTCACATTAAGTTACCGCGGCGCTCATTTGGCCGAGTCACGGCGGTGATCCGGCAGCATCTGGTCCATGCGAGCAGCTTGTGACGTGAAACCAGAAGCCTGTTTGTCCAGCGGCTAGCTGACTGACACTAGCACAAAGAGGCCATTGACACTGCGGCGCAGAGATGAGGAAATCCACTCCTCCAGTAAAGCTGATCTCACACGTTTCCCACTCGGGGGACGCCGTGTCATCCTGCCTAGAGAGCGCATCGGTAACCTCAGAGCACGACCTCTTTACCAGCAGACTCGGCGCTACGTGGCATGCATGAGTGCATCCTCCACGTTGCTTATCACATCAACGGGGGCGCAGACATAAACACGGCTGCTCCGTAGCGGGCTAGAAGTGATTCCGCTGCCGTTTCTGAAGCAGCAGGCTCCGACGGGAAGCTGTGTGGGAAAATGCTCTGGAGATGTAAAACATAATTGACACAAGGTCCTGGCTGAGTGTGAATTCACGCTGCCGGCATGCTTAATAATGTGTTTTACAGCCCAGATCAGTCCTGTCTCCATTGTTTGTTGTGCAAGCAGGAAATAACATTCTCAGACTGCATTCTTAGATGAGACTGGACCAAAGAGATTACAATCCTGGTTGTTTTTGTGTGCGTGTTGTAATGTGACAGCTTCTTAGATTCAGATTTGTGTGTTCTTGTACTTGCAGCTGAGTGAGAAAATGTTTTGATCATTTTCCTAGTTAAGTGAGGACTTTGATGCAAAGTGAGGACCTTTTGTTTGGTCCTTACTTTTAGGCTACGTACACACTGCAGGTCTTAATGCTCAATTCCGATTTTTTTGTGAATTCAGATTTTTTTTTGTATCCGTTCACATTTCCAAATATATGCGACTTGTATGTGATCTCCTGTGTAAACTGCATGCATACGCCTAAGTGTCCCGCATGCGCAGTAGAGGACGCGATAACGTCATACGTAGCAAGCGTGCTCAGTGTTTACTGATACAGACTTCATTCATAATTTTCGAATGACAAAGGCAACCTTTATGTGCGTCTGAACGGATCTCTTTAACTCTCTCACTTAAAAACACACCTCTTCGGCCAAAGCGGTGAGTAAACGCGTTGCCGTGGGGCTGTATTGACTTGAAACAGGTGCTTGTTATCGCACAATAGTCAACCTCTATGGCATAGCCAGGTTCATCGTTAGTGACGTTTGTCAAGTATTAAGGACATGTAGGTCAGATGAATGCGACCTGTATGGAGTTAGTTTCATGCCAAAACGTTGTACACAAAAAAATGTGTTGCACACAAATTGTAATATTCTGAGTTCTGTTATGGTTTATGTTAGTTTTAGTTTTTCCTTCTCTCTCCTGTCTTTTATTATCTGGCTGTTTGGAGTTCTGTCTTGTCTGGTTTCTTGTTTAGATTAGTGTTTACTGTTGTAGTTTATTCTGTTATGTCTTCAGAAGTTTCTTAGTTTTGGTTTGTTTGTTTTTTTATCTGTTCTTGTTTTGAGCCTCTGCACTGATGTCTGGTCTAATTACTTACTCTGCACACCTGCCTAACTCCACCCCTGCTGCAATCACCTCTCACCGGTTTCACCTGTTTCCACCTCCATATAAACTGCTGAGACCAGACATCAGTGCCAGGTTGTCCTGTTGAGTTTGGGTGAGTCTCCTCCTGCAAATTCTGTATGTTGGTTTGCTTTTTGGATTTTTGACCCCCTTTCCTCCAGAAACCTGAGCCATTCTGTCCGGTCTGTTCCTGCCTTGTCTGCCCTGCTCGTTAGTTTATTTTTTGTGTCATCTTTTTGTTTTTGACAGCCTGTTTGGATTTGTCCCCTGTTCTTTTGATTTTGTTATTAAAAAGCTTCTTTTAAAAGAAACCTCTGCTGGTCTGGCTGAATTCTGGGTCCTTTCCCTCTGATCATTACACAAATATAACTTGTTTTGTACACACAAAAATTTGTTTCACCCACAAATACATGTTTTGCAAACTGTAGCCAAACATTGCACTCAAAATATCATTTATAAGTTTTCCCCGAGTACAAAACGGTCTCTGCTCACACAAAACAGCCTCTGCTCGCACAAAACAGCCTCTGCTCGACTACGAAACAATTCCACACCCTCTGCGGTAAATGGTGAGCTATTACTTTTTCATCGGGAAAGTTTAGAAATTTACCTGTGGGCTGCTGATGCTAGCTGTGTTAGCTGTGATATCATGTCTTTCTTCCTCAGCCAAACCAGCGCGTTTCAGTTTTTTTTTCGGGTGCGCCCCCTGCTGTCGGGAAGTCTGAACAACAACAACAACTCTTAATGCATCACGTGACTTTTGGCAGAAATTTACCGCAGAGGGTGTGGAATTGTTTCGTAGTTGATCAGAGGCTGTTTTGTACTCGGGGAAAACTTATAAATGATATTTTGAGTGCAACGTTTGGGGACAGTTTGCAAAACAAGTTTTTTTGGGAGAAACATATTTTTTTGTGTACAAAACAAGTTATATTTGTGTGCAACACATTTTTTGTGTTCAACCTTTTGACATGAAACTAACTCCATAGACCTGGCCGTACAGACACAAGTCTGATTTGAAAAGATCAGATACGTATCGCATTCAGGACCACATATCCAAGCGGCCTGGGTCGCATTTGAAAAAATCTGATCTGTGTTGTTTAGACTGTCATTAAAAAGATCAGATACAGGTCGCATATGGGCAAAAAAATCGGAATTGGGTCACTTCAGGCTGCAGTGTGAACGTAGCCTTGTTCTGGTCCAGGAATTAGTTTTAGGACTAAGGTGTCAGTTAGGTATGGGTTGGGGTTAGGTATACAGCAGTAAAAGTCAGGGTCAGGGGTAGGCTATAGAAAGGCTTGAAAATGAATGGAAGTCTGTGGAAGTCAAGGCACGGTCCTCACTATGTACATTAAACAAGGATGTGTGTGTGTGTGTGTGCCAGGAAAATTAAATGTGTAATTAGACAGAGACAACACTTTGATTAAGCGCTCTCATCTTCTGATCCACTTTGCCCTGATTCGGCAGATTAAGCCCTCTACAGAGTAATTAACTTATGGAAACACAATAATATTTGTGGGAAATAAGAAACTTCCACCGCTCGCTGGAAGTGCTTCCTAATGTGGCGTGGCGCGTGCCAGCTTAACGTTCGACACGGATGTGTGATTTGGCTTCAGATCTCAGCCCAGGCGTATTCAGTAAAAGCACATATTAATGTGTTTGGAATAAATTATTGTATAGTCTGAAAATCAATAGTTTTTTTTATTGAGAGGGGAAGAAGCCTCTGAGAAGTGGGAGTACAGCAGAGGTGAAGCTGCTGGCAGTATTGATTACTTTGAGGTTTTTTTTTCAACCACAAGACAAATGAGCATAAAGACTGAATGCATATAGAAATAAACACGGCCCAATATCCAGTTTCTTTTGCCCTTTTGCTGTTGCAATAATAATAATGATGATAGTTGTGATAGTTTTATTGATGAGAGGTTCCCCACTTTGACATTTTTCAGTGTTTTTTATATTGTTAATTTATTCTGCTGTATCATCTCCATCATCCTCAGTGAACTACATAAAACTTAGAATGCATTATCACATTGTTGTTTCTTCATTTACATAATGTCTATAAAACAGTCTCGGCCTTTATTTGATTGACAATAACCGTGGCACACGTCGCCAGGCACTAGCAGACTTCTTGTGTCACCGTGCCAGACTCATGGCACACGTGGGTTTCTTCCTCTGGGATTTAGTGCCGTGTATTTGACTCTGGCACAGTCTCTAATGCCATGATTGCCGCTGGGGCCACTTTGGATTTCACAGACCACTTCAGCTCAGGTTGTTCCCTTGGCCCCCAGGTACTTCTTGTTCTTCTCATGCTCCTCCTTTCTGCTCTTGAATCCCCCAGCTGTTTCATTAGGAAGAGATAAAAGAGTCACTTCCCTTTCACTATTCTAGTCCTGAATTAGAACAATCCGAGAGCAAAACTTCAGCGTTACCAACCAGGGATCCTTGAACTGGCCTTTTTAAACCAAAGTTGGTGTTGAGCTGGGAGGCTAACTGCACAGAACTGCTGGGAGACGGAGGCGGGGCTGCTGAACCGTGTGCTGACCTCAGTTTACAGCTTGAAACAACTGTGCCTTTATGGTCTGCTGCAGTAGTGGCCTTAATTTGACAGTAGATTGACGGGATATGAGGTTAATAGAGAGAAAGGGGAGGTCGTGCTGCAAAAGTCCAGGGCTGGGACTCAAACCCAGGGTTGAGGCCTCGAGGCAAGGCAAGGAAAATTTATTTGTATAGCACGTTTTAGTACAAAGACAATGCACAGAGCTTTACATGATTAAAATATAGGAAAATAAAACAGAAAAAAGGAAAGTTGGAATAAAATGTAGAAAAACATAGAAACAAAATAAAACATGGGAAAATGGAAACTAAAAGCTAATATTAAAAGCAGTTGGACTACAAACTTGACCCAGTGATGTTTCAATTAAACTTATTAACTAGAACAGTCAAAGGTAATCCTAAACAAATGGGTCTTTAATCTTGATTTAAAAGAACTCACATGGGTTACATGCTCTACCCCTGTAATTCCAGATGTTTCAAAGGAACCATCACACCAGCAACTGAAATTCATCCACATTTGCACAAATTTCTTTGTCCTATTTAGAGTTTTCTTTGCAAACTTAAAACTGGAAACATGTTTTCCTAAAGAATATCATTAATTAGAAATTCCAGCATAATACCACATCTTAAATTCAAATCTGAAATGTCTCATCTTATTAAATGCTGCACAGACACCCTAACATCGTGCTTAAATGTGTCTAATATGCAAATGATTTTCACTTTAATTCACTTCTAAATACTGACAGCTCCTGCAAAAGAATCAGGGTAAAAACAATCAGCCTTTTAGTAGGATCCTAGAAAACATGACTTTATTGAAAAAAAAACACAGTATGTTTGTATCCGCACTTGTTCTCCTTACCCAGGAAAGGATACTTCACAACATGTTTACATATACTCTAAAAATTTAGCTTAGATGTGTGAACAGGCAGAAATAACATTTTGTAGAACAATGGCATAAACAGCAAGGTTTTTGGTTGTCTTAACATTCACTGGATGTCATCATTGCTTCCGTATCTTCAAACTGTCTCTGATAGAAGAAGAAGAAAAAAGACATAATAATTTGCTACCACTGAATTCAAGAAGAATACCAAAGTAATTTAATGGTTGGGTTTTTATTTTTTTGAACTTAATAATGAATGCATCTGCATAAAATGTGGCCAAGTTATTGTTGCACTGTCGTGTTCAACAGTCATTAAAACACATAAACAATTTCATAATCTTGAAAACAACAATTAGCTGCTTTAATGTGTCATTATAATGCTGGGATGGCAGTGCTGTGTTACAGTGTGTGTGAGCTGAACAAGGCAGAATCAGGTGTTGAAGTCAAAGTACTTCTGTTAAACATCTAAATAAAGAATAGTCACAGCCGAGTTAGAGAGAATGTGTAAAGTGGGAGAATAGAGCGTGAGGACTGCTCCTCTCTAAGCAGTGAGGCCTCATAGGCTGGTTTTATGAGGCCAACACAATCATTGTCAATAAATCAGAATATTATTGAAAAGGTCATTTGTTTCAGTAACTTAATTAATTAAATGAAACGCTATATAGACCTGAGACTGGAGTGAACCTTCACCCTCCAGCAGGAAAGCGACTCTCAAAATCCAGACACCTGAACTGAACCGTCTCACTAGCATGCAGTCAGGCTCTGTGGAGCTCTGCTAATGAGCTAATACTGGAGTCAGGTGTTGAAGCAGTGAATGGTGGGAATGTGAAACAGATGGTTCAGATCAAAGCACATACATGTGTTAGAATGGCCTAGTCAAAGGCCTGAAACTTTAACAGCGATGTCTCCAGGCACTCCATCCAGTTGGATGGGTTAGAGTTGAGCTGTTTTCTAAGGAATGTTCATCTCTGTCAGCCGCAAACTAAAACATACCTTGACAAAATGTTGAAAAACCTCAGGGTTAGGAATATTTTTTGCAAGGCAGTGAATGTGAAACCATCATAACACGGTGTTTTTTTTTTAAATTCCTCTAGAGACAGTTTTGTCCACTCCTGTCCTCCAAACACTTTCAGAAAGTGAGAGGTGACAGACCTGATTTTGCTCCAATGCCTCTGGCTTGTCAGAGGCTCATAAACCTGAGTTTGCAATGAATTATTTGTAACAAAGGGAAGAGAAACAAGTCAGGAGGCAGACAAAAACCCATTTATAGTACAGTGTTTTGGTGCTTATTGGTATTTTAATTAAGTGTTCAGAACCTTTATGGGCTGTATGTGTTCAGTGTTGACTTCAGATTAATCTTTTCTAAAACAGTTCATATTGTAGTACTTTCTCCATTTTCTCATTTATTTTTGCTCAGGTAAACAGGTTGAGATAAAAGTGATGTAATTGTGTGTGTGATACTGAAATTTATTTTATTGTATCTGTGGAAACGGAATGTGATACCAGGTTGAAGTCAAAGCAGCCACTGAGCTGCTGACCATCACTATACAGCAGGAGTTAGTTGTCCACTCAATCACCGAACGAGCATATTAGAAGTGTATCTGGTCTTTAACCAGGTTTTAAGTTATTGAGTAATAACTTAAAATAAAGCCAGAATGGATAAACTGCATGTGAAAAGATATAATGACAGCGTTGTTGCTTCCAGAGGATTTATGAGGGAAAGAAGCAGATTCTGCAAAACAAACGCAGTTTTATTTATATAGCTCCAATTCACAACACATGTCACCTTAAGGCATTTTCCAAAGTCAGACTCCATCAGATCCTCCAGATTGGTCAGAAAGTTTCCTCTAAGGAAACCCAGCAGGTTGCATCAAGTCTCTCCAAGCAGCATTCACTCCTCCTGAAAGAGCGTAGAGCCACAGTGGACAGTCGTCTGCATTGTTGATGGCTTTGCAGCAATCCCTCATACTGAGCATGCATGAGGCGACAGTGGAGAGGAAAACTCCCCTTTAACAGGGAGGAGAACCTCCAGCAGAACCAGAACCAGGCTCAGTGTGAACGCTCATCTGCCTCGACCCACTGGGGCTTAGAGAAGACAGAGCAGAGACACAGAAAGCACAGAAGCTCACATTGACCCAGGAGTACTTTCTATGTTAGATGGTAATAGAGGATGATCTGCCTCCCCTGGATGATGTCACAGCTAACAGAACACCAGACCAGGTGTACCTTCTATGAAGAGAAAAATGACAGAGAACAAAAAGTTAAAAGTTGAAATAACAACAAAAAATGCCAATTGGAGAACAGTAGGAGAACATAGCAGAGTGAGAGAAATAGACCCTGATGTCCTCCAACAGCCTAAGCCTAGGAAAGTACCTCTGAATAACTGATCGTCTTCACTGTGACCACCTCTATAACAAACAGGAGATTTGGTCAATTCCGGGTCGGCACCGGGTATGTCGAGAAGAAAAGGGCTCAGCTGTGACCAAAGAGGCAACCATTGCTGCCCTTCCCTTTGGGAAGTTCCACAAAGACATTTGCAAACAAGTTGAAATCTGTCATTCACCAGAGAGGAAGAATTCACAAATGGGAAACATTTAAAGTGGTCTCTAGTCTTCCCAGGATGAAACAAGCCAGCAAATTTTCCAAGATCAAGACTGGTCAGTTAGAAAGTCAGTAACCACCTTAGTGGATTCTGGACATTGAAGCTCAAGGACCCCAAGGCTCTGAGACGTGGAGACCTTTGTTTAATTATGTGCACAGATCATGACAAACCTCAAGACACCGTCATATTTACTATTTATTGGAGTTGTTTTGATCAGGTGATTAAACCTAAGCCAATAAAACATGGCACCTAAATGCCTCCATTAAAATAAGGCCATGCAATAATCTCTGGGACAGGTTTACAGAAAAGTCAAATCTACAGCAACTCCTTTCCTCTCTGTTTGATCAGACAAGTTGATAATTTATGTTTTCTGTTTCCCCTCCAGCTCTTCATGTGGGACCAAAATGTAGTTTCTTCTCCAGCATCATAAACAAAGTGCCTTAGCTATCCCTATCTGCTGCTGCCGGTCTGTAGCAGAGATAAGCTCCGCCTCTGTCTAAGTGGAGACGCCTCAAACAGAGAGACAGGCAGCTCAGGTGCATTTCTGCCCCCAAGTTGAAGAAATTTAAACCTTTCCTCTTTAGATTTCAAACCCACCCCTCTGGCTTATGGCTTGGTCAAGTTTGCCCACCACTTCCTAAACGTACCCACAGTTAGCCGTGTGGATGCCTGCTTCCATGCCTGTGTGCGTCACTAATTAACATAGTTAACTTGACTTTCCCAGTTCCTCCAGCGCATTGTTTGCAGCCTCCCAGATCTGACTGCTGTCTAACTCGTGGCTGTGATGCGTGTGAGCGTGGCTGTGTGTCTGTGCAGCCGACGCAGTCCTCGGCTCTCCAGCACAGAGCGGGCTGCTGGGCGGCAGATCAGCTTGGTGCAGCTGCTTATCGGGCCCAGGTGGGTCACGGCTGATACCTGCCTGAGCCGCATGGAGCAGCTAACCTGGAAATTGATGTTTCACATCAGCGACCACTTCTCTTTGCTCCGACGCAGAGAGCCAGCCGAAATGAGAATGGGGAATTTATAGGCGGCTGTGTGTGGGAGCATTTCTGAACGTTGGCCTGTGTTTGCTTCTGCTGGTGGAGGTTTTAGTGGGTTTTTTTTCTCTTTGGAGCCGTGAAGATGGAGTGACTGAAGTGTTAATGTATGATAAAGACCGATATTTCATACGTTCAGCCTGTTTAACCTATGCTAAGATATTAAAATATGATGGCTGTATATCATTTGAGCAGATGATGCAAACAGGTGGCTTAAATTTAAGACACCTCCAAGTCTCTGGATTTATTGTGTATTGTCACTATGCAACAAGCATTTACAGCAGATAAAGCTGGAGCAACGTGAACGCATGAGGAACACGTGTTTCTGCAGGTAATGGTGACATGATGTGTAGGGTCATCTACAGAGAAACAGGGAGATCTTATTTCTACATGGACAAAGAAAAAGACTCATTGGAAAATGTCAGGACAGAGAAGCTAAATAATTGGACCAGGCTATAGGTAAAATTGTGTGGCCTTTACACCATATAGGGAATTTTCAAAGTAGTAAAAAAAGCACTATGTAACATCTTACAGATGTCTTCAGATTTTGCTCTTTTTGCTGCACGTAAATGTTTTTATATAATGAATAAAAGTTATTCAGATAAAGATAAAAAGCTTTTCCAGGTTCTGCAAAAGCTTTTTTCTCTGCTGCCATCAGACTGTTGAACTGCTGTTGAACTGCTGAACTATAACCCATAAACTCTGCACAACATTCGCATATTTGCACATTTTGCATTATTGCATCTCCATCTGGTATTACAAATGCTGCCGAACTCTTAGTTTTTAAATGCATTCTTTCACAAATGTCCTTTGCACAATCAAATTCTGTACATACAAATGGTTTTTAAAAAATACTCACCTGTACACTGTGACTTCTCCTGCATTGTCTACATTTCAATTGTTTACTTTTAAATCACTGCTGCACCTTATACTGTAATTTAATTTTATTGCAATTTACAAGCTGTAGGCAACGAAATTCCGTTCTGTACGCAGTCTGTGCATACAAAATGACAAATAAAGCTGTCTAAGTCTAAGTCTAAAGGGAGGAAAGGCATCCAAAGCAGCTGGACCCATGTGGGAAAATATTTGCTGAAGTGATTAGTTGGAAGATGTTAATCCAGCAGTATTTTAGAAAAGAATCACCAGTCAAACATGGTGGTGGCTGTGTGATGGTCTGGGACCGCCTCGCTGCTGCAGGACTTGGACGACTTGCAGAAATTGGAGGAATCCTTCTAGCTGAAAACCATAAGGAAAACGTCCAGACATCGATTCCTGACCTTAAGCTCAAATAGGACTCAGGCTTTACAGCAGGTGGAATATCCAGAGCACAGTGTCAAGCCCAGCTCTCAATGGCTCAGAGCGTTTTGGAGTGGTCTGGTCATAGTCTGGACTTAAATCCAATAAACTGGCCCTTAATGGTGGAAAAGCATGAATGCTGCAGAAATAAAACTGTTCTGAGAAAAGGGTCAGACTTTCTCCACAGTGACATAGGAGAGTCATTGATGGTTAAATCAAAAGCCTGGTGGTCCTGGTTTCTGCTAAGTGCTTCACAACCAGCTACTCAGTGGAAAACTATGTTTTCACATAGTGTCAGCTTGGTGTGTCAGAGTCAGCTCCATCAGCCATGGCTTCGTGCACAATAGAGGAATTTGATCACAAATGACCAAGTTATTTTTTCTTTTTTTCCCCTTATCAATGAAACTAGCGTTCTAAAGTTATTTTTCATCTATTAGTAAAGAATTCATACTTTGACAATAACATGTTTGGCCTGAAACGTTTAGATGTGACTTGAAGGCAAAACCAGAGGAAATCCGTAGGGGGACGGATACTTTGTCACAACATCGTAAATCGTATTATAGGCAAGGATATAATCCAACCTTTTTTCTTTTGCCAAAATCGACTAAAAGCATTTTGAAATAAGTGACGTTTCCCATTTCACTGAACAAAAATCACACCCAGCCGTAACCTGAAACTGTCACAGTAATGTGCTTAATGTCAGACCTTCTCGTGGATTCAGATTTTCAAGATTCAAGAAACTTTACTGTCATTGCATCACATGTTAGGAACATGAGGTGAACGAAATTAGATTCCCTGATCCCAGGATAAGCCCTGATAAAAATCTGAATAAAATCAGATGCATGAAAATATAGATCTAGAAACATGTATTTAATATGAAATATGAGACAGCTGCAGTGTGGCGTCTGTATGTGTGTCCCTTAGGGGTAGCAGGGGCTACAGGGCTCCTCCAGAATTTAGCAGCCTCACAGCTTCTGGGAAGAAGCTGTTGCTCAGTCTGGTGGTCCTTAGCTTAACGCTCCTCAGCCTCCTGCCAGAAGGAAGCAGAACAAACAGTTTGTGTGTGCAGGGTGCATGGAGTCCTTCATGATGCCAGAGGCCCGTTTCCTGCATCTAGACGTGTAGATGCACGTGATGGTGGATGGTCCTACAGTTCTCTGTGCAGAGTCTTCCCTTCTGGCACAGAGCCGTGTCACACAGTGATGCAGAACCACAGGATGCTCTCCACCACACATCAGTGAAAAGATGTCAGGTCTGAGCTCCCCAGGCCGGCACGCATCGGCCTCCTGAGCAAATGGAGGCGCTGGTGTGCTCCTCTGATCAGGAGGGAAATGTTGCCTCTCCAGGCGAGGTTCTCCGTTATGTTGACACCCAGGAAACTGAAGCTGGAGACCACTTCCACCGCTGTCCCTCCTGTGTGCGCTGGAGGAAGTCCACGATCATGCAGCGGTTGTTTTCTCTGCACCGACCCTCCAGCTGTTCCACCTCCTGCCTGTACTCAGTCATTGTTGTGTCATCTGGAAACGTCGTGATGAGACAGCTCTGGTGGTTCGCTGAGCAGTCGTGTGTGAGCAGAATGAACAGGAGGGGGCTCAGCACACAGCCCTGGGGGGGGGGGAGAGCCGGTGCTGAGGTTAACAGGGGAGGAGGAGATGCCGTGGATCCTGCCCGTCTGACAGGAAGTCCAGGACCCAGAGGGCAGAGCTCAGTCTCAGTGGGGTGAGTTGGTGTACCAGAGTCTGTGGGACGATTGTGTTGAAGGCGTAAGTAAAATCCACAAAGAACAGGCGGACATAAGAGTTCATATTGTCAAAATGGGTGAGGCAGTGTGGACCACAGAAGATATGGCATCCTCTGTGGATCAGTTCTTCCTGTGTGCTAACTGGAGTGGGTCCACAGTGCTATTGATGCTTTCTGTGTTGCAGACCATAACCAGTCTCTAAAAGCACTTCATGACTCTCAGGGTGAGGGCTACTGTCTGATAGTCTTTCTGGCTAGTCACTGTGGAGGTTTTGGGGATGGGAATGATTGTGGTGGTCTTCAGGCAGGTGAGGACCACGTTTTGGAGTGGTCTGGTCATAGTCTTGACTTAAATTCAATAAACTGGCCCTTAATGGTGGAAAAGCATGAATGCTGCAGAAATAAAACTGTTCTGAGAAAAGGAGTGGCTCAGACTTTCTCCACAGTGACATAGGAGAGTCATTGTTGGTTAAATCAAAACCCTGGTGGTCCTGGTTTCCGCTAAGTGGTGGTCTTCAGGCAGGTGAGGACCACCGCCTGTTTGACAGAAAATGACATAAAATGTCCATCAGCCCCTCTGTGAGCTGGTCTGCAGAGTCCTTCAGTACCCGCCCTGGGATGCTATCAGAACCAGCAGCTTTGTGTGGGTTTATCCTTCGGAGGGTCCTCCTTCTACTGAAGTTACTCTAAGGGGCCGTTCACCTGGTGGGGGGATGAGTCTGGTGCTGAGGGGGGTGTTTGCATCCTCAAAGAGGGCGTAGAAGTTATGGTCAGGTAGAGAGGGGTCCCTGGGGCGCTGTGCATCTTTTATGTTATAATCTGTGATTCACTTTAGTCCCTTCCACATAAACACATCACATGCAAACTGCAGACAGAGGGTTATCTGGCATGGATGATTGGTCTTTGTGGCGTAGAACCAAGTCAGGGAGAAAACTGGAGAACCTAAAAGCCCAAACCAAACCCTGCATGCTGTTCAGTGATTTGTTCCTGTTAGCTGTTGTCTGGTACAGTCTCAGAAACGTCAGGGCAGCTTTGCCTTACTTTGCTTTACTGTACCTCTGTCCCCCTGTTGGGATTACCGGCAGAGTCATTCTGCAGAATAATATCAGTGTCGCTCCTCGGCTGCTGATGTGCATGAAGAAAGGTTATCTCGTCCTTGTGTTGAACGCTGACATTTGTTCTCATAAAGGCCTGTGTGCTCGTTTACAGGTGGCTTTCAGCCTCAAAGCCTTTTCTTTCTGTTCTCTTTTAATGGTGTCATTCTGCTGAGTTGGTAAATGGTTTGTGAGGATGCAGGATGAAGTGAGAGGAGTCTATAGATGCCATCATTTGTCTATGTAATTGAAGACCATGACTTCTATGTCTATGGAATTTTTATGATTTTGATATTTTTAAAGAAATTGTTCTCCAAATAGTGTTTTTTGTGTGGAGACTACTCTCCCTGCAGCCTGCAGCAGTCTGTGGGTCCAGTCGGCGGCTAGCTTTGGCCGGGCCACCAGTTCCAATCAGACATGACTGACAAAGCATCTGAATTTTCTCCCAAATGAGCTCAGTTAGGAGCTGACGGGACGCAGACAGGGGTGGTGACGATGATGCGAAGGAAAAGCTGCTGGATGCTTGAAGGCTGTCGCTACAATTTCCTGTTTTTCCTGCATGCTGTGTGAGCATGTGTTCATGTGCAGAATCCTGAAGCCTCGCAGGAAAACGAGACACGTTTCTGAATAATGAACACTGTCAATAATGTGAGTTTAAAGTTAAACGTGTCCTCATTACTTTTTAACCAGAAGGTGGAAAAATATGGAAAAAGATTTCGCCTTTAAAGTTGAACTGTGGCTGAACTTGTGTGCGTCACTAGTTTTTCCTTATTTCTAGTTAAATATCATGCTTATTGAAACTGTAAAGATGTAGGTTTTCTTTAATTGGTGCAAACATTTAACCTGACTCTCGCCAGATGTATGTCGCTCCGCCTAGCTTCACTCACATCCATCTGTGACACCTCCCATAGAGAGTGATTTCTCCAACCAATTTTATTGTCCAGCCAATCAGGACGCAGGGCTGGAGTTTCATAGATGTGACGTAGTGGAGAAGCGACCGTGACGTGAGACTGTTTTGATAGCAATGGCGGCTCACATCGAGGAAGCAAGCGTCAACATTGATGCTGCTATTTCTTCTGTGTTGTCCAATCTACCTAATATTGTTTCATTAAAAGAACATCAGAGAACGGCTCTGAAGGCTTTTGTTGGTGGAAACCATGTTTTCACCCTTCTCCCGACCGGATTTGGCAAGTTTTGTTTTCCGGGTCGTGTCCCCAGCGGACGCGTACGCGACTCGTAGCGGTTAGCGGTTAGCGCTAACCATGTTAGGAGGCCTTTAGTCCTCAACGCGGTTGGCCCGGGATCGACTCCGACCCGCGGCGCTTTGCCGCCTGTCTTTCCCCCTCTTCCTGTCAGCTCACTGTCAATAAAATGCGTGCCACTAGAGCCGCAAACGCACATAAAAAAAAGTTTTGTTTTTTCCTGCGTCGTTCTCACAGCGTCACGGGTTAGCTTCGGTGTGAGTGGTTGAAATAGCACGTTGATAAAGATGGCAGACAAGTGGCTTATCCAATCATATGCAAGGATTTTTGATAAGGCCCAGCCTTCAAAAAAGGCATTTCCTATGGAGATGTCCCAGATGGATGTGAGTGGAGCTAGGCGGAGCGAAATACATCTGGCGGAGTCAGTTTAGCAAACATTACAGCTTTGTTCTACTTCTGGTCCTTCTTGAGGATTTAAGTACTTGGGGTCAACAGTCAGAGCAATGGCGTCTCCAAGCCGTTGCTCTGTATGGCGTTCCAGGTTGGAACAGGTGGAGAAAATGTCAGGTGACTTGTGATAAAAGAGTATCGTGTCAGGAAAAGTGTAAAGACGGTGGGAAAACCAGCAAATTGTCTGATTTAGAGACAGAGACACGGAGGACAAGACAGGAGGCAGAGGTGGAGGTAGCAGAGATACATGTTGAGATTCTCTTTGGGATTTACAAGGATGGAGAGGAGTGAGATCTTTAGAGGGACAGCTGATGTTAGATGTTCTGGAGCTAAAGCCAGAGAGGCCAGACTGAGATGGTTTGGACATGTCCAGAGTGAGGAGAGTGAGGATATCAGTAGAAAGTAGGGTTAGATAGAAACAGATGACTCTCTGTGACGACCCCTGAAGAGGTTAAGCTGAAAGAAGAATAGAAAGAGGCGCCTCTTTATTTCTAGAATGAATACATTAAAGTGCAAAACTTTCTTTGCATATCTTGTTTTGTGGTACCCAAAATACACTAATGATATTTGTTTTGGGTTGGAAAAGAAAATTGCATAAACCCGAAAAAAAGAAGTTTATAGCCTCTCTAATGTCAACTCAGTGATGGGTGAAGATTGCATCACGCCGTTTGATGTTTTCCAGTCGTTGGAGCAAAATGATGAGCCGGACACACTCTTGGGTTTATTTACGGCAGCTTCTGTGCACAAACAACTGTGTCAAAGTAAAGTTTTAAGACCCTTTTCGGTTCTTGGTTTTTCACACATTGTCCCCACTGACAACATGCAAGAGATTCCTGCTGTGCTCCGTTGTTGCAAAGATCAAACAACTGATCCCTTCGACATCAGACCCTCATGTAGTAATCATGGACTGCAGCCCAAATCATTCATACCCTTAGAAAATGTTGATTTCAAAGTTATTTACATACAGCAACAACGTTGTTCTCATAGCTGCTGACACTTTCTAAATGTCTCCACTGGTTCTCTGACCATTCCTCCTTTACAGGGAATGTACCTCCTGGCCATCAGCGGTTTATTTTGGCTTATTTTCATGCTGAGCATCCAGGTTTCTCTGCAGCGCAGACATCACTGCTGAATTTCAACCATGTCATCTGATGTTGTGTAATAATTATAGTTTGTGCTGTGGTCACTGTAACTTGGAGACATTTAGATGAGGCACTGGAGCCTCTTGCTTAGTCGTGAGCAGCTGCCTGAGCTCGTTTAGCCTTTACCTCCCAGAACTACAGAGAGATCCGGTTTCTCGCTGGTCCCAGTTAATTAGAATAACTGGGTAGGTTTAGAACAGCATGGAACCATTGCAATGGCGTAGAACCATACATGTTTCCCACAGACACTCACAAATAGCAATTGGTGTGAAAGTTGCCACATGCTCAGGTTAATCATAGAAATTTTTGTATTTTTGAGACACTATGGCTAATTGTCAGCCAGAGCTACAGCGGGAGGGTGTGGACCAAACCTATTGATGTGTCAAAGTCCAGACCTGAAGACAGTTAGGACATGATGGTTTGATGCACAGATAAGACAATATTGGGGTCAATTTAAATTCACAACTATCTGTTCAATTTAAATCCAGCTCCTCTATCAAAGACTCTGCAGCATATTGTGTGTTGTGGCATTTTATGCTCATTTCATTGCTGTTTATTCTCTACCTCCAAACAGGTCTTTTTATTATTAATCCGTAGACACTGAACCGTAGGGTGCAGCCCCACAATACTGGTATCAAAACATGTGTCTCAAACTCATCATGTGTGCTAATAGTTTTATTGCCGTTTCAAGCTACCATGACAATGGAATTAGTTAAAAAAATATTCCCATAAATCCCATAGGAATGAATGTAGTCAGGGGAAGAAGAACTCATCAAAATCCATTATTTTTGGGCCTTCGCTGTGTCGTCATGCGGTCACCTAGAAACACAGTTCAGCTTTCAGTTTGTAGACGAATCAGTCCTCTCTTCAGAGATGATGTTGGTACGTTGATACCTACTGCAGTTTATTCACAATGTGCCTTAAAGCGGCACAAAGATTTCTGGGAAAACACCAGAGTGAACATGACTGTTAGACGGGGTGTGGCGAGGCAGTTTCTGTTGAAGCAAAACAGGTGCAGCTCAGGTAGTTTAGCCCTCCAAAGGCCACAGAGGTCAGCAGCCCGGCTCTCTCAGTGAAAACACATTTTTATCTTGCCCTTATGTGGCTTGATGGGTTGACTCGTCGTCTGCCAATTAGAAGGTTGTGGGTTTGATTCCAGCTTCCCCTTGCCACATGTCGATGTGTCCCTGGGCAAGGCACTTAAGCCCAAGTTGCCTACTGAGCTGTGTCTTGGTGTATAAATGTGTGTGTGAGAGCGACTGGGTGAATGTGACTATAGTGTAGAGCACTCTGGGTGGTCAGCATGACTGGAAAAGCGCTTTATAAGTTCAGTCCATTTTCACTTTTGGTCAGTTTATCTAATTTTTCTGCTCTTTTGAAAAGGTTTTTATAATTGCTTTGGCTCTTACTGTTTTCCACCGAACCCGGTCATGATGTGTCAAAGCTTTAAAGGCCAGCGATGAACCTCAGAGCTCCATGATAAACAGAATCAAGAGCACTCAGACTCTGAGCTGATGAGTGCCAGAACATCTCCATGGTCCAGCACTGGCATGAATGTTGCTGCAACAAGCCTCCTCCAGGCCTGAAAGGACAGACAAGCCTGAATTCAAAAGAAACCCAGCCTGACTTTAAGTCGATTTACAAGCAGTTTAATACGATGTGCAAATAAAAGTATACTAGTTACCCAGATTCTGAGATACTTGTATTAGTTAACTGATTTTATTTGAGTTCCCTGAAAGGTGGGGATTTGTGATTGGATTTAAATTTGGTGTGTGAGAACAGCGTGAATTTCTAATCAAGACCTACAGAAACAAGCAGAAATAAAACTGTAAGTGCATCAATGTTTCCGGTTATAAAATTAAATTATCCAGAAAACAAGACCAGACTAACAAATCTCAGAACCATAAAAAGCACAAGACTGAAAAACGGCACGAAACCTACAATCTCATTAAGAAGGAAGTTTAGCTTTTTTTGTGGAAATATTTTTGTTCTTGTGGAGAAAGCAGAGATAATTTGGAAAGAGAGTGAAAGACAGACTGCTGTAAAGACGATCAGCTCCAGCAGCTGCCGTCGCTCGTCTCTCCGCTGTTTTTATGATTCACCTCAACACTGTGTCCTTTTTCCCAGATTGACCAAAGAGGTCAATTGCCAATTTGCCAGTGTCAATGTCTTTTTCGGGAAACAATATTAATTTTGCTTAATTAGAACCTGAAGCTAATGAGCGCCACAGATAATGAGTTAATTTATAATCCATAAAACAAGTGTGGTGTGTTATGGGCTTGAGAAAAAAAAAAAAAAAAAAAAAAAAAGCTCTGATGGCTGCTGCCACCAATCAAATCCAGCGAGTGCCTTAGTAAAAATCAGGGACACGTAAGAGATTTATACACACACCATCAGCTTTAACACACTCAGCCTCTCTTGGTCTCAGTCACAGAGGCATGGATGCACACACACACACACACACACACACACACACACACACACACACACACACACACACTTGTTCTGATATCTTTGGGGGGACATTCCAGTGACTGTGCGTCCTCTGACCTTTAACTTCACGACTAAACTGTTTTCAGGACCTAATTCTGACTTCTATTCTCAAAACCAAACCTCTAAGTGATAAAGTCAAGGCAACACCACAACAATATGTTCTAGTTTATAAACTAAACGTGATAAATCAAAACTTTTGGTCGTTCTCTGGATTAACATCTTGATATTTAAAATTATTATTATTTTTTTAAGTATGGATGTTAAACCCTATAACAAAGTTGGGAATTCAAACGTTGCATGATTGGGTCTCAAAAAACACTTTCTTCACTTATTCAGTCAATTAGTTTTTGGATATTTTAGGCTATCCTGCAGGTTTACGTCCTTATAATGATCTAAAAACAGGTACATCGTTTAGGATCTCTCTTTTCTACATGTTTGGATGAGCTCGCCTGCTCCCCTTTGAGAGCTAGCGACGGTGTCATCCCCATTTGTCTTTTCCTGCATTTAGTATTGTCTTTTTCTTGTTCTGTAAATACTATTTAACGGCATGGGAATTGTAAAGGGAGAGAAATGAGATGAGGAAACCGAGGCTGTTGGAATGAGAGGCAGAGGGAGAAATACGGCTGAACAGAGAAGGGTGACGGGAGGAACGGTGAGCTGTCAGAAAATGGAGATGCAAAAGTGGAGAGCGATGCACAGAGACATCTCGGTATATAGGCTGGGCAAAGAGGGGGGAAACGAATGCAAGAGAGGCTTTGCAGCAGATGGTCATAAGTGAGAAAGAGATTCTGGAGAAGATAGGGATGCACAGCTATCCCTGCCCATATAAAGTCCAGCTGGCCTTGGCCAGTTAGTCAGCTGCACCGAGCTGAGATGGACCCAGTCATGCAGGATCAGACATGTTGGGCCGCTGTCTGGACAACAGTGTCCTTTTACAACTGCTCCACCCTACGGAGCAGCGGGAAAACACTGTTACAAAAGAGAGCGGCAAAAGAGACAACGGTCTTCTCCCTGGTGGCTGGTCTGATGAGGCTGAAGTCGGGATAACATTTACAACTTTCTATTCTGCAGTTAATTAAAATGCATGTTTTGTGTTTTTAGGGAGTCTTGACTCCATTTAATCATCTCTAATTCACAGTCTAATGTAGAAAACAAAGAGAGGCAAACACTGGAGCAGCACGACAGGCTCCGCTGTAGAAGGAGGGCTGCAGGGGAACAGAGAGGAAGGGGGAGGGACCTGTATGGTGTCCTTGCTCAGGTTAAATCCATGATTTTCTACTGCAGCTTTAAGAGCCTGTTACTTCTGTGCGGCTTTAAGCATTCTGGAAATCTACATTTTTTGAGCTCTTAATTATGTTATAATGCTATTCTTTCATCACAATCATGCCCAAAGTGGCACTTTGCTCGATTTAAGCATGTCAGGGTAACCCTTAGTAAATTCTGCTTTATGAGCAGCAGCCCTTCCCTGTCCTGGACTACATGAGCTCACACAGCGCGGTCAATGCCCACCCCCTCCAGGATCTACCTACCTTGACCCCGTCCACCTCCGCTCAGTAAACAAAACGCCCAACAAACGGTGATGTGAGGCAGAAAAATCACTTCTGCTCACCAGGAAACAACTAAAGTTTAATAACTAATGAACACTCTGTAGTGCCAAAGGCAATATTTCATCCTACATATGCCTATAGTTGACTATGGAAGGCGTAAAAAAGCACATCTTCACTGGTTGTTCCAGTACATGTGGCTGGCAGGGTACCGTACTTTAAAAGTTGACAGCTTCCTAAGCAGGTGAACCTACTCTGACATTACAAAAACCGCTGAAGCAACATTTGGAGTGGACTCGTCTTTCTGGCCTATTGCACTGCAAAATCGGAACTAAAAATAAGTAATATTTTCCTAAAATGAGTGCGTCTGTCCTTGATTTTAGTGGGTAAATAAGATGATTTGCCGATGGAATAAGATTTTAGCACTTAAAATAGGAACAACTGATCTCCATCAATTTTTTTCAAGGGCAGGATGTCTAATTATCTTATTTTAGGGGTCAAAATACTCATTCCATTGGCAGATAAGATTATTTACCTGCTCAAATCTAGGAGAAAAACACAAATTTTAAGAACATTTGACTTATTTTTAGATCCGTTTTTGCAGTGTGCTGGCTGTTTCAACTTTAATTCTCTCATCAGAAAAAAAAAAAAAATCCATTGCTGCTTTTCTGACAAATCAGATGTTGTTAAACCTGTTTGTGTGTTTTTGCTGCGCCTTTTTCTTTAAACCAATAATTTGACCAACGTCTGTGTGAGAAGCTTTGCTTGTCTACTCAAATCCTGACCCTTGACCCCGTGTCCTGCCACTCTACACCCTCCACATCTACATTTGCAGGGCTGGCAGAAGCAACACCAGAGCCATAATTTAGTAACACACGGATAAACATGTTAACGGAATGAAAAGAAGAAAAAAAAAGGTCAGGAGGGAGAGACTTTAGTTTTAATGTGTGTGTGGCTTCATAGTAATAGTGGCATGTTCCATTACCCGCCTGCGATTTAGCCGATCCTCAGATAATAGCCGGCCCCTGTGAGGTCAGCAGAGCGCCAGCGTGGGCCAGGCAGACAGCCCAGTGGCTAACGGCAAAGTACGAACAAATTACAAACCGAAGTGAGCAGCGGAGGCAGAAGAAAGGAGCAACACGCGAAGACGGAAGGAGCAGGAACGATTTGGGCAGGCGTCAGAAAGTGTCATGGCTGATGGATATTTGGCGAAGCCGGCAACGGCGGCAACAGCGGCACAGCGGACGTGTGTGTTTGTTGGGGCCTTTTGTGACGGCGGCAAGACGGACCGACCGAGCCGTCACTCCAGAAGTCCCAGAAGAACTGGGCGAGCTGTCTGCTTGTATCAGAGCAGCCCGCGTGTCGCTGTCTGGCCTCCGCAGCCAAGACGAAGCGTTACCAACACATGACAAAATGAGAGAGAGAGAGAGAGAGAGAGAGAGAGAGAGAGAGAGAGAGAGAGAGAGAGAGAGAGAGAGGGAGAGAGAGAGAGAGAGGTGGGAATTGTGCGACGGTGACGGGATGTCGTAGAATGTGGCGAGAGCAGAAAGCCTTCCTGCGTGAGAATTTGCAGTGACGGCTCTGTTTCTTCTCACCAACGCGTGGGACGACTGTCCGCTGATGCCCTTCGCTGTCCTTCATCTTTCACAAAGTGATTGGTTAGTCACAGCCTTGTCACTCACCGTTTTCATCATATCACCACCCGGTTGTCTCAGAGAGCCAACCCTGGGCGGTGTACTCCATCACGCGCCCTCGCTCTCATCACTTCACTCTACACTGGGCCGAATCACTCCTATTAGAGCTCAGGTGATTAATGCTTCCTTATCCTGAGCGTCAACATAAAAGTTGTCCAGGTTGCTAGCTAGTCTTTTGTTTTGCGTTCTGTTAATTTGCGTCCTAAAACATTACCAAAGTCTCCATGACTGCCAGGCATTGATGAAACTAACTAAACCCGCTGAAAAAGTTGATTAAAAGAACACGTTAGTGGCAAGACTTCACTGTTTGATTCTGTCTCTCAGAATATTGTAGAAAAAGGTCATCACTGATTGGTTTATTTTTATCTCCTAACTTATAAAGAGAAAGACCAAACAGACACAGTTTAAGTTTCACAACCTTTTGCAAAATGTGGAGAGAGCTGTTAGGTGTCTCTGCTCAACTCCGAAGGTACTTCCCCTTGCAGGCTTATTTTATTTAGATTCATCAGGAAGCAGTTACACTGACACAAGATACTGCGTTCGGGATAATAGACAATCAACTCTTTATCTGGGCTTCCTTTCTACTGTCTTCTAATCATAATCAATCAAACCGGTCCTGGCTAGTACATGCTGCTCCTTTGCAGGTGCAGCAGACATGGGTCACCTCCTCTCCCCAAGGGTCAAATCAGCACATCTTATCTCCACACAAACATGTTCACAGGCAGAGAGTAACAAGACTATAAGTATATAAAATGATAAAGGATTAATGAATCCAACAATTACCACCTGTCTTCATTTCACTGAGGAGCGCAGATATTTAGCATCTTTAAGGCCTTCCTTTCAGTAAGGCTGAAGTCAGGAGTCTGGCGGAGCTTTTGGAACATCTTGATTTATTTTCTATTCAGCTTCCCTGCTTTAGATTTGCTACTGAGTATTGGATCTGTTGTTGGCCAGTGGGCCTCAGATGTGAGGCCCTTTGTCCTTCCTCTGCTTCTCAGTCTGGCTTTGCGTAGTGCAGCTTGAAGGGGGCTGTCAGTCAAGCTAATACCAGCTAGCGTTAGCTGATGTTGTTCGGGAGGTCTATAGCTGCGTCAATGCACGTTCAAGAGCTTTATTGACTTTTCTATGTTGCTCTCACACATCCGTGTCGAAAGACAAGTCCTTAATCATGGAAATGTTCTGCAGATGATAGAAGGCCAAATGTAATTGTGCTTAGATGCTTTTGGAGGTTCAGGTCTGAGTCCATCACTACACCCAGATTTCATACTGATTGTTACGTGATCGTCTAATTTACGCTGAAATGTGCTGGTGAGGAACATTGTTCCCATTCTTCTACAAACCTAAGTTGACCATCTAGAGTATCTTTACTTAGGAGATGCTTTGTCCTTACAGCTGTTCTAAATAAACCATGCTCCTTCAGCATTTCTCCAGTTATCCTATAATCAACTTTCAGCAGCTGCCACTATTTTCTGTCTTGCCGTGGTATGTTGGTATATTTAAAAACACGTTTTACACATCTGTCCAAGTGTGGGAAATAAAGGGGGGGGGGGTTGTGAAACCTCATGTCCTGTCATGTCTTGCAACTCTGTACATCTATTCTGATGCTTCACACACGCAGAACTGTTTCTTTTTTAGTATTATTCAGAAAATAGATTGTGCCATAGGTTTTACTTTTAGATTCAAGCATCCAACATCCTGTGGAAAGTGAAGCATCTGGATAACATAGCGTGCCATTTAGGGGTATTGTAGTTTGGTCTTTACGGCTATATATGAGTTGCAGTTGTGTTGAATCTGGAGCTGTGGAGAAATATGTGGATTATAAAGGTGTGTGAGTAGTGCATTACTCATTTAGTAAACTTTTTTCAAGGCTGGCCTTGTGGGGATCAAGCTGTGAGAGCTACAGTGTTTAAGAGTACAATTGATATGGGAGCCATATTCTGCAATGCCAGCTTGTCTTCTAATGCCATTAACACAAAGGGCTGGTAAACAAAAGTGTCCTGAGGTATTAATGTTGGACATTACTAACCTAGGTCTGCAGAGTGTGAGATTGGGTTCTTGTGGGGGGGGGTTTGTGATTTCCCTGACCTTGGGACGAATAGGCTTGGACGTGTATGCCTCACAAGCTGACTTAAATTTATTTCACTTACAAATAATCTAACCTCACTCTAGAATGATAGACTTCGAAATTACCTGATAACCACACACACACACACCAGAGTGTCAAACTGACAAAGGTTCTGCTTTTATATAAGTGGTCACTCTGAAACATTTAATTACATACCTTTTATTTGAAGGTCCCGGCTGCTAATTCTGTTTTTTTTTATCATATAACAGCATCAAGGGTGCATAGAGTTTTCCCCTCACTGTGCAGCAGATTGCATCAATCCTTGTTTTAGCTTTTTATATAGATTCAATATACAGTAAGTATAAAGTGCTTTCTAACAGGACAAAGTCTTGTCTGAGAGTCAAATTAAGTTACTGTAAACATGAGTAGAAGAGTAAATACCTATTGTTAAGCTAGAAAATGTATAATAAAAAGGGAATAGTTTGATAAAATGTTTCATTAGGAGATCTGTCTGTGTTTACTCCACCAAATAATGATCTGTGTTAGTGGGCTATGGTGGTTAGAAACGGATCCTTCCACAGATTATATGTAACAATTTATAGTTCCACTGATAAACTCCTACAGTGAAAACCTGCCGATGGTAAAAAAGGGGAAAGTACTGTCTCTTTAATTTTCCCTGCACATCGGTTTATATTGGTATGAGAGTACCATGTTTCAGAACCCCGTCTTATAACGTAAGAGTAGGGAAGAGTTTGACTGCATGGTTTTGAAGGGGTTTATTTCACCCTAGAAAGGCTAAAGGAATAGCAGAGGGTGTTCTCCACCCATCCATGACAGATTTAGTCATAAATGTGTTGGATTAATACACGGCCTCCCAAGGACTCTCAGTGTGTGCATTGTTGAAACACAGGAGTCACTAAAAGCCAGAGCCGAGGCACTATTTGTCTTCAGCTCGCTCTGCCTCCTCACCAATTGATGTCACAAACACAAGGATGTTGACACGCTCCAGCACTATAACAGTGAAAAGCCAGTTAAAAACAATGAATACCTGCAAAGTTAGAAGCAAATGTGCTTTTCTAAATGCACTGTTTAAAATGGACTGGTATTAAATGTTATTTTTTTTTCCTAATATATTTTCAATTCATATCTAGAATTTGAGAAACAAATTGAACTAATGTACAATGCCAAAAAAAGTATTAATCTCAGGCAAAGACAACCTGGAAACATGAAAAAAAGAAACTTAGAAATTATGATTTAATTGAAAAGCTATCCAAATCAGTTATTGTCCCTTAAACCTAATAACGGCAATTGACATGCTGGAGGTTTTTAGTTTAACTGGCCTATTTAAGTTCAGGCCACAGCAGCCCAGACTTTGGCTAGGCCACTCTTTCTTTCAGGCATTCAATTCTATAACATTTTACTTATAAAGCGGCATTTTACAACAGGCATCTCAAGGCACTTTACATTGCCTATTTAATCAAATAACCAGATTGGTTAAACTTGTTCTCTCTAAGTAAACCCAGCAGGTTGCCTCCAGTTGTTGACCTGCAGCATATCACTCCTCCTGGATGAGCGTGGAGCCACAGGAGAAACTTGCTGGCATTGTGTCACTGATCTTGCAGCAATCCCTCATACGGAGCATGCATGGAGTGACAGTGGTCTGCATAGCCCAAGTGTACCTGAGCTTAAAGTAATATACTGATAGGCAGATGTTCTGGCTAAGGACATTCTGGTAGACAGCAGAATCCATGCTTCCATCAGTTATGACAAGTTGTCCAGATGTTGAAGCAGCAAAGCTGCCCAGACTCTCACACAATCACCACCAGTTTGACCACAGCTGTGATGTTCTTTATTCAAAATGTGATCTTACAGAAAGCACATCTGCTGAAGATTCTACTACATAGAATTTTCCCCAACATTTTGAGGCTCATATAGATGTTTTTGACAGTCCTCTGTGTTGTTTTTAGTCTTGCATGATGAATGCTAACCTTACTGAGGGTCGTTCTGAGTTATCTTGGACCTCTTGGACAAGTCGTCAATGGGCTCCTGGAGTTTGACTCATGTTCTTCTGGACTCAGATGTCTGATGTTTATTCAGGTTTCTGTTGGAGCAACTTCTCCTGAATGGTGGGTTACTGCCCCCAGTGCTCCGATGACCACAGGCACCGCTGTTGTCTTTACCTTTCAGGCTCTTTCTAGTTCTTCACCTTAACCTCCGGTATTTCTCCAGTTTCTCATGCTGGCTCTGTTTCAATCACTCCTTATCAATGATCACAATATCTGGTTGGTTTGCCATTACCATCTTTATTTGTCCTTGTTCTGTAATGCACCTAAATTGAAAGACCCGACAATTCAGCCAACACAAGAATGAACTTTTCAAAATGTTTATTCAATGAACAGGTGTTTCACCCTATAGTCCATATAACCCGCTAGAGGTTTCACTGGTTCTGATGGTGCAATCCAAAGGTTTCCGTCAGAGGGATTCGGATCACTGACTGACTTTAGGTAGTCAGCTTGTGGTGCAGTGGTAAAAGAGGTCATAAACAGAGGGGCAATAATCAGGCTAATCGTCTCTCCGTCTCTTGCCTCATTCCTAGTAGAAATGAGGCAAGAGACGATCCCAGAATCCAGGCTTGAGTAACGGGAGCCACAATCCAGGCACAGGTATCTGATCGGGGGCCAGGGCAGGGAGGCTTAGTGGAGAGACGATTCAGGGTTTTCGAGGTCCAGAAACAGAAGCCAACACGATAATCTGACACGGGCGAGACAGACAGAGGAAATCTCAGGACCGAGGCAGGTCGAGATCAGGCATTTAATCAAGGAGCAGCTGGATATTCTACTCACACTGTGGTTTTCAAGAATCTGGCAGTTACACACTGGGAGAGCCTGGAATATATAGTGCTCATCCCAGGTGGAGCAACTCCACTTAATTGGAGCCACCACCGATGTATCTGCTTCTGCATTTAACCCATCCCTCAAGTAGCAGTGGTCAGCTTCAAGCATCCTGGGAACAATCAGGGGCTAAGGGTTCTGCTCAGGGACCCATTGTGACCGTCTGCTGAGTTCTTGCTGCCTTCTCAGACTGTGAGGGCAAAAGATTTTCTTTACATCACTGTGAAGCAAACTGTCATTTCACTATTTTGTTAATTTGTGGCATGTAATATAAACTTAAAAACATATATGTGTAATTGTTCACGCTATAGTCAATGGCTGTTCTCATCCGACAGGAAGAACAAAGCAGAATCTGAAAATATTCCCTTTGTGAGAGATGGCCCCTAAACACAAACAGCTCTCTCTGTATGGAAATGGATGTTCAGACTCTCTCTGGCCACCGGACTATTATTATTCCAGATGGATATTCTTGGTTTATTTCCACGTCTAAGTGGCTTCCCGGAAGCAACCTAAATCTTTACACAATAAGAGAGCTCTCAGCACCCCAGGCAGCGAAAGTAGTGATGAGTTGATTTCAGCTCATTTCCATCTTATTTCTAAAGGAATAGAGGGAAGATTAATTTATTGTGCGTTTCACTGGTGGGGAAAGTAGGCGATAATACACATGCCCCCAAAAGGTGTGTAAAAAGGATGAGCCTGAAACAATGACTTAAACCTCCTGATGAAATCAAACTCCTCAATTACTCCAGAGGAGCTGGACTGACTTAAGGAGTTGAAAGTTTCAGCTCTGTGGTGCACTCTGCTTGATCAATGCAAACATCCAGGTTATAATTTCACGCAGTAAGAAACATCTGTGTGAAGGTCTTACCGTCCTTTAATCCTAAGATAAATGTAGTAGCCATTTTCTCGTCCTTTAACTGTGTTCTCTAAAGGCAACAGAACGGCGGGATTCTCCTTCTGTTGAAGGAAGATGCCAAACCTTTAAGTTTATGACTCTTTGGTTAGAAAGTGTTTTAAAACAGATACCGAAAGAAACTTTTAAAAATATATTTTACCATTAGCATACGGCTATTTAAAGATTCTCCTTTGTAGGGCGGGTGAGAAAGCTCAGGGGTTGCCAGAGGCTTAAATGCCAACTAGATTGTCAAAATGTGTTTTTACATATATAAATTAATAAGACATTACTGTGGCTCTCAGTGGTATACTCACATCTGTCTCATTTTATTACATAACCAAACGCTGGTATTTTAACAGGGGTGTTTCCATTATTACTGTATATCATGACCAAATATTAATAAAAAAAACTTGAATTTCACCAAACCTTTGCACATGCCTTTTCCAGATATTTTTTATACAAACAGAAAGGTAAAAATGTATCAAGACATCCAATTAAACACATAATGCTGTCAACAGATCCATTTACATTTTACAATGAGACCTACGCAGACACAGGATCTTTACTCAGATCTTATTCACACATTTAAATAAAAGGTTGGAAACATTTCATACCAGTAGCAAAATCGTTTTCAGTCTTTTTATATTTGAAGAAGGCTTTTCGTGGAGTTGTGGTTCTAGTATCAAAACTTGAATCACACTTGTATCAAAAACTTTTTTCTATTCGATCAAGCAATTAGTTGAATGAATCCATATTTATCACACATTTAACAATGTGTTTGTTCTTGTAGGAATAAATCATCCACTGTAAACCAGGCTTAAAGATCTTCTTCAGGGACCCATAGTGGCAATCTGCAGGGTTTGAACTGGGTTCTTGAAGCCTTCTCAGAATGCAAGCGCACTGCTCTTACCTCTAGGCAATCACTCCCCACAGGTGAAGGGAGGGAAGCCAGGAAAGCCCAGACGTCCCTCTCTCCAGCATGATTGTTTTTTCCCCCTCACATTGATTATTAAATGTTACAGAAATGACATCATTCCAGATTATAGTATTCCAAACATCCAACTCATCTGCATGACGGATAGGACGGCCTTCCATTAAAGCGTCTAAATCTCTCCTCTCCTCCATGTTAATCTGGATATTGACGAATGCGCCGCTCGCCGGTGAAAACGCAGCGTACCAAATGAGCTCATCCTGCAACTTAGTTGAAGACTACATTTGCTTGTGTGAATTTTTTAAGGCGGTGATTGATGCCAGGCAGCGTTGCTCCATATAGGCCTTGTTGATGTCTTTGAAGGCTCTCTTTTGTCAGCAGATAGACAGTGCAGTAACTTGAGTGGCACCTCACTGACTCATCACCCTACTGATTGCACGACTTCAGCCCCTGGTCTGGGCGAGCGACTATCCATCAAGTATTTATACAGAGCAAGTAAGGATCAAGATTCTCTCCAGCCGGTCCCGTGCTCTCAGTAAGACTTAACATTGATCTGAGGTGGCTTCATCTTTTCTTTTTGTTTGTCCCCGCAGTGGTAGACAGCTGAACACTGCCCATATACCCATTAAGCCTCTTTGCTCCATAAAATTCATAGCCATAATTCAGAGCGTGGCTGAAATTGCAGAGCTGACAGCGCCTGTCCCAGTGAATCAGAACTGAGATGAACGAGAGGTCTGGAGATGTCACCCCCATAATAAACAGGGCTTTGGCCCACAGCCTCCTTTGTTTGAGCGGCCTGCGGCCCCGGGGCCAGGGCAAAGGCTAGTCCCCGTCTAACGTGTGCAACTCTTATTGATCCAGCAGGGATTGATGTCCTCTAGCGGCTGATTTAGTTCCCCTCCACTACCTGCCTGGTCTCTCCTATAAGCTCGGACTAAGTAAGAATTTCACATCTTGCTGTCTGTATGTTATCTTCCACCTCTCCTTTCTTTTGCTCTGCAGTTTTGAGTCCTTTGGCTGTTAAAGCTTTTCTTTTTTTTTTACTTTTCAAGTCTGGATGTTCCTCTTTTCCCCCCCTGACAAATGAAAAAGGAGCAGTTTGTCCAACTGTTTGCTAAGTACTAAAAGCAATGGAACTAGTTTATTGTTCTTTTCTTTTTAACCATTAACTAAACCTATGTCCATTCCTCTTTTTCGCTCTTTAGAAGATTTTCTTGGATTCTTGATGATTTTGTTTTGCTTGTTTTTAAACTGAATAAATATCAATTAAGTTTCCTTAACATGAAACTGTTATAATAGAAAATAAACCTTGATCTCCATCTCTACTCCTACTTCATTGATTTCTCAGGCAGTTTTGCACAAATTGCTGTTACGTTTATTTAGATGTGAAATACTGTGCAAAATATTGCAGGTGTTCTAAATGGTTTCCCAGAATAAATCAAAAAAAAATATTGACATTCATTTGTATTTAGTTCCCCTGAGTCAGCACTTTGTTGATGAACCTTTTGCAGCAGTTTAGCGTTTTTCTCTACTGGCTTTCACACCTGGAGACTGAAATAGTCGTCCCTTTTTGGCTCCTGCCTTAGCAGGCTTGCATTTGTCTTCCAGGTTTGCCTTTTATTTACCTCCACCCATCTTCCTAACAGCTTGACCTGCTTCTCTCTGACGAAAAGCATCCCAGTGGCGTGATGCTGCCATGTTTCACGATGGAGAAGGTGTGGTCAGTGCAGGGCTACTCTGCTGCTACGCCAGAAAACTCACAGCAACCCACAAACTTCTTCCTTTCATCACTGGCGACACTATTAGTGCACAGCTGGAGGTTATTCATGTTAACAGAGTCTCCCACCTAATAATATTAATAATAATAATAATAATAATAATATGTAAGCTGTGAATCTCTGCAGCTCCTCCAGAGTCGCTACTTCCTGATAGCTTCTCTGATTAAAGCTTTTCTTGACCAGCCTGTCCCTTTAGCTGGACGACCAGGTCTTGATAGTTTGGCAGCTGTGCTGCACTGTTTCCTTATTCCGATGACGAACTGAACAGAGCTGTGTGAGATGTTCAAAGCTTTTGATAATGTTTTCTCACAGCCTGTCTGTTGAGTTTCTTGGTTTTTATGATGCTTTTTGTTCACTGATGTTCTGTAAGCAACCCCTGATGCCTCCACAGAAGAGCTTGGCTTATACTTAGATTGAGTAGCATTGACGTGGACCTGATTAACGAATCTTTTGGACTCTTGGAGGCATTTGATTGCGTTAGATTATTTTTAGGGGCATCAGAGAGAGTGGGACTGATAAAAATGCACACCCCACATTTTAGATATATATTTAGGATTTAGAAAACCATTTAATGTATGCCATCCACATCAATAATGTAATATTTGTAAAATCCGAAAGCAGACTAGTATGTGTGGTTGTTGCATCACAGGAATCTCTAATGGTTTATTAGTTTTGTACTTTTGCTAGGTACTGTAGTACCACCATGTTCTGAACGTTCTGTTGCTAGAATGAGAAATGTCGGCCTGGTTGTGATCTGCAAAGGGTTCCTGACAGAAAAGGAGGCTGAACGCTTTCCCCCGCTAAGCAGCAAAGTGCAGAGACAACTGGCCCGATGCTTCACAATGACTCGGGTTTGTTTAAAGAGGAAGTGTGAGATGGGTGAGAAAGTCGTGGGCTGCTAGGACAATAGGAGAGAGGAAGGTGAAGTTGAACGATGGTTCTCTCACTCCATTGCTTCTTTCACGGACGCAGTGTTGCAGAGTGGAGGGGAAGGGGGTGCCCATTAATGTGCGCTGTATCATTCATAACAGTAGTAGCGGCATCACTTGCTGCTAAATACCATCATTTGTCAGAGAAAAGGGCTTAGTGACTCAGTGCTACAGATAAGCATTAGAGGAATATCAGCCGTGCACACGCGGCAAAATGACAATATATGTGAGGTAATTACTGCCCTGTTTAAATGAAAACGTACAGTAGTTCTTTAGCCCGTCTTCTGTTTCATCTAAAGCTTCATTTTTCCACGTAACAACATCACTTCTGCTCATATGAAACGTTTGTTTGGAGAAATCACAGGAGTGTGAGGCTTTATGTTTACTGGCTTCACTTTCTCATAGAAAGAGGCAAGATGGGGACTCATTCTGGGGCAAAGTCACAAATAATACAATTCCTCCATACTTTTGATCAAGGATTTGCATTTTCCTTTGCCTCTGCACCATATCCCTAATACAGATTGCTTTTAATAGTCCAGCAGATTGAATCAATTTGAACCCATTCGTATGGCAGATCAAAGCTGACCTCTCTTTGGCCAAAAAAAAAAAAGAAAAACAAACACGTGCAAATGTGATAAGAAACAGGTAAAATATTCTCTCCTGACAGAATTGATGGATCTCACTGGATCACAGAGACGTCATCTTTTTAATACTGTTGATAAATCAGCCGTTATGATTGGCGGATTAGGAGCTGGAACAATATGCAGACTGGAACTCAGCAGCAGAAAACTTCCTGGACTAGAAACACGAGGAGAGCAGGATATGAAGCAAGGGCATTAGCCCTATAATGACTAACTGTGAGCTTAAATACTGAGGGACGTGTGGAGAGAGACACAGGCTGTGTTAATCAGAGGATGATGTGGAGCAGCTGAGGGAAGCAGTGAAGGAGAGAGAAATCTGAATAAACTGAGGTTACATGCAGCTGGCCATGCAATAGCCAGGGTCAGTATGTGGCACATGCTGACCCTGGTTCAACCAAGTTGTTCCTTTTACTGTCGCCACGTGCATTCTCAGGAATAGAGATTGCTGCAAGGTGCAGTTGCCCGAGCTTCTTGGATAACCAAATAGTATTTTAAACTAATATTTAATTTAGGGCTGGGCAACGATTAAAATATTTAATCGCGATTAATCGCCCTGATTAATCGCGATTAATCGCGATTAATCGCGATTAATCGCATTGTATTTACAAACTCCAAGAATGAATTCAAAAGTAGTGTAAAGAGCACTTTTATTTTAATGTTCTGCTGCCATATGAACAAAAGTGTTGTAACATTTGTAGCACTTATTTTATACTGGATATTTTCAACCCATCTATTGAATTTAGTGCACTAGTTGATCTTTTCTTTATAAGAGAACAGCAAGCACTGCAGCCAAAATATGGCCTTTTTTGACCTGCTGTATATTAGCCAGTCCCTAAGCTTGATGTATCATGAAACTGTTGACCTTTTGGGTTTTGTGTTTTTTATTTTATTATTACAATTAAATAATAATAATAATAATAATAATAATAATAACAATAATAATAATAATAATAATAATAATAATAATAATAATAATAATAATTATTATTATTATTATTATTATTATTATTATTATTATTATTATTATTATTATTATTATTTGTGTGAGAGCTAAGTGGGCGGGCCAGGCTGAGCCTGCGTGCTGATTGGCTGGCGCCGCTGAGCCATGTACGAGAGGGGAGGGGGAGCGGGAGAGTGCTTCCGTGACAGCGCGCTGCAGTCAGCGCGCCTGCTGACTGACACTGACTGAAAGCATGTGAGCAACATGCGTTAATGCGCCATAAAATAAATATCGCCGTTAATAGTCTAATGAATTAACGCGAAATTAACGCGTTAACTTGCCCAGCCCTAATTTAATTACATTATATCACATCCAGGATCGATATAGACTCTATGCTGTTTAATTCAAACCCGTTCACATGGTTGTAAACTTAGTTTTATCATTGTTGCTTTTTCTTCAGTCACAATTTTTCATCTTTGCTCAAGTGCACGTCTGCTCACAAGAGGCCAATAGTTCTTTTATAGTTTAAAAACCCGAGGGGAGGAGGAGAAATAACATTATTGATGACTACAGAGTAAAATGCTTAATTTGCACCGTCTTCAACCAAATTATAACTCATACTGAACGCCGCTGTATTTGCATAAATCTCATTAGACTGAAATGAAAGGGGTTCATAAATCGTTATATTAATTAGTCATTTTTTGCCACCCTTTCATAAGAAAATTAGGTGTATTAATAAAACGAGAGAGGAGGATTATTGTGAAGCATAATTGGTCGCTGTGTTACGGGGTTTGGTGCTCGGGTGACAGGTTTGATTTAGTCTGGCTTCACTTCCTTTGTCTGACTAAGTACCTTCAGGGAGGGATGAGTTCAGGTGTGTCCATACATGCAAACATTTGCATGATGGATTTACAATCCATAGACTTGTCTTTAGTAACACCTGCAAGGCAGTGAGCAACTGAATAACCGTGCAATGCAGGACTGTCCAAGAACAGCTTTCCAGAGATTTATATTAAAACAGGAATATTCCTCTACATGTGTTTGACTTTGTTTTATCCAGATAGAGGCGTGTTTATTTTTAATCCTAAATCAATAAAAACAAATTAGAGGCTGAAGAACTGGATCATATTGACGATCTGCCAATGCAGGACATTTCTGATTCTTTCTAAAAAATGTGGCGCTGCGAAGGAACGCTGGAACATGACAAATCAACTGGAGTCTGCTGTGAAACATTTTAGAATCAGGAGTCTTTATTGTCGTTACGTCACCGTAACGAACATTTGGTGAGGCACCGGCTCAGAATTCACATTTAACACACAGACACAAATCAAAGACATCCATGGAAGAACGAAGAATGAACATTCAGAGAAAGGCCCTCAACAATGCAAAAACAAAAGCAAAAGTTAAAGTTTAAAGCAGAAGGGAACGAGTTAACAGAGGGGGAAACATTGTGCTAGTGTTAATAGATATCAGGCACATACAGATAAACATAAAATGTTCCAGTTGAACGTACTGACAACACTTCCTGAGAAATAATTGCTGCACGCTCATGGGAGAAGTCTTTTCATTTTACAAAAAGGACATTTTTATAATTGCTATGTGGGCGACCACGTCTAATATTTTACTTTCTACAAAGCTTTCTTTTTTCTTTTTATTTTTTACAAAAGCTGGAAATTAGCATTCCCAGACCAACAGTCACCTGGCTTGTATATCACCGACCCAACAATGTGGACACTCCTGGATTCCTGCATCTTACCCCAGGGTCCAAGGCTCGGCCAACAGACTGATCTTAGTTTGATGCATTTATTAAACAGGAAAAATAAAAGTTGGCCATTGCCAATCAGAGTTCACCAAACGTTTCTTATCCCAGTGACTCTCATGCCGACTGATGGGTGCATCTGTAGAATAAAAGCCAAAACTTGGTCTGTATTCCCACCTGCATGCTTCACACATTTACGCAGCGTGGCGTATTAGTCAGCCTGGCTTCATGTCAGCTCCGGCTTTGATCTGAGCTCACTACCTGTGTGAAAAACAAATCAAATTTATTACCTCCAGCTCATGCAAAACTATTCACACTTTGCACGTTTTTGTATTGCAAAGAGTTATGGATCCCGCTTTTAGTGAGAGAGAAATATAAATATCTTAAAACTTTCCTATTTAAGGTTTTTAATTTTTTTTTCTTTTACTATGTTTGAATTTTTGTAGAAACAAAACAAATGGAAATGCTCCTTACATTAAGGTCTATCTTACAAACGTATTGCAGTGAAAGAATATTTAATAACTGTGCCAGGATTCACACATGATCTGGACTTTCTGCCGCAGGTTCTTCAGTGGCCCAGCTCAGAGCGACGGACCCTGAGGGCGAGCCCCTCATATACGGGGTCTCCGGAGAAGAAGCCATGAAGTATTTTTCTGTGAACAAGGAGACCGGCGTGGTTTGGCTTCGACAGCAGCTAGACCGCGAGGTAAGAACACGCACACTTGACTCTGCATGCATGCAAAGCGAAAGAACCTGAGACTAGAAAAGACCGTTCTGAAGAGACAAGATGGAGAGTAAGTGATCAGATGATGGAAGAGAAGTGAGCAGTACACCTCCACGGCACGTCAGATGAAGCCAGAGGTGTGAAAAGTCATTACTCAGCTAGAAGTACAGATAGTAGGGTTTAAAACACTTCTGTAGAAGGTCAAGATCAACTCAAACCCTTTACTGAAGTAAAAGTCTAAAGATACCGGTTTCAAAAAGTATAAAAGTAAATGTAATCTAAGAAAAAAAATCTATTGAGGTCAGACCACCTGCACCACAGGGGCCTTTAGTTCATATAGGGACATTTCTGAGTCCAATTATGATATTAATGTAATATTAAGACGTTAATGTTGAAAACATTTGAGACAGGCTTCCTGTTTCACCCACATACAGTTTAGTACAATGCAAATATGCTAAAGAACCATAAATATGCACTACTGAGCATTGACATGGGTTTCATGGAGCAGAGGATATGGTGACTGGTTGCCTGTAAATATTGTTATGGTGCAATAAGTCAAACTTCAGAGACATGTTATCAATAACCTTTTACTTTTTGTTATTGGAATATAGCTTAGCGTTTGTACGGTTAAAGAACTGGACGACATAATGTTTGCATTCAGGGTACGCTTGGTGACGATCACCCTGGTTTTGTTGTCTGTATACAGCAGACAGCGGTGTCAGAATGAAGGATTAAACTAAGTGATTCATCAAAACATGACAGGATTGATACATTCCTGATATGTGCTTTGCTCAGTTCTACAGCTTAGGGCAACAATGAGAAATTTAACTTTGCATCCACCTGTCCTGGACAATCGTTCCAGATCCGGTCAGAGACGTACACACGTCTGCTCTTATTGGCCACCAACCTTCTCGCTGGTGCTTGGTTGGAATATTTCACTTTCATTCTGTATAATCTCTGCGACGGACATCTCCTGCTAGGCCACATACAGCTGCTTTGATTTCTATGTTTTGTTCTTCCTCTTAAGGTTTTTTTTTATTTATTTATTTATTTTTACTTTGCTTGTCAGCAAACAGCAACCTGGTGCAGTACCGCCTACAACCACAACTAAATTCACTTTGTTTGGGTGGCGCTGTTTATCTGGATAAGTGTTTGTCTAACAATGACGAGCCATAATAGAATCAAGCTGAAAAAAAATCGAAGTAACAAGGCAATTTTCATAATATAAGGGGTAGAAAGTATAGAGGATTGCATGAAAATGTAAAGTATAAAATTGTCTAAAATAATAATAATAATTACTCCAGTAAAGTATAAACAACCAACAGTAAGGTAAAGAAGTCTTTGTGCTTCCTTACTTGAGACCTCTGAATACAGCGCATAAAGATTTGTAGAGTGTTTTCACAAGTGTTTTTTTTTTAAGCTTTTTTTTTTATTTTCCGCCTTCTTCCTGTGTGTCACATCTGCATGGAAATATGACCCTGATGTCTCTCTCTCTGCTCCAGACCAAGTCAGAGATGCAGGTCGAGTTCTACGTGAGTGACATCCAAGAGGTACGATGTGTGATTATTGTGTCACGTCTGCACACACGCTGACACCGTGAATACAGCCTGACCACACGTCGCCTCCGTTTCCCCCTTACATGACATCTGTCTCGCTTAACAAAGTTTATGTGCAAAAAAACAAAGCTCCCCTGTTTTCATAATTTCATCAGCGCTTTTTTTCCCCTCTTACTTTTGATGCAGCCGTTTTGTGTTTATTGCATATGTGTTTCCCCCCCTCAGGTGGTCAAAGATACAGTAAACATCCAGATTGGAGACGTGAATGATAACGCACCCTACTTCCTGGGGCAGCCGTACACCGTTCAGATCCCTGAGGTGAGAAACACACACACTGGTAAACTAATTGCATCTAGAGGAGTAAACACGAATCAGAGCGCATGGTTCCTTTTTTTATCTATAGCCATCCAAACTACTTTCTGCAGGTAATTTAAATACAAATGTTTTTTTTTTTTTTTATAAGACCAGTTTTATTTAAAATGTTTTGTCCGTTAAAGCTGATGTGTCATCGTCTTGCAAAAAGTATTCATATATACGTTTGAATTTTTCTGCAATTTGTCACATTGTGAACACAAACTTCAGTGTTTTATTTAGATTTTTTTTTTTAGCCCAACATGAATATACGTCTCATTTTAAAGTGGAAAGAAAATGTTGGATTTTTATCATTCTTTTTTCTTTATAACTGAAAAATTGAAAAGCTAGGTGTGCATTTGTAAATAGCCCCAAACTCCTGAGACTCCTAAAATTTAAGTTCAAACATTAGCCTTCACCATTCACACCCTGATTAAACAGACATCGTCCAGATTATGACATAATATAGTTTAGAAAGTTGTTTGGAGCTCTGTTTAATCCATCATCCAAAAATTAAAAGGGTTACAACAGCTGCAAAACTACCGTAGCAGAGTACCACCCGATGGCCAGCCAGGTGGACTGTGGTAACTCTGGAGGAGCAGCAGACCTCACTGCTCGGGTGGGAGAATCTGTAGATAAACTATCAGCCGTAACCAACCCTAATCTGACCTTTGAGGGAGAAGAAAGCTGCAGTTTGTCCTAAACTGTGTAGAGGACGCAGCAAACGCGTGACAGAATGCTTTAATCAGATGAGAAAAGCAACTTCTGCCCCATCTTCAACACATCATGAAACGTTGGTGGTGGCAGTATCATGCTGTGGGGAGGCTGTAATTCAGCAGGGACAGACAAACTTGTCAGTCGACAGGAAGATAAAAGAAGATGGTGATCTTGGAGACTGAGGCAGAGATGTAATTCAATTCAATTTTATTTATATAGCGTCAATTCATGAAACATGTCATCTCAAGGCACTTTACAAAGTCAAATTCAATCATATTATACAGATTGGTCAAAAATGTCCTATATAAGGAAACCAGTTGATTGCATCAAAGTCCCGACAAGCAGCATTCACTCCTGGAGAACCGTAGAGCCACAGGAAGAGTCGTCTGCATTGTTCATGGCTTTGCTGCAATCCCTCATACTGAGCAAGCATGAAGCGACAGTGGGAAGAAAAACTCCCCATTAACGGGACGGAAAAACCTCCAGCAGAACCGGGCTCAGTATGAACGGTCATCTGCCTCGACCCACTGGGGGTTAGAGAAGACAGAGCAGAGACACAACAAGAGAGACAAAAAAGCACAGAAGCACACATTGATCTAGTAATCTGTTCTACATTAGATGGTAATAGCGGGTGACCCGTCTTCCTTGGATGATGTCACATTTACCTTCCTGCGGGACAACTACCCAGAACCTCCAGCCAGAGCTACAAAGAAAAGCTTCAGAAGAAATCAGTGTCTCCACAGAGCAGCTGTATTTAGAGGAAATTAAACACTGGGGAACTGGACTGGAAATAGGTACAGGAATGGTGAATGCTGTTGGCACCACTGGGTTTTAACTAAATGGGGCTAAATATAAATGCACACAGTGCAATTCCGATTTTTTTTTATGTTTAAGCACATTTTTAGAACCATGCATCCATACCTCGCTCTTTACAGCAATGCAGTACTTTGGGCTTTTGGAGTACATGAAAAAAATAACACGTTAATAAGTTTGTTGTTAAAAGGGTCAGGCTAAAGGGTCAAACGGAAACCTTTGAATCCTCTGCCGATTCTCTTCAGCGCCTCATTGTGCATTTCTATCTCTGTCCAACTGAAGGCGGCCATGTCTCGCTGCCCCTGGTGTCCTCTAGCTCATTCAGACGAGCCTGCACAGCCTTCCAGAAATAAAGGGAGGAACTCTGCAGTGGAAGCCTTAATCTGCGCTAGCTAGCAGCTTCTCCAGCTCCTCTGTCCTCTTTCTGAACAAGCTACCTCCTTCCTCTTCCCTCACTTTCTCTCAATCTTCGTGTTCCCCTCGATGCTTTCTCCTCCATCTAATCCTCGATATGAAGTAATTGCCAAACTGAAGTGGAGGACTTCAAACAGGGGCTTGAGTCCACACACGGCGAACACACCCACGGCTTGTTGTGCTTAGACTGAGCGCACACCTCTCTCTGAGTCCTCAGCAAATCTTCAAAGCCACCGGCTCTTTCTCTCCCTGATCCATGAAGTCAGCCAAACAAATGGCAGAAATAAGGCGTATTTAGATGAGGCTGCTCAGATCACCCACAGCCGGCCTGAATCCCTCGGGCCACTTCGGCCAGCTCACCGCTGTGTGGGACTTTCTTAGTCTCTGCTCATTCTGACAAATGCAGAGAATAAAAGGTTTAATATCAGGGCTGAGAAGCTATTAAAGCGGGTCGTGTTTGATCCACACCGGCACACATCATGCTGGTTCAGTCGCACCGCTCACAATCAGGCTAGAGATGCACCAGTTTGGTTTGAAGGTGGACGTGTGAATTCATAAATTGATATTTTAGTGAATCTAGGTTTTACCAAATGCAAACGTATGTGTGTAAACTTTGTTTGAATCCTGTCACTTTAATAAAGGTCCACCATAAGGAGAAAATAAGCTGCAAGGCTACATTTCTGCAGCCTTTATTTTGCTAAGCTTGAAATGTAGCTGAGGACCTTCTGCTGTCTGGTTGTGGGATTCCAGGCTGAAAAGAGAGGGAGAGTTTGCAGGTTTGATGCATTTAATTTAAAGTGTTAGATTATGATTTAGGGCTGAACCATCAACACTTGGACCCAGAAATAGGACACATTCGATCCAGTTCTGGTATCGGATATTGGGCTGAAGCTACTGATCCCGGATCTGTTGTCCTGGTCCTGAGTTGCTGCAGGCAATATTTGGCCTGATTTTATTCTTGAAATTAAAACTTACAGAAAAATACTTGATGCAAATAAATAAAAAGATGATAAACTATAAATGTTAATTTTCTGAACTGGAAATTGATATTGCAGACATCTCTAGACGTAACTGTTAGATTGAATTACTTTAAATGTACCTGTACAGTAGGTGTGTAGTAGCAAGAGAAAAGCTAACTGAATCACTGGAAGTTAATTTATTGTTTCATCCCTCTATCCCTCCTGTCTGCTATGATAAACTGATAGGAGACTTATAGATGGATGGAAGGTAGGTCTTTTAATCATGTTATCAATATTTTCCTCTCACAAAGCCACACTTAAAGGCTTCTGCTATGTTGTCTGGGATGCACTTCAGATTAAGCAGCTCATTAATACAGGGATTAATAGATAATTCTGTCACAAATTATGCAATTAGCAGCCATGTAAACATAAATACAGCTGAAGATGTGGCTAAAGATAGCAGAATTATATCTGACTGCCTGTGTGGGACAAAATGAAACATAGACAAAGACAAAAAAAAGGACATTAGACCCGAATTGGACTTAGACTTGAGGTCAGGGACTTGAGTCTAGGGATTAGTCTTTATGGCACTTAATCAGAGGGAAAGGTGAATATGACACCTAGCATCCGTTGGTTTTCTGAAGTATCTTTTTCTGGTAAAGAGCGTTAGCAACAGAGTCCAGGTACATCTGTCTTTATTCGGTGCTCCCATCAAACATTATTAACAGAAGGGAGATGACAGGCTTTGACAGTGAGGGACGTCTGCAGACTGTGATCAGTAACTTGTTCATGTTTGCTGTAGCGCCATAATGACGGCCCCACAGATGTTTCTTTAACTCAACGTTGTAATAAATAAACTCCAGGTTGTTTCAAAATGGCATAAACATTATTTACCTCCAACATTATCCCCTCTGTGTTAAACTAGTGTTGTTACGAAAGACTTCTGGTTTTTTCAAAATTAAAGCGCCTTCCGTTACATTTAATCACAAATGCAACATCCTTTCTCATTCACTCCGTTTGCCATGACTAGACCTTTATTACGCAGTTCTTTGTTTCTCCTGTAAATCTTAGAACTCAAAGTGAATAAAAGTTAAGCAAGGAAAATGTGTTTTTAAGGGGGCGTGGCCAATCTGAGTCGTAATAACAGGTTGTACCCATGTTATTACAAAAACAGTAATGGTTCTTCAAAATAAAAGTTAATCCTGTTCTATTCACACAGACATTTTACAGTAAGTTCTGAAAAGCCATTTCCACCAGTTATCTATCTTTATTTTTTATAAAGGTAGAATATTATATCCTATATATAGACAATTTTTTGAAGGTTCCTGTGGTTAATATTGATTTTAAAGTATCTTGTAAGTATCTGATGTGAGAATGTTAATTTTAGCCATTTGAGATTTGAGATTTAACCTGGACTAGAGAACAACTGACTGATTGTCTCTGGGTTATATGACACTATAAATAAAAAAATCTGCACTAAATGTTTTAGTAAAAGCATTCAGGACCAGAAAATATAAATATTCAGATTACTGATATAGATTCGGGTCTCAGGATCTGTTCAGAACCTAAAGAACTGTGTTGAAACGTCTCCGCTGCAGAACGACGCTCGTTAGAACACGTGGAGCCTTCGTGTATTTAAACTCTGTATCAGAATCCAGCAGGTTGCAACGTGTTTATTCATAACGCTCAATGATTCGGTGTGCCTGGCTCGCTTGATAAATGAGACGCGGCAAATTCATTCTGATTTCCTTGTGTCACAATAATGATGCGGCACAACTTCCAATCTGTGCACAGAGAGCCTCTTTATTGAGCTTTGCTCCTCTTCCACTCGTCTCTAACAGACTTGGAACTCGACAAACGCTCGTTGTTCATCTCGCTCTAACCTTTTCGCCACCTTATCTGGTTTCCCGGCGACTTTCTGTACCTGCATTTTTATGGCCTCATTACCTGCGTGACCCCGGCTGACCTGCAGCGGGCAGAGCAAACATGCCGGGACATCACTTCATCACGCTGTCACTCACTGGACATGCCACAGTAACGGGGGTTAGAACACCATCAGCACATCACACACAACGCGGGGCAGGAGTGACGGACGTGAGGATGAAGGAGCAGCACTGGAAGATAGGCAAGGAATTCAAATCATCTGCTTTTACACAACTTGAAATGTCACAGAAAATAAAAGATGGACTGATGCACATAGAGAACAACAGAGTATTATGTTTGCGGGTATAGAGTTATATTTAAGAGCAACAGTGCTGACGAGAAGTTTAACTTTGGTAATTTAGGGCTTTGAATATTGATCCTTTTCCTTCCTCCAAAGAAAAAAACATCCAGCAATCAACCTTAATCATTTGGAAACAGGGACTTTATACACTGTTTTGAATTTATTGGTAATATTCATGGACGGTCAAAACTGCATCTAGGCTCAAAGATATCCATATGCCCTCTGCTGATGTAAAATTCATGTTTCTTAGCTAACACCCACTTTATGCTGACATCATCAGGCTTCTACCATGATCCTTTCTGGACAATTGACCACTTTTCATGCAGTGATTAATCAGGATTATTAAAACCTGTTGAACCTCTTTGCCGGACCAGGCTTTTAAACATAGTCCACTAATCTGACTTATGGTTGTTGATTGTAGAAGTGCTGCTTTATTCCCTCCAAAACCAGTTTACCTGTGTAGTTCAGAGAAATGTATTTCTAAACCCCTTAGTTGTGTCTAAGTATCTATCATCTGAGACAAACCGGCCCTCTAAGATGAACGGAAACTGATCTTAAGGAGCAACCAGAAGTTCAAACCTGCCATTAAGTAGAAACTGCTGGAACACCAGTGTCACGGTCCACAGAGCAGCCAGTTTTCATCTCTATGAACGGAGACATTTGAGCTAGTTGGCAACACTTCAAGGAATTGATGTTTGGAGAGGTCAAGATGAAGCTTTTAAATCCCAAACAGACCAAATGTCAAGCATGGTGGTGGTAGCATCATGTTAGGGTGCGTTTCACTGCCAGTGGTACTGGTTGACTGCACCGAGTGGATGAATGATGAAGAATGACTATAACATTCTTTAACTTCACATTATCAAAGGTAGGTTCCAGAACTTTCCCCAAGTCTCTTTGTGAATAACTGTTCATGCGTCTTACCTGTTCTTCCACTTAAAAAAAAACTCCCAAATCCTCTCTGGTCTACTTTTTTCTGCTGAGACCTTCATTTTCTTCTCACAAACTTGAATGCAGTTCGTCTCTTGCAGCTGTCAGCCATTTTCAAAGTCATCGGAGCTACGATGAATGGCTAACATTGAAGCTAACTGCTAACTTAGCCGCTGAGCTGACCGGATAATTACACTAGAAGCGTGCATGCGCAGCCAGCAAGCGGAAACTAAGAAGGAACGAGCACGCACACTGGCATTCTGGGAGCCCGTCAGAATGATGACATGTGGGACAACCAATAGTTTTGAGGGACTTGAGCGACAGAAGGGGCGAGACAAGAAATCCCTGCCCTGTGGACTGAACGGCAGGGTTTTTACAGGCCTGGAGTTCTTATAGAGATCTTTTTTACCTCCATTTTTCTGAATACATACTGTATTTATTACCTTCGGGATGGAAGGACTATTTTAACAGTATTACCAGAAATAGCTTTACCAGCTAGATGGTTAAAACTTAGACGCAACTGAGTTGTTCAACTAGAAAATGATCCTAAACCCAAATCCAAATTTCTTTGGGACTGGATAAAGCAGACGAACTTGGAGCTTCCTGAATGGCAGTGACCAGAAAGCCATTCCACAAGCTTAGAAATGGTTCCAAATTCAAAATATTTATATTTAAAACTGAGGCTTGTGCCAGTAAACTATTGTATTTAAAAAAAAAAAACGTCCATTTCTGATAAGAGTGGTCAAACACCCAGCAAGAATTATGCCTGAAGAGCTTGCTTGTGGCCACAAAACATGTGTGGGTCCTCTGCAACGTATATAAGGGATCATGGCCTACATGAATCATGGTTTATCTTTATAACTATTACCATGTGAGGGTTTGGAAAAAATCAATGAATTCAAAATTGTTCACCTAGTTCTTGTCTTCAGCAATCATTAAAGTTGTTCGCTGTAGATCATTCCTCGCACAATCAATAATAAATCATGCGCACAGTGAGTGTATGCTAAGGTTTTTAGTGGCGCGGTTGTAGTGGGTGGGCCTGTGTACGGAGCAGACGCAGCAATGTGAGTATCAAGGTGAGCAGCGCAGTCTGTGTGTTAATGCCGTTTTAATTTGTGGATCCATAAAGAGGGTGGAGGGGAGCAGGTGGGCTGCGATCATTTCCTCTGTCAGTGCTAATGAGCTGGCCAGATTTACTACATACACATCCTCCTGCAGCCAGCGCGTACGCAGAGTGTGGATGCCAAACCAAAAAAAAATAAAAGCAACAACTTTTACTAGAAGTAATGTTTTGAAATGCAGGCGGGCCACTATCCAACCAATGTTGAAAGACAGACTGAGCATAAAACATTCTGATATTTGCTTTTCATATTCTCTCAGTGGGACAGCAAACTCAATATTTTCTACAGGTTTCTGCTCAGCCAACTGTGAGTCCACCTACGGCTCAAACGCTCCTCCCCACCTACTTACATGCAGGTCCGTCCAGCTGGCTGACCCTCTCCATCTCCCACCGGGAGTTGGCATTTATCCTCGTAGCACCATGATGATATCCAACACCAGCCACTGAGGGTCTTCTGTGCATTTTCAACAGATGTCCAGCAGTTTAGTCTGTCTGCGATAGTTCTTTCACTTTGTATCCTTCAGTCTGGTTTTATGCCTCAAAGATCTCTGACCGAGGCTTTGCCGTATGCTCATTGTTATAATATTCACAGTTCTGATCGGAGTTTTACCTGCACTCGTCATGGGCCCGGAGGACATCTTGATTTTGGATCAATTTAATGACAGGTTTCCGCTTCTCTTTTGTCAGCGAGGAATATTTAACCAACTTGAAACTTTGATGATTGTAAAAACAATACCTAGGTTCATAAATTACATTTTATTGTGATTTTTCTTTTCTAAAATGAGGCCAAATGTACACATTCAAGCTTAAATAAATATGCGTAGACCGCAGCAATGTTTGGATTAATGTCCTTAAGCAAGTTGCATCCCAACACAATACTTTATGTTGGGGTTTGATATTTGGTGGCTATTGTCAGAAATGGTGTTGAGTTGAGGCTGCTGGAATTTAGGAGGTTGAACATTTAACTGGTTTATCCAAAAGGAAACATTGAAGATGTTGAAGAACAATGCAGGGACCGCCAAGGCTTCCTATTAACGGGTAGGAAACTGCTAACAGACCGGAGTCCCGTTCCACAGCGAGTTTCACCTCAACATGAGCTGAGAAGGTGCCGATCAAGACCGAAGCCTCTGCTACAAAATCAGCATCTTCAACCATGGTTCAGATTTGCAGCTGCTGAGATAAAAAAAAAAAAAAGAAAATCAATCAGTCTAATAAAAATAAGGTATTATGGATGGATCAGACAGGAACTGAGCTGTTTGGCCCCAATGCAGGAAGTGTCTCTGGGTAAGTCAGGGTGAGACGTTCAAACCTAACAACGCGGTACCAAGTCCCAAGCATGGTGGTGGTAGCATCATGCTGAGGGTCTGTTTAGATGACAGTGGTGCTGGTGCAGTTCATTAAGTAGATGGACTTCAATCAATCAGTCAACCAATCAATCAATCAATCAGCTTTATTTCTAGAGCACATTTGAAAAAAAAACACATGGGTGACCAGAGTGCTGTACAATAAAGCGAGAAAAAGTTAAAAACATACACACATCTAAAGCTAAAAACTAGGTTTAACAGAAATAGTATTTTAAAATGCCATACTTATGAAGGACCACTCCTAAAACTTGATATTACAGTTCCATTTAAAACAGCATGTGTTGTCTCTTTGGTTTTATGACTGGCTTAGAGTCCCGGCACCTGAAGAAGATGAAACTTTGTGACAGATCTTAGCTCGTACCCTTATACCATAACTTATTCTTTCACCCCCAAAAATCCTCTCCTTTTCATCTGCTTCTATATATTTCCCTTCACAGTTCCCTTCTGTACTGTGCAGAGCTATCCAGTGTTCAATAGCACGGTCATGACCCATATAAGGTTGCACAGCACACCTTAGAACAGGCGTTTTATGCAATGTGTACGCAGGGATTCAATGTATTGGCAGCAAGGCACGAATAGCTAAGAGACTCCAAATGATAGATAGATCAACTTTTTCTGTTTACTGTCTCTCAGGTATGTCAGGCCCATAAAGAAATCTCTTCTTGACCTCTATTTTCTACCAGCCATGTTCCAGTACCCGTCTCTAACCTACGGAAAGCTTTAATGAGCTGAGGCTGGTGTTTTTAACTCAGTAGCACAAGGCAGAAACCCTCAGGGTGAAAGTCAGATATCAAGAGAAAACCTCGACATTCAGGTGTAATACAGGGAAAAAAAAATCCATCTTATAGAAGCTTCACAATAATATTTTACGGTTACATTATTTTATTCAACAGAAAAATGCAGATTCTGTTGTCGTCTTCAGCAGGTTGGGCTGTTGTTGTTATGCTGAGCAGTTTTTTGGGGAAAGAGACGAATTCAGAGCAGGATCATTTCAGCCTAGCAACAATTGGCTGCTACTTTCAAAATCTGAGTGGAGTATAACAGCATTACACACACACACACACACACACACACACACACACACAGCCTGATGCATGCGTGCTCACACACTTATTTCAGACAATATTGCCAGAGAGTTTGAGAGCTTCTATTATGCCTGTGAATGAGTTGTTTAGGGCTTGATGTGGGCTCTGGCAGCAAAACAGAGGCACCTGCTTTTTGATGTGCCCTCTGTTGCTGTCAGGTACAACATAGATGAATCTGTTATATTCCTTTCTTCTTTGCCTTTGTTCGCGTCTGAAAGCTAAAATTCAATCCCTAATCTCCCGTAGCCCTGTGCCCTGTATCTTAGTAGTTTACCGTATCAGTAGGTAATTTGTTTATCGGCTGGCAGGGAGATATTTCGTGACGCAGTGTTTGGATGGCGTTGTTTTCGTGAACTTAAAACGGCTTTTTGGTGTTGAAAAAAACCTCCGCTTTGACATTAAAGGCATAACGCGTTTGTGATGTTTTCTGACTGGGCCTCGTAAAAGTACCAGCGACCCTAAAACCGCTTCATACTCTGACGTGTCCCAAACGTCAATGTAGACAGTATTGGGCGAAAGTATTTGCTCACCCATCCAAATAATGGAAATCAGGTGTTTTAATAACCTCCAGGTCCACCGGTGTATAAAGTCAACTCCAGCGTGGTTCTGTGATGGGATGCAACCTGTGCAACAAGTCCAGCTGTGAAGTTTCCTCACTCCTAAATATTCCACAGTCAGCTGTCGGTGGTATTATAACGAAATGGGAACGATTGGGAACGATGGCGTTCAGCCATGGAGTCGTAGGCCACGGATGCTGAGATGCACGGTGCGTAGAGGTTGCTGACTTTCTGCAGCGTCTATCGCGACAGACCTCCAACCTTCATAAGAACTTCAGATTAGCTCAATAACGGAGCATAGAGAGCTTCATGGAATGGTGTTTCCATGGCCAAGCAGTTTCATCCAAGCCGTATATCACCAGGTGTGATGCAAGCGTCGGATGCAGCGGTGTAAAGCACGCTGCCCCTGGACTGTAGAGCAGCGGAGGCACGTTCTCTGGTGTAATGAATCACGCTTCTCCATCTGGGAATCTAATGGACAAGTCTGAGTTTGGCCGTTGCCAGGAGAACGGTAATTGTCTGACTGCATTGTGCCAAGTGTGACGTTTGGTAGAGAGGGGATTCTGGTGTGGTGTGTGTTTTTTTTTTTTTTCCCAGCAGCTAGACTTGGCCCCTTAGTAAGAATAGGAAAGAATAGGAATACCTATATTGTCCATAAATGGGGGTATTTGGGCGTGACGGTGGCAAAAACAGAGTTACGTACTAGATTAAGTAATATTAATGACAGCTAATTTAAACTTAAAGCAACTTTACCTGAATATATTTTTGTCGGGTTAAGAAACTTGCTTTTTTACAAAATGTACTGTATTATGAGTTAAAAGGCATAATCTGATGATAACAATAAGCAAATTTCACTTTGCATTTGCACATGTGCGAGTCACATGACTTCAAAAGGTTTGGCTACCAGACAAAGCCCGCCGTCACCGTAATTTGTGTGGAGTACAGGTAGCGGACACAAACATGAGGCTCACAGGCTTTGGTTAAAGGCTTTAAGCCTTAATATATGTGCCGTATAACGACCGGTGCACTTTGTGCCATGTTCTATTGCTCTAATATAGACTTTATAGGCGTTACCAGTGGCGGAACAACACCATTGCAACGCTCCACTGAGTTCACCACAGAAGAAAAGGAGAAACGCGGCCGTAAACCTCCGTTCACTCTTCACAATTTCCTGACAGAAAAGAATGATCCAGAAAGTTGTAGAAGATGGACTAAAATAGTCTAGTCACCATTATGTAGGCCATCTAATCTTGAAACTGAGGAAGCTGTCAGGCTCAGGGCGGCTGCCCTGTAGGTAATAGTCAACAGAGGAACGGAGTAAAGAGACAGAACATGGAATCAGCCTGACAGAAATGTTATTTTGCCCACTGTCACTTTTCAAATAGTTCAAATGCATCCAGGAATAACTGAGAAAAGTTGATAAATATAGTAGATGAACAATAAGTTAGTGGCACCAGACACCATCATTCCACTTCACTCAGGTTAATGTGACCAAAACAACTCTTTATTCCAGGTAACTGGGTTTTGTTAGCAGTGTTGGGAGTAACGCATTACAAAGGCAGCGGATTACATAAATATAATAATGGTTACACTAATATGTCATATTGCTATAAAAACTATGACACTAAGTTCCTTTTTTATAATGACAGTAAGGTGTGCTGTACTAAAGCATTTTATCATGGTCTGATGGGACGTATCCCCGTGGCCTGAGCCATCTTCAGACCGTCAACCCATACGGTGCTTTGGGTCGCCAGGAAGCGCTGCGGCTGGTCATGGACCGACCTAGACCACAGACCGTAGAACCTGCATCCAGCCCCACCACTCCTGTCTCTTCCTCATGTCACAGTGGCTCTGTGACCCCCCCCCCCCCATCTCTCAACTCACTCTTTCTCAGTCCTAGTGCAGCTCCCACCTTCAGCCACATCAGTGCTAGAAGCTCTTAACTTTAGTGTCCTAGCTTAAGAGAGACACAGTCCCTGCAGAGGACAGATGGTGTAACTTACCCATAGCGCCCTGCGCAGACCGAGATCTGCAAATCACTTTTTTGCTAATTGATTTTACTATTAAGTAAATCCGTTTTTTTTTTTTTAGTAGTAATAAACAGAGAAATGAGGACAAGCTGGGTTAACGTTCTTTGTCAGTGGCAGAACGAGGTGTGAAGATCTTTCAGTGCGTTCATGACTTAAACAGAACATGCATGTAAGTGTTGACCAGAACATAGGAAAATATAATTTACCCCACATGTAGCCATTTATTCAAAGAAAACGAAGAAGAGTCAATCAATGAAGCATTGTTTCCTCTGGAGGATTGTACACGAGCTTGATGCGTATCCTTACTTTCGTGCACGTTGAGGGTTTATCATTGTTAAAAAAACACGTTGGGAGCAGGACTTACAGTTCAAACTAAACTGTTGTCCTCACTCACAGTTAAACGTTTGGTAGAAAAATGTTTATATGCTGGTGAAGATTCTCAGTCATCCAGGTCATGGTCATTCCAAAAAAAGTAAAAAAAACAAAGCAACTGGACTTGTTTTTCGTAGTAAAAGACGTTTCGCTTCCTCTCCAGGAAGCTTTCTCAGTTCAAAAAGTGAATGCCAAAAAGTGAATGTTCAAAAAGTGAATGACTTTTGAATGAATATTGTGCAGTTATTAATTGATGATATGGCATATTCAGATAACAATGCAATATTCAAGTTAAATAGATAAAAGATAGCAGCCGATTTACAGAACAATTGAGAAGAAACTACCCACTATGCACCATTGTACAAGCAAACACCTCAGAGTAGCTAAAGCCTGATCAAATGACATCAGCATCTGAGAGACAGTGTAAATAGTTCTTGATCAGATCAAGTTTGTAAAAAAAAAAAATCATTGAGCCTGTTGTGAGTAGCAGAGATGCCTGTGCAACTTCTTAGTTATCCGGATCATTACAACAGCAAACAGGCTTAAATCAGAGGCAGCCGGACTTTCAATCAGTTCTCTCTGAAAATGTTTCACACCTAACCAGGAGTCTTTGTTACCTCTGGTGGCTCACACTGAGCAACCTGCAGTTTTTAACACATGGCCTAGCACACAGCAAGTAGGACTTTATGGGGTTTTTTCAACAATGGATATATTGTGCCTCTCCCAAAAAGGGCAGATCTGTACATCCTGTTATCATGTCAGCTTATTCCACCTGAGCTGTGAATGTCTGCGGCTCCTCCAGAGTCACCATGAGCTTCAGGGCTGCTTCACTGATCAGGTTTGCAGCTTGTGGTAGAACCAGGATATCTTTATGTGCACGGTAGATAAAGCAGTACTTTTGATCAAACGGCACTTTGTAAGATCTTTAAAGCTCTGGATATCGTTTTAGAAACCAAACCAAGCTTTAAACTTCTCCACCACGTTCTCCCTGACCCGTCTGCTGTGATCCTTTCTCCTCCATTTCTTCACCGATGTTCTCTGACAAACCTCTGAGGGTTTCACAGAAAATCTGGATTTATATGGAGTTTTAAGTTTCACATGGAGTCTATTTACCACTGGGGTGTAGAATAAAGGGGGCTGAATACAAATACACACCAAACTTTTGCACATTTAAAAACAATTACAATTCATGATGTCATTTACATTCTGCTTCACAGTTATGCATGATTTTGTTTTTGCAAAAAAAAAAAAGAGAAAAATTCCAACACAACAATTTGAAGCCTGTGGCTGATGACAAAAGAGATAACAATGCACTCCGCACTTTTCAGATTTTTGAGCAAACAAATGAACAGGTCTCTCTTGTAAATGAGAGCCCGTGTCTCAACGAGACTACCTGTGAAAATAAAAGTTTAATAATAATTAAAAGGAACTTATCCTTATATAAGTAACCATGCACACTCATCCCCCTCTAATCAAAGTGTGGTTTTGCTCATAATTACTCTGAAATCTTGCCTCCATGCCCTTCCAACAGTGTAATTGAATCTAGTGGTTAGTGAACTGAGAGATGGTTGACAGGCTCAGGCCTCAAAGTGAATTCTTCCTGACATTAAGACCCTGAGCCCCAGAGGGAGGGATGGAGGGATTTAAGGAGGACCGAGAAGAATAACGGATAAAGCCAGGGACCTAAATGGGAAGCAGTCAATATTTTACTCATCTCTGACACCATTTATAACGCCCTCGCACAAAGATGCGGTGACAACACAGAGAAATTAGCGGAGTCTTTGAAAAGCTCTTCCCACAGATCTTTTCTCCAGGTTTCGCATCAAACACCTGTTTCTCTTCATCTTATCTCGTAGGCTCAAACACAGTAAGCAGTCGGTGATTCTGTCTAATCCGATTTCTTCCCATTTTTCCTTTCCATCTGCTGCATCATTATTTCTGACAGCGCTGATTAGAAAATTCCACCGCAGGATCGTCAAACTTCTACAGCAACTTTTACATCATTTATGCAGCACAAACCGAGTGCATATGGCCAATTTGTTGAGTCCCAGCATGTATAACCAGCTGTTGGTTCACATATTTCATGCAGAAAGAGAATTCCACATAGCAGTAGTCATTGAAAATATGCAAGAAGAAAAAGCTACAATCAGAGGACACCCTCATGAACGATCATTGACTTTTGGGTTAAAGTGAGAGCTCCATGGGAAACGGCCGCCTAAAGAGACCGTTTGCTCTGCACAACATTTTTTTTTTTTTTCTGTCCATCCTTTCCAGTCCAGAGGTTAACGCAACAAATACTGCCGACGCGTCATGCATGCTGTCACTCGTGAAGGTAAATCACTTCCTATGCCTCTCTTTATCTTTCTGTCATTTACTTTATCCCCCTAAGCATGAAGAGCACCTTGCTTTCCGTTCTGTACGGTGATGGGTGCAGATTTGGCTGTCAAGCAGGCGAACTGTGTTTATGAGTGAGCAAAGTGTATTTTAGAGACAGAAAGGCGTCCACAGAGGGAGAGACGTGGGGGAAAGTATTGGTGAGACATGGAAAGACTGAGTGAGGGGCGAGAGAAAGGCTCCCGAACGCCATTAAAGTTTGATTCTCTCGCTCCGTCTCTGAATAAATCAAGCTGTCGTTGCCTTTTTGCCTTTCTTTCAAGTGGGCACTTCCCGCCCCACTATGGTCACTTTCTCCCTGCCTTTTGCCACTCTCCCACACTCTGTAGGCACCGTGGTGAATTCTGACAAGGTTTCTCTCACATGAAAGACGGTTACTGTTGTTGCCGGTCCCTCCAGATCTCACTTCCACTGATGCTCATGTGGAGATGGAGTGGCATGAAAAAAGGATTTCCCACTCAGAGATCACACACTGGTTTTGTTAAACACTCAAATGTTTCCGATTATCAAAGAAATTCCAATAGCAGGCAAAGATTTCAGTTTTAAACTTTATACATGTTTCTCATTGAGATCCAACATTATGGAAGTTAATTTGAATTAACTTCCATACAACATCTTATTTTCAAGAGAGACGTGTACAATAAAACAACACAACACTAAATAATCATGCAAAGTAACAATACAAGAACTTAAAACATTTGACACAATACAATAAGATAATAAATGTGAATTTAAATCAAGAGAAAGTTGCATAAGAAGATTTACAAAATACGAAATTCAGTTTTGAAATAGAGTTGCATAGAAATGACCTTTCGTTGTTCCCTCCCTCCTCAAATCTTTTGAAGACATGCTCCACTTTAATATAAGCATCTTAGTTTTAAGACCGCTGGTTTTCATCAGTGTCGTCGCTCCACATTCACATCCTTGATGACGTCCTTCACTTGGTCATCAGCGTGTTCTCTGGATGCCGCTGTGGTTGTGTCCACGAAAGAGGAAGCAGAGAAAACCTGGCAGCTGCAGTCAGGAGGCTCAGAGGGTTTAAAACATTCATTAGATAAATAAATTTAGAGGTTACTCCAGTATACTAGCCCTCTGTTATTATAAAAATGTGTGTTGTTATCAGGGATATCCATTCTGACCCTAGGTGTTGGGTTCAGACCCAAAGAATAGTTTTTAAAAATCACTTGGCTACTTTCAGACGTATGTTTTCTTTCCTCCTAATTCGTTACCCCAGTCAAACTGTTGCACATTATTTATGGTTTATGTTAATAGTGTAGGGCAGGGGTCTGTGTCTCCAGTCCTCGCGTGCCCGTCCTGAATAAAAACACCTAATGATAGAAAAGGCCTGGCCACTAACCGTTCATCTGGTTCCAGTGGATTGGAGCAGTGGGAGCCGGACTGGAGTGGGACTTGAGGTCTGAATTTGCAGGGCCCTGGCTCTGTTTGCATTTTCCAGAACATTATAGTAGCTTAAAGCATATTTGTAAGTACATTTGTCTTTTAATAAGTGGTGAATGAATAAAGCAATTTAAAAATCCAGCAGCAGGCAGGTGACCGTGGATGGATTTATTTTCAGACGTTTATTGTTGTGTTATCATCTCTGGACTATAGTAGGCCTATGGTGGGCCTCCAGACTTTGGAAGAATCGCTACATGCATGAATGTTTATGATAAAGGAGAAATAATCCATTTTCAATCACCCAAAACAACTTTTTCTACTGCTAGGTGTAGAGATGTAATGGCAGTGTGTCCATACAGTCAGTTTGTGAAGTGGGCGGGGCTAAAAAGAGGTTGCTTCCTTTTACCATCCAGTAATTTCTCATTAAGATGCAGCTATGAAAATATGCAGCGTAGGAATCAGAAGAGAGCGTTCTCCATCCCACCATTAATTATTTCTACCTTTTTTTACCTGAACCAACTGAATGTTTGGTATTCTGCCTAAATATAAGATGAACCTTGTAAGATTGAAAATATAGCATTTAAACAAAAATATTTAATCAAGTGTCCATTCCAGCACAGATGGTTTGAGTTTTATTTCCCTGGAAGTCATCACTGGACACAGAAAGCCACATGTTTTCCTTCCCAAACTTCTCAACAGCTCGAGTTGAATGAGGAATGGAGTGGGTGATAATAATTAAGGGACTCGCTAAAAGAGACATTAAAGCCCCCAGGTTGTAATAAAGGTGCTTTATTAGAAATCTTTTCAAAGTCTGCACAAATGAATGGGAGAACTGCCGGTTGTTTGAAGAGCAGCGAGGACTGAAAAAGACATAAACGGTTCCTGATGCTCCTCAGAGCGCATTCAGCTCCTCATAACTCATCGATAAAATGTCACTTCATTTGACAACACATTGTAACCTACTAAGTGAGAGAAGGAGAGGGGAAATGAATTAAGCTAAATGCTGAAAAAGCTGCCTTGTTGAAGACGACACCAGCTTTTATGAATGTTTTTTTTTTTTGAAATTGAAATTTATTCGAACATGAACATGATACAAATATAAAAATAAAATAGTGCACAGTAACAAGAAGTGCATAAGAAAGAAGAGAAAATACAGATTTTTGTTTCAGTTAACATATCATGCTCAAAATGGGGTAGGAAGAAGTGAGAACTTATAAACTCCTACCCCTAAACACTTGAGACTTTAGAGTCCTACTGTCATTAAAAAAAAAATCAAAATCATTTTCTCATTTTGAATAGTTTGCTGCAAAAAAACGACAATTTCTTCCTTCATCCTGCATATTTTATACTTTGATCGATAATCTCTGACTACTTTTTGTAAATAACAGAACCTCCTCCAGAAACTACATTATTCCTGTCAATTAAGAACATCCTTATCTCACTCAGACTAAACATCTGATAATTACTTTTAGGCCAAACATGACATGCTTGTCTAACCTCAGGTCCTCCTCCTTCCATTTCAATTCAATTCATTTTTATTTATATAGCGCCAATTCATTAAACATGTCATCTCAAGGCTCTTTCCAAAGTCAGACTCCATCAGATCCTCCAGATTGGTCAGAAAGTTTCCTCTCTAAGGAAACCCAGCAGGTTGCATCAAGTCTCTCCAAGCAGCATTCACTCCTCCTGAAAGAGCGTAGAGCCACAGTGGACAGTCGTCTGCATTGTTGATGGCTTTGCAGCAATCCCTCATACTGAGCATGCATGAAGCGACAGTGGAGAGGAAAACTCCCCTTTAACAGGGAGGAGAACCTCCAGCAGAACCAGAACCAGGCTCAGTGTGAACGCTCATCTGCCTCGACCCACTGGGGGTTAGAGAAGACAGAGCAGAGACACAGAAAGCACAGAAGCTCACATTGACCCAGGAGTACTTTCTATGTTAGACGGTAATAGAGGATGATCTGTCTCCCCTGATGATGTCACAGCTAACAGAACGCCAGACCAGGTGTACCTTCTATGAGGAGAAACATGACAGAGAACAAAAAGTTAAAAGTTGAAATGACAACAAGCAATCCATCCATAACGTGTCCGTAGTTTATTGTCAGTATAGTTAATTCCTATTATCAAACTGAGCACTTTCCCTGAGCAGTTTTCTCCTTTTTTTAATATACTTTTATATTTTTTAAAGTACTTTCAGTATTTTCCGCACTCATTTTCCACTTTTTTGGTGACTTGGCAGTAAATAGTTTTTTTTGTGCAGAAACGCATCTGAAGCATTATAGCTCATAGTAGCGGAGCACAGTCTGCCCTCCTGGTAAACCTCTGCTCGGGGCTACAAATGGAAAGAGATATTGATCAGAGAGGAATGCACTTATAAGACTAAACTGAGGGTCGTTCCCAGGGAAGACGATCAACGGTGACAGAAGGAATAAGCAGTGTTATGTCTATTGAACAGTACAGGCTCCACTCATGTATTAGATGAGACGGCGTCTACAGTAAATTTACAGACGTCATTCATTCAGGTTGGTGGCGGTGTCGCTGTTTGCACGCTGAAGTCAAACTATCACAGCAAAGTGACTTCCCTGCTGGAGAAGTGTGATGAAGAGCGGCAGGCTGACCACAGACGCTGAGAACTGACCTGTAACCTTACTGACAGCATCCAAAAAGCATCAAATGAAGACATTCAAAGTGATTTCTTTACGCTGCGCATGAATAATCTCCCACTAAACTGGAACAGGATCATGGAGACAGCAGCTTCAGGTGGAGTGGTCTGATTTTACTACATTATTGAATGGGAACTGAGATATGATCCAACATTTAAGTTCTGGGTTTTAATTAGTGGTATCTACAAAACAGGATTAGAAATAAAGCTTATAGATAAAACAAGCTATGTTTTATCTCTAAGCTTTTTGTGTTAGAGATCAAGTGCTTGCTGTCATTATTATTGACTTTGGTTGAAATGTTGATTGAACAGTCAACAAGACTTGTCTTTTGGTTCAATTCCCTGTTTCCACAACCAGAAAGTGCCTTACTTACAGTGATTTTTTTTAATAAGTTAGAATATTGGTTCCATTGAGGTTCATTAGTGGGGGGAGGTAAAGCATGACCTCCTCCCACAGGCGCTTGGTCCATCTGGGGATGCCGAACTGTCACTTTAGCAACAGCTCAACAAGCCCGGGTTGCAGGACGAAACGATGCAATCAGTCACAACGCTCAGTCCTTCCCTCAGACCTGCAACAATATGTGTTGGGATGTTGCTTCGTCAGCTTTTTGTAAGGCGTTTGGTCTAATTCTGTAAATCTTTGATACAAAGCTGCATAAGAGGCCTGGACGATAATTCAATAACAATATATATCGATCGATAAACGTATATCGATTCGATAGAATAACAGTTTCCCTTCCTTTTGCATTTTAGCCATGTAGGTTAATATTACAGTCATTAATCCTCCCAACCAATCACAACGCAGACCCCCATCAAAGAGTTCAGAGAGCACATGTTCTTTTTTAAAAACTTGCAGTTTTGGTAAAAAGTTGGTTGAACAAAGAGTAAAGGCTGCACTTAAAATATATATTTAGAATTTGTTGATAATTATCGATATTGATCAATATGATTTCTGTTTTATCGATATGCTTTTTTTTCTATATCTTCCAGCCCCAGCCTTACCCCAAAATGCAATGGTGAACCTAATAGAGAACTCAAACCTCTCCATCTTATTCAGGCACGCTAGAAGGATCATTTCCTGACCATCAGGTCCAGATATTGTACATATTTCTCTCACCATGATATTGACATCAGAAGCTGCATATTAACAGGGAGAAATCCTCCTGACTACGGCCTGCAGAGAAATGGCCGTTTTGTTTGCAGCGTGTCAAGAACAGCAGAAGAAGCTTCCTACCTGCAGCTCACTGCAGGCTTTCTGCTGACTTCACTACTTCATCCATGTGGTCTTATCAATACTACTGACGAATGGAAACCTACATGTGAGCCAGCATTTTAATAAGAAACACACAGTATGTAGACTGTTATAAATTATTTAGAGGATTACACACTGTGTTTTATTACAGGGTTATTACATGGGAAAATGTCGTGGGTGGTTGTGTTGTTATTTGCAGCTCGTGAGGAAACGTTGCATTAAATATCTAACCTCACAAAATATTTTTAAATTGTTTTTGGCTCTCTAGATGTAGATATTTTAAAAATGAGCAAGTATAAAGGAGATAGTCGTCTTAACAATTGACAGGTAAGATCTAAATCGTGCTCTGAACAGCCGTATACAGAAACTAAAGCCTCGCCTCATCTGGTCCCTGAGTCCTGTATGAATTCAAAATGTAGCGTGGACTGATGAAAGTCTGAGTTTTATGGGGAACCGTGAAAATTATGGCAAAATAAATAAATAAACCCAGACTTTCTCGTCCCCCTAGGCAACAGACTTTTATATGATAATCAGCTCGGCTCTAATTTGCATTTAATTCTATTTGGAAAAAAATGACTTCTTTAAAAAGAGAAATGGTGAAGAATAGGAAACATTACGAGACGCATATTTCCTCACAGAGGAGGAGAAAATGAGCTTGAACATTTACCTTTCACAGTTATTCAGCAGGTAGTTCATTATCAGCATAAATTGCCAATGTGATTTTCACATCTCTAAATATTAATCACGGTTTGTTTTCCCAAAAGATACGATCATTAAAAGTTCTTGATTTTACTAAACGTCCTCCTCCCATCCTGCTCTGCCTCTGGCTCTGTTCTTCACTGGCAGCTTCAGTCATGAAAGCCATTTAGCTTCTTCATTTACACATTTCTGTTCCTCAAGAAATGACACTCTTGCATTTAGTGAAATATTGTTAACTCACAAACACTGAGTTGCTACAAACCCTGTGGTATGCACAAAATAACAAGGCTAAGGGTAAAGTTTCAAAATAAATAAATGGCAGGTTGGTTTGCAAACTGAATGAAATTAAATTTGAATAGTTTTTTAAATAGTTAAAACCTTATGACTAAATTTTGGTCTCAGAGTTATCTTCTGTGGTTAAAAGTTTGCTTAAATTAAACTGATAAACTTACTCATCCCTTAAAGGTATATAGCCTCGTTATATGCCTATACCACAAAGACCAAAATCCAGCTGATCATGATAAAATAAGGTTATATAGTGATAAGGCTAAATAGAACCCAGCATTGGCGCAATGAGCAGATATAAACAGATGTGGCGCTGCAGAACTGTCACAAAGCCAGATAATGATTTATAAATAAAAATTAAGAAATACAAGTCTGACCCTCTGCAATGCCTCGCAGTGAAGCAGCAGCTTGGCGTGATCGAAGACCAACCATTAATTAAATAAAACTATCTACAGCAACTATAAGAGCCTCTTATCAGAACATTATATATATATATATATATATATATATATATATATATATATATATATATATATATATATATATATATATATATATATATATATATATATATACACACTGGATCTTGAACCTATATTCATTGTTTCCACACTTGGCTAGGAGATGCTAATAGCTGTTAGCTGCTTCCTGGTTTATCTCCTGCTGCACATGCTCAGTGTCGTACTTCTGTTATTATTATAAATAAACACAAACGGCTTTATTTACTAACAAACTGAGGAAAAACAAAGCGTAAAGCGGCAAAATAATAACTAATACGCCAGCAGGACGTGATAATCTTTCATAAAAAATGTGTATGCAATCAGAATGAGCTACCTAGGTATAATTAATAAAGAAGTCAAATAACGTGGCTATGCACCTTTAATAAAAGGGAGAAGAATCTGAAGGTCTGCTTGTGATCTTCTTGGAGGGAAACTCTCCACTCTCTCTTAGTTTAATTTGTATTTTAATCTGCAGTCTGTGTTCATATTGTCGAATTTGACTTTTTTTTTTTTTTTGGTGTTGTTGTGAAGTAAAATATTCTCGTGCTTTTCCTTCTCCTCCTTCTTCCTTACTGCCAAGTATGATGCCTGTCCATGAAGTTTGCTCCAGTTGTTCTTTCACATGGTGACTAACACATCCTGGATGCTCAATTTGGAGGTGTGTGCGCAGGAGCCCAGCCCATACAAACGGGCATGTGCAGAGCCCCGATCTTGGCAGTTTATATTTGGATTGATGGTTCATTGCAGATTGACCAGGCCTGCTTCAGGTTCATTAATGGGGCTACCAGGCTCCTCCATGCTGTAACCTCAGACCCAGATATGCTGCCACCATCATGCAGACCAACAACAAACTCACAACAGATGTCAGGAAACACACACCCTCAATAATTCATAAGGTAAAATCCACTGTTACGTCCATGCAGGCACTTTCCAAGACCTAGCAAAGATCAACCATTATTCACACCATGGTCTTAGTCCAGGGTGGAGGAGGCCTAAAGACTCTCAGATCATCTGTGCTCACAGATAGCAGCACTCCACAGTTTTCTTATCGATTGAATGTACCAAAGTCCTGGCAGTAGGAGTGTTGCGCCTCAGATTCCAAGGAAATGTGTTTTCTTTCAGCACTGACACAGTTTGATGATAGTAAAATGAGCAATTATGCATGGATTTTGAAGAAAAATGCCAATATTTATGCAAATGACATCCGTAGAAGAAAGCATGCTGGTCTTAAACAGACTGTATCGCTGTTTGCATAGAACTAAATTTAAATGGTCACCATCTCCTGAAAAGCTGGCGGTATGTGCAACAAAGACGAAGAAAAAGAAAAAAAAAGAAATCTGCCGCTGCTGGTTTTACAAAAGAGAAGTCAGAAATATCACAGCAGGTATAATTACCCCTCTGCTACATTATTGTGTGCCTGACATTTAAATGAAAAATAAAAATGCTTCTTGAATTTAGTTTAAAATTGAAAATTTAAGCCTAAAAAAAATCTTAACCATTTGTTCTTCAAACTCATAGTTTAATGAATCTAACTTAGGGAAACCAAAACCTTTGAATATATTTTATCAAGCTACTGTCCGGGTTCCTGATGATGGGTCACCCAGGATCAGTGGGGAGAGAACCTGAAGCTCAATGCAAAGAGCAACCAGTGACAAAATGAAACTATGGAACCTCATGTATTATATGAAAAATAAAAATACACAATAAAACTCAACAAAGGCTATTTATTTTTGTTACTCTGATATAATTACAGTCTGTATTTGTACAGTGAAACACCTTCTGAGCCAATGCCCAATGTGAGGCATTTTAAACAGCAGTACGTTTTAATCTCTCTTTAATTGAGTCAAACGGACGAGCAACTCCAGCCTATTTTTACAAAATGTAGCAGAACATTAATAAGTTTCACATCATTAATTGTTTTTGAAACTAAATATTAGCTTTTACCGTTAAAAAGAGCTTTGTTATATTTCATACATCAGAACTTTAGGGAATGACCCTTTATTCTGTAATATCTTGTGCTTATTGTGCGTGATCTTGTCTGAGTGTTTCAGAACGTGGTGATCTACCTGGATTCTCAGGTTTACAATGAAAAATAAATAGCCACTGAGGGGAAGCTGTGTGGAAGAAACCCCCTCCTAGTTTTCACTGATTATTACCAGCTAATGTGGAAAACTGTCACTAAACAAGCCACATAGAAGCAGGTGGGCCATAGCAGCTCTCCTCATAGCTAAAAATTAAAAATTTAACCTACAATCTGATCAGATTTAAGAAAGCTGGAAAATAACAGAATTAATAAATATGTTGCCTGGTCCAGTTAGTCTTGTTTTCAGCTGTGATATTCAGGTTGTAGATTTAGAATATGGATTAAATAACAAAAAGGCATCAATTAATTATATAATTTATCAGGTCAGTCTGGTGGGGATGATTTAGGGAATATTTTCTGGCACATTTTAAGCCTTTTAGTTCCATCTTAAATACCAGAGACTTCCTTATTACTTTAGCTGACTATATCATTCCTTCATGACCACAATGTACCCGTCTTCTGATGGCTACTTACTTGATGATTATGGGGCATTTCGCAAAATTTAATCTTAATCTCAAACTGGTTTCTTGGATATAACAAGTTCACCGCTCTCTGTGTGGATCCTCACAGTCGGCAGATTTCAGTCCAAATGAACATCTTTGTCATGTAGAAGATTCTCTGTCAAGTTGGCAAACCTTTCCGCTTCTCAGGCCACTTTGAATTGTGGGATACCTCAAGGCTCCATCTCAGGTCTTTACTTTTCTCATTGCATATGCTTCCTTTGGGTTCAGTCTTTAGTAAATATAATATGTATTTTCATTGCTTTGCTGAATATGTGCAAATCTATCTCCTGCTGAGAGCAAGACGGAGCCTTTCTGTACAGAAACTGGCTAACTTTAAATGACATAAAAACTAAACGTATTTCATTTCAGTGGAAATAAGACAGAAGTGATTGTTTAAATAAACTGATGATGGTGCAATTAGCCCTTTGGGTTCTGTTAACTGCTGTCAGGAATCTTGGTAAGCGTTTCAAATTTGATAAACAGGTCAGTGCAGGAGTCCAGTCTAACGTTTAAAATTTAAGGTTGATTAGCAAAACCAAACCCTGTTTGCCTCTTAGTGGCCTTGAAAGGGTGATACATACATTTTATTACTGCAACTCGCTTCATGCTTGGTAGGACAACTCTCTTCTTCGATCAGACGCTGACTGCAGCTGATCCAAACGCTGAAGCCCGTCTGCTAACGGGTACTAAGCTACATCAGCTCATTACCTCCATTTGGTCCATCCTGCTCTGGCTTCCTGTACATTTTAGGATAGATTTCATGATTTTTCTAATTTTGGTGTGTTTAAATAGTTTGGCATGTCCTTATCCATCAGAACTTTTATACAACATATTCCCAGGAGAAGTTTGAGTTCAGAGCTTCTGTTGCATTTAGATGCTCCCAGAACCCGAGGAGACAGAGGGCCTTTTCTGCTCTTGTTCCTAAACTCTGGACCAATAAGTGATATTAGGTCCCTTTTAAAATCGATCTTTTTAACTTGGCCTTTAATTCCAGTTGGGGAAGATGTCAGGCTTTAGTATTTGTCTTATTTTGTCTTTTACTTTTTGTTTGACTGTTTTTAGCTTTTTCTTTCTTGTTTGTTTTATTGTTGGTGTCATCATATTTTGGCCATTTAAAAAAAATAAAATAAATTATTTCCTTTTAAGTTGTGGACCTCTACAGTGCTTTGGTCACTTCGGCTGTGCAAATCGCTCTCTAAATAAAGGAGGATTGATTCATTCATGTAATGGAAAGGAAGCATCACACCATCTTATCATGTCAATCTGTAAAAAACTCTCTGAGGAATGTTTCTGGCACCTTGTTGAATCCGTGCCACTAACAATTAAAGGAGTGCTGAAGGCTGTGAGACCAGCAGGCCGTGCCTAATAAAACGGCCAGTGAGTGTAGCCGAGTGGTCCCTCCATCACCAAAGCTTGACAGTGAGTTTCCGTCTGTGTTTTAGTATTCTGAATTGATATGGATAACGCTCCGTAGCGGATAGAACGAGGGTTGGGAAGTTGCTGATTTGGCCCGTCCTTGTACCCCTCCCCTGGGATCAACCCATCTGCCTCTCTCTGGCTCGGTGGATCCCTGCGGCATGCTGGGCCTGATTACCTTTACATTTAAACAAACAGCCCCGGCTCTTTGGAGGCAGTCAGCCATGAGCACTGACAGGGGGGGGGGGAGGTCAGGCAGTTGGTGGAGAAGACTGATTAGGTGATAAAAATGTTATTTATTTTCCTTACTGATAAAAGGCCCTGTCCATACATAGAAACACACACGCCATTTTGTACTTGTCCTCAGAAAGACCCTCCATCTGCTTCGCTGAATGCCAAACATTCAGACGTTTAATGCCTCACGTCTCGTTGGCCAATCCAACCGGGAGAGGCGTCGCAGAAGCAAACGTCTGCAGGACGAACGATCCATTATGTCACGGAGCCGTGATTGAAGCACCGTTACCAATTAGCGCTCTGCGTTCGCACGCGTAGTGTCCTTCACGTTACCTCCGCTCGCACCCCCCGCAGATAAACCTGCTGCGATGCCGTCCTTGTTCCGCTCCCTCCGCTGCCCGCCGGTGAGAAATCGTTTTATCCGGACGAGCGCTTCCGCAGAAATGTGCTCCGTCTGGCCAGAGAATGGAGCGCCAGAGCAAGATGGGAAGAAAGGTTATAATGGTGGGGGGGGGGGGGGGAGAAAAATGGTCATCGGTGTCTGTACAGTACACAAAGACTCGGTGCTTAATACTGTACGCGTGGCGTTTTGTCTTTCCGAGCAATTTATCAGAAATCTATTGGATACAGGAGGTCAGATGAAGTGTCGGGGAAAAGGCCGTCGGTTCTGAAAAGAAAAGAGCCAAATGATCACAGGCCTGGAAAAAAGCAAATTCATGCTTGAATTACTTCAGGGAGGGTCACAGTTCAGAAGCCTCACGAGAGGAGACACACACGAGGAGCGGAGAGAAATGCAGGATAAACACACGGCGGCAGGAAGTAAAGCAGCAACTACAACTCAGACAATCTGCCGGGAAGGAGAATCAGCCGGAGATTAATTAGTAATCACTGAAATAAACACGCAGTTCAGTTTCTTTCTATGAAACGGACATAGAAAAACGTTTATTCTACCTTCAGCACACAAATAATATGAATATTTCTAAAAAGCTGAAAACAAAATGTAGACAGAAACCCAACTGATTATCTGTCAGACATCTTTCTCTTTCTGTTATGCATAATATCAAAGAAACAAGGACCTTAACTAAATGTCTAACATATTTTTAGCTAACCCAAGGTTGTAGCATTGAGGCTCCTACATACTCTGAGGTACTGTGATCATACTGTGAGCTTGGTGGACTCTAAGATGACTCTCCAGACGTTTTAACCTTCTCGCCACGGAGAAGTCGTAGAAATTGAGCTGTGCCCCTATCTGTTCAGACGGAGTCCATGCGACAGGCAAGTACGTGGACCCTTGGTCTGAAATTGGATCCTACGCAGACAACTGCATCTATATATTTACCAAATGTATTCATATGAGCTAAATGCCATTTAGGGCAGCCATTTAGCAAATAAAAATAATTTCTCTAATCCTACCTGATAAAAAAGGATCAAATTGAGTCTGTTTTAATGCCAGCCTGTGTGGAACAGAGGTTCTGGTTCTTCCTACACAGTGTCTGTAAATATCTGTTTTCAGGTATGGGCCACCATGGCATTAACACCACAGTTTAAATCAGCATAAAACATCCTAATGAAAATAGCATTTCAAGCTGTTGTTTTCTAATGTTGATGCATAGACATAATTGAAAACATGGAATAAACATCCTGCATGTCGTTTTTTTGGCTTAGGGTGTCACATTCTCTGTTCTGCTAAGTTTTAAAACTGTGTTGCTTAAAACTGTGGGCTGTCTTAATAAGGGTGATTGCTTATGCATCATAAATTTCCACACTGACTTTGTGGGTTTTTTTGGATTAGGAAAGCATGAGAGTGTTGTAGTTGCCTTCTTTCAACCAGCTGACCAGCAGTGCACAGCAACAGGTGGTGGAGGGGTATTGCTGCCTTACCTTATGCTCCATTCAGCCACAGAAAAAAAATTATCTTTGCAAATCTTCACATTAAAAGGACACAGATACAGAATGACAGAAAACGTTGGTGATATTTGAAACCGCAACATTTTAAAATCTTTGCCTCCTGAACTAATCCTTTCCTAATTGGCACGTAAATTTAAAGGCAAAAAAAACTAAATTTATACATGATATTGCCAAAAGTATTTACTTTCTTCTTTCTTCTCACACACACATCCTTGGGTAATGTACATAGAGAGGACCGTGCCTGGACTTCCATTCATCTTCAAGCCTTTCTATGGCCTGACCCTGACCTAAACCTAAATCACTCCTTAGTCCTAAACCTAACCATGCTTAGCAGTAACAGTTTCAACCCTTCTGAAAAAGCTTTTTATCAACGTTTAAGGTTGTGTTTAATGGGATGAGGGCAGAAATCTGTCCTGGCCAATCATGGTAAAACCAGAAGGAATTGTACCCAAACTCTTTCCATTAAACTGGAAGCATGAAATACTCATTTTGAGTTCATTTCGATTGGAACTGAACGGTCAAGCCCATCCTAAAAAATCTCTCCACCATGATCTGCTCTGCACTAAACTTTATACTTAATACCATCTGAGCAAAGCCTTCTTCTAGAAACTGTCAAACCCAGACACATGAATCAGATGACCAGAAGGAGAGGCAGGATTCATCTCCAAGGAGAAGACTTCTCCACCGCTCTAGAGTCCAGCGGTGGTGTGCTTTACAGCTCTGGATCAAACACTTTGCATTACATTTGGTGATGTACGGCCATTATGCAGCTGCTTTAGCCATGAGAATCCATCCCATAAGGCGCCCCAGCTAATGTTCCTGGGTTAATCTGAGGGCAGCATCAAGTTTGGAGAACTGTTGCTACTGATTCTGCAGAAAGTTGGCACTGTGTGCCTCAGGAACCACTCACCCTGCTTTGGGATTTAGCACCCACCACTTCATTGCTTCCACTGTGTTATAACGATGCTAACAGTTTCCTTTTGAATTTCTATTTGAAGGGAAGTTTGTCAGCCGGGCACATTGCACAGGTTGCCATTCACTGGGCTTCTGAAACGGACCCATTGGGTCTGTTCATGCCTCTGAGCTTGATTTTATAGACAATGATTGGGATACCTGACCTTAATGAGTTAGAGCGGTGTCTCTTACTTTTGGCTACACAGTGCCTCTATAAAGTAAGCTAAGCAACCTTTCTCTTTTCAGCAGGTCATAAATATATATTTTTTTTTTTCCAAATTTTGCTAAAGAAACCATGCAGATGAAGGACATTTAGCTTAGTGAAGCAGTGAATTATTGATAAGCTAATTTCAGATGTGATATATAGCTTAGCGTGTAGGCGCTGTTGTTGATTCATTTCAGTCGCCGCTGCTTCTCAGACGCCACCAGCGCTTTGAACCTTTTCCATTTCCACAGGAGGCTATGCTTCTGCTAGATAACCAGTAAGTCTGATTTAAGTGGCAACTCTGTTTATTGATGTAGATTGTTTGGTTTGCAGCCCTTTAAGCAATGCCTTTGGTTGGACTTTACCAGAAGCATCATTTCACACCAGCAGCCCAATATGAAGACGTCATGGAAGCAACTTTTGTCTCAGAGTGACGTTATGACAGCGTTAAACAGTAATGCCTTGAAACTTAACCTAACGTATAGTTCTAAAATAGTTTTTCAAACATTTGTTGACGCTTGGTAACAGCAGAATCCATTAAACTGTGATTAAAACCTTCCGTTTCCTAACCTCCGTGTGAATTTTTCCCTTCGTTCCTTCTTCTCTTTGTTGCAACACACGGCCGCGCGGAGGTTATAATAAAGTCGGTGGCGGCGTGACAGGGCGGCGGATGTGGGAGGCATTGATGGAGGGGACGGCGCTGCAGAGAGGCTGGAGGTGACGGGGCGAGCAGAGCTGGTGCAATCACATGCCCGCTGGGCTGGAAGCGGAGCGCCGACCGTCGGGGAGGAACTGAGAACCTTGTGCGCATTGTGGGTGTAATCATGGCTCCATTGTTGAAAACAGTCGGGCCTCTGAGGCTGCGAGCAGCAGGGAGGTGAAGCCCGAGTGCCGGCCCTTCAAATCACCATGTATTTAACATTTCTAACTAAATAAGAACAAAAGACTGCACTCGGAAGTCTTACAGTTCGCCACGGCCGTTACCAGATTGGACAAAAGTTAGCTTGAATTCGTTGCACGGTGAATTTTTGACCCTCATCACTTGGCTAATCGTCGGGGGGGGGGGGGGCAGCTGGAAGCAGGGAATGGACACTGCAGTTTAGTAGATAGACTGATCATTTAGTTAGTCAGTCATTGGATTTATGGTCAACTATGTCTTCTCAATCTGGATCTGTAGCTAAGCCTTGACAGGAAGTGGGTTTTGATACAGATGTTATGGCTTAATGCCCAGAGCACAACAGCTGGGTAATGTCATTGGTATCTAAATTCACGATCCCTACTCCTAAATAAGTCAAATCAGGATTACACTTGACCACCTCTAGGTTAACACTTAAAAACTGGAAAGGTGAAATGCTTGCTCAGTATGAGGGATTGCTGCAAAGCCATCAGCAATGCAGACGACTGTCCACTGTGGCTCTACGCTCTTTCAGGAGGAGTGAATGCTGCTTGGAGAGACTTGATGCAACCTGCTGGGTTTCCTTAGATAGGAAACTTTCTGACCAACCTGGAGGATCTGATGGAGTCTGACTTTGGAAAGAGACTTGAGATGATGTTTGTTGTGAATTGGCGCTATATTAACAAAATTGAATCGATTTTAATCTAAAGCGAGTCTTGAAATGCTGACCAGAGACTCCATAAAAGACCTTTTGAGATTTACATTACCTTTTAAAATGTTTATGAATTTGAAACCAAAATCAGACGCTGTGATGCTTTCTTTGTATCAAACCAACCGTAAATAAAGACAAGCATGAAAATGGCTATAGAAATAGAATAAAATGCCATTTTTAGTGTCATAATGAGGACATTTCCAGATGTACAGTGGTATGAACATAAAAGCATGTCGATTCACACCCATGTAAACACGGGAAAACAGGAAATAAGAGTAAGAGACTATATAGTAGGGGAATATTGATGATATAGAATAATACTGTGTAGTTATTATAAATAGCAGACTTGGAATAAAATAAATGTGTAGATGAAAAGGGTACATTAGAAAAAGGTGCAGATGTAAATAACAGCTCCCAGGCTGGCATCACCCATCCTCTACCTGCTGGTAGGAGAACTGCAGGGGATCTGATGAGGACCTCACCAGGAGGAGATGGTTGAGGACCAGCATCTGGAGGATCTTCATGTGATGTCAGAGCTACCTGTAGCTGCTCAGGTCTCTAGGAGGTGCGGTCTAAGGCACTAAGGCACCGGTACCAGACAGGAGGTTTCCCACAGCTGCGTGTGCGTTCACCGTATTGTGGTAGGAGTCACAACAGCGTCCATGAAGATGTTTTCCTGAGCGGTACCCAGTATCAGCAGGGGTTACTAAAAATGGGACGCAGCCGCGTGAACTCTCACCTGTTTATCATTCAGCGTTGCCTAAAAGTTTCCAGTGATGCGCTGGTTGTCCTGTATGGAAAGCCGTTGCGTCATATAAATAAGCTGCTTTACAACACCTGGTAGACTAATACCTGACCTCCATACATGTTTTATTCCCATCCAATCACAGCTTCCTCAGCCCAATAATCAAAGGTCTAACTCTGATGTCTGGATACGATCAAATCCCCAGAATCATTAGCGATGGGCGAATACCTTTAACTAAAGCTAATACCTTTAACTAAAGCTACTTTAATCTCTCAACCACAGGAAATGAGCCTTTATGGCAACAGTTGTTTGTTTGTGAGCTTCTCTCATTTCTAACCCCCCATGTCTTGCTTCATGTTTTGGTCATTGCACTCCTCCCCTCATCGGTTTAGTTGATCTCAGCCGTTCATCATCTCCCCCTGATACCTTCTGCCTCTCCTCTCCACCCTGCTGCAGTATTTTCTTCTAGTTCTTTGTTCCTCGCTGCTTTCTTAAACTGACTCTATGCTCCCTGTTCTGATTTGCTCCGTTGTTCTTCCTCACGGTTTGTTGCCTTCACTGCCTTCACTTACGTCACATAAAATCAGTAAAAAATACATTATAGTTTGTGCTTCTGTGCTGAAAGGGGGTATGAATACTTTTGCAAGCCACTTTACAGTAATATGCAGTAAACAACAAATCATTTGCAATAATTCAACAGAAGTTCTTCTTAAATCTTTCTTAGGAGCACGACTTCTTATTCATGATATCCTGCAGTAAGGAATAAATGTTTTCTAGTTGCATGCAGCCATAAACTGTTCTTGTTGAAGAAAGTCAAACGGTTTCTCCTTTTCTGAGAACATAACTTAGCAGAGCTGCAGCTTGTTGCCTTTCAGCAGCGATGTTCTGATCATTTTCCTGTAAACTCCCTGTTGAATGCATAGATTTTCAGAGCACACAATCAATGCAGCGTCTGTGTTGTTCAGAGTAGAACAAGATAAGCCGAACTCTAAAGCTCTGTGTGGTTATTCAAATAACGCAGCGCTGAGCCATAATGACGATTTCAGAACAGCTCAAGGTCGCTTTGAAGTGAAGTAGTAACCTAGTTGGATATTTTTTTTCCTAGGAAAGAGGAGGAATGCTAATCAGCTGTGATGGAGCGGTGTTTGTACGCCGCGCTGTTCAAACCTGCAAACTTTAGGGCATAAATTATGTTTTCCATAAAGATTGACTGTAACTGGTTAGGTTATTTTGTTGCATTCATTCAACTCAACTCAATTAAACTTTATTAATATAGCGCCAATTCAACACACGTCATCTCAATGTTCTTTACAAAGCCAAATTCCATCTGATCCTCCAGGTTGGTCAGAAAGTTTCCTCTCTAAGGAAACCCAACAGGTTGCATCATTGCATTGATTATTGCACATTATTCATTGCACTAGTGTGCAATGAATAATGTGCAATAATCTATTTAATACACTGGGCTACAACCCGTGCAATAATCCTGATGTAGTGACTTCTGCTGCTATCACCACCTAAACATAAGTCAGTACACATTTATGTATGTATGTATGTACAAATGTATGCACGTATGTATATGCACATATATACGTGTAGGTACATATGTATGTAGGCATATAGGTATATGTATATATATGTATATATATAAATATGTATATATGTTTATATATATATATATATATATATATATATATATATATATATATATATATATATAAAAATATGTATATATGTTTATATATATATATATATATATATATATATATATATATATATATATATATATATATAGATATAGATATATATATATAGATCACTATTAATGTAAATAAGACACCATATGCCCATTCCTATTTCTTTTGTATTCTTTTGATCCATTGTATATATGAAGATTCACTGTATATAACTGAATGCACCTTTCCTACTCTGCACCTTCTTGTATGAGCCGATGTGGCAAGTGAATTTCTCCATTGTGAGATCAATAAAGACTATCTAATCTTATCTTATCATCAAGTCTCTCCAAGCAGCATTCACTCCTCCTGAAAGAGCGTAGAGCCACAGTGGACAGTCGTCTGCATTGCTGATGGCTTTGCAGCAATCCCTCATACTGAGCATGCATGAAGCGACAGTGGAGAGGAAAACTCCCCCTTTAACAGGGAGGAGAACCTCCAGCAGAACCAGAACCAGGCTCAGTGTGAACGCTCATCTGCCTCGACCCACTGGGGCTTAGAGAAGACAGAGCAGAGACACAGAAAGCACAGAAGCTCACATTGACCCAGGAGTACTTTCTATGTTAGATGGTAATAGTGGATGATCTGCCTGCCCTGATGATGTCACAGCTAACAGAACTGTTCAGGAATCAGTTAAATGTTAGTTATGATATGAAATAAATTACATTTTCAGCCTTGGGATAAATATTTTTGCTTGTTTTACCTTTTACTGTTCCTCTTAACGCGGATTTAATGGCATCTTATTTATTTCCCTGCTGTAAATGTGTTACTTTTTCTTTTTTAATCTGTGAGCTTTTTGTCCTCTGCACAGGAAGGACATGATTTGTCTTTACACCTGACTCAATAAAGCGTGGCTTTATATTAGGTACAGCACAGCAACAACAACATGAATCTAATCTACTTTAAATTGTCCAGTCTTTCATTTCGCTGACAACTCCCTCAGCGCCCTGGAAGGAAGCCGCTGGTGTCTGACCTCTGGACTCCCAGCGGACTCCCTGATGGCTCGCCGACGCTCCAGAAGCTTTTAATCCTAATGTCCGTCTCGCTCTGACTCAGTGGGCCCTCAGAGATCCCTCCTCCATGTAGACCCAGAACTCTGGCTCACATGAGCTCTGCCATCCGCAGACACAGTGAGACTAAAACGTTTCACAGCATCGCTTCAGAAACATAAAAGCTTCTCGTTACAATGTGACTCTTTTAGTTGATACTTTTACCAATATTATTTCTTCTTTCCTCCCACCCTGTCATTATGTCTCGTATTTATACCATGTCTCTGCTTCCTTAGTTCTGGCTGCAGGTTTAGGAAATAGTCAAAGTTTTTATTTAATGAATCTGGTCCTACCAGAGCCACTCAGGGTAACATTATTCCAACGATTCTACGGGCAGCTGAATGTCCCCTTGATGCACTTTGTAGTATGCATAAGCTTCCTTTAATTCCAACTATTTATACTATTGTTTCTCACTTATTACTGATCTATCCATATATTCAGCTTCTTGACTGGAAATCTTTGCGAAAAAGCTCAAGAGTCAGAATTAAAACATCTTCGTATGTCTGTAGTCTGAGTGTCTGTAAAACAGGATTCATTCTCTGTCTGGCCACTTTTTATTCCATTTTTCTTAGCAACATGAATTATAAAACCTGTTGCATTTTTAACATCAGTGCTATAAATGTGTTTTCTGAATATCTTCTATTGTGGCCTAAAATTGAAAATATCGTTAGAGTTGAAATCAAAAGGAGAATCATGAGGTGTTTGGTTTTAAATCCATTTCTCCGCGGCTCTCTGACTCCCGTGTCTCCTCTCCTGTTTCTGTTAGCGGCTCTCTCTCTCAGAGGGAGAGGACGGCCGTTCCTGCGCGGCGCTTCAGATAAGGCGCAGCGGGGAACCGGCCGTCTCCCCCTTTAACGCTCTCCCTCCCTGTGGAAACGGGCCCCGTTCATTCAGAAGCTCCACGGCGCTGTCGGGGCAGGAAGATGAGCCGTGACTAACTCTGGTGCAGGAATGGAGGGAGACATGCGGTGTCGATGCGATGCTATCCAGGTCTTTGCTCACTGCTGATTGTTGTGCATTTCATTCACCAGGATGTGGCCGGATAGCTTAATAAAAACCAAGGAATTCATGGCCGGGTATTTCCTCCCCTTATGATTTATTCACCACTCTGTTGGTACAATCCAACAGTGCAAAGATCAAGCGGCGCTCCGTCTCTCTGACCTCTGATGGACCGTCGGCCTCCTCTGCAGATCTGGGCTTCATTCTGAGACGCCGACAAATCGAGGGCCGTTTTTCTAACCAGTTGCTTTGCGTTGTGCTTCCTAATTAAATGCACTGTTTATGCTGATGGAGCGCGTCGGGGGAAAACGGGGAGATGAGGATGAATAATGTGGATGTGTGTGTGACAGATGCTCATTGTGCGTGTGAGGAGAGGTCAGGGAGTCCGGATCGGTTGCTCACACACCTGGGCAGGACTAAAGCTGCTAGGAACTGACACACGGACACAAGCTGCTGAGCACTTACCCAGCCTGGGAGAGAAGGATAAGTTTAGACAAACTGGAGATAAATCTCTTACAAGATGCCCCCCCCCCCCCCCCCCCCCCCACCATCCGCATTTTCTTCTCCCAATCGCCCCAGAATGATTTTTGGTATCGATTTAAAATCAGAGACGCAAATCCATTTGTCCATTCATTATTAAAAGTGTTCATCTGTCCATTTATCCATCCCTGCAGTCTTTTGTGCTCCTTCACAATGCTACTTATCTATATATACATATCTGTACATATCTGTAAAACTCTATTTATTGTAATATCCACCTGTATATTATATTTGGTACATATCCAGCTGTAAATTTACTTCACAATACTAGTTATCTATATATTATACTCATAGGACAAATCTATCAGTAAAATTCTGTTTATAATAGTATCCATCTCTATATTTATTCAGTAATAATCCATGTCCTGTACTTATGGAACCACTGTTTATCCTGCACTTGCTGCTATTGCACTTCTGGTTAGACCTAAACTGCATTTTGTTGCCTTGTACCTGTAACTGTGTAATGACAATAAAGTCAAATCTAATCTAATCTTCTTCCAGGTTCCAGATATAAGATCTGACCTCTGTGGGCATGTCTGCCTTGCATTCAAAGTCAACTACTTCTACACCTGACTTTCTTAAAAATGAGCCAGAATGGGTTGAGCGATCTGAAACTCTGCGTCGGATTTAAAGGGTAAAAGGTGTGCAGCTGTCCTGCTCTCATCGGCGCTTTGAACGGCCGCTGCTCGCTCCCCTTTGAATCCTGCAGATCAAAAACAGGTTGTGTTGAAGGTGTTTACACGTCGGAGGAGAAGGTGTTGTGCCCCTGGACATTTGACACGTGGTGACGGTAATAAGACACTGTCTTACAAGGCGCTGTTAGAAGAGATAAAAGCCGCCGTGCTTTGGGGGGGGCATGGGGGATAATGTCCTGTTACGTACCTTTAAACACATCTCAGGCTCGCTCTCTAAATGAAGCATGCAGAGACTCACTCAGCCGTAGTTTAGCTACAAGTCTGCCTCCTCCACATCAAAGCCAGGTTGATGTTTGTGGCGTGCGTGACGTGCAGAGATACAGACGCGTACGTGGACGGCTGCATGCAGACAGCGGCGTGGTGCTGCGGGCGCCGCGCCGCGTTCAGCTCTTTCTCTGCCTCTCTAGGAACCAAACAAGCTGACGAGCATTAATGAACGTCTTAGTTAAAAATGCAGCTTCGTTTTTTTTTTTTTTTCATTGTTTACTCTGTTTCCCCCTCCCAGCCCTCAGAAATGATGTTTGCTTTGGTTACAGTTAAAGTGTCGGGAGCATATTTAATATTGACTGAGAGGAAGTTTTGTCAGATGAAGTTGTTTCAGTCAGGATGAAACATGAACTGAAGTAACCTGCTTAAAGTTGTGCACAAGTGCCAAACTGAAAACAACATGTAAAAAGACAAAATATAAAGAGGAAATGAGAAAAAAAAAGTAGGTTGAAGAGCAGGAAAGGGGGCACAGCAGACACCAATCTCACCCTAGCTGTCTTTAAATAAATCAGTTTTCAGTTTAAGGTTAGACATATAAAAATATGTCGACGCTGTACATCTGAAACTCCTGGGATGTCTAACTCTTAACCATATTTTCAGTCCTGTGTTCTGGGTTCCTGACAACTAAAACATGTCAGATCGACCAAAAGGCAGCGGCTAAATAAGCTTTTAATTGGAGTCATAAATGGGTTTTTAATCTTTTGTTTTTAGCACAATTTGCTGCATCTGCAGTTTTGTCTCTACTGCTTTTCAAGTCTAAAGACCAGAACTGATGCTGGTACTGATGTAAAACAGCTCAAGCTGTCAGATTGGGTAGAAAACATCTGTGAGCAGCGTTCTCCTCTTGGTTTTATGCTGGACTTTGACTAGGACAGTCCGACACGTTATTATTTAGATCTAAAACACAGGCTCCAGTGCTCCAGGTCTGCTGTACTGGAACCATCAGATGTGTCTCTGGTTCTACACAGCTGACTGAAACAGCTGGATGAGCTTCTCAGACTGCAGTCAGGTTCTGAGTCCTGCTGATGACCTGATTACTGGACCCTGATGCGTGGAAGCAGAGACGCACGGACAGGTTTCAGGACACCAGACCTGCAGGACTGCAGTTTGCTGTCGGTCTGACTCTATGATCAGGGTTGGTTTCCTGCTGGAAGGTGGACCTCCTCTCCATTTTAACGGGCTTTCCTCCAGGAACGCCTCCCTCGTCTGCTCAGACCAGCTTCCCCACTGCAGAAGAAGCCGCTTCGCTCTCCGCCACGTTCTCCCGGACCCGTCTGCTGTGTTCCCCGGTCTTCATGCCGCACTTTGTTCTGCTGCTGTTCTCCCACAGCAGCTGCATCTCTGTTCAGGATAAACTACACACAGCTGGACTGTATTTACTAACTCCAATTTATTCTGCAGGATCAGAGGATAGCAGACTGGAAACATCTGCATATCATGCATTGCAGATGTTTGTTTTTTTTGTGTGAAAACCTTTAAAAACTGTTTGTTATGCTCTATTTGGTGGTGTTCTATGCGTGGCCATGACACCAGAAGGTTTCTACACAACATTTCTAAACTCATTTCTGTTGCACATTCTGCAAATTACCTTCCAGCAAAAAATGTGTTCAACAGAGACAAATTTGAGATCTTTTCCCTTCTGATAAAAAATGTCCCAAAAACTTGTCGACGAGCTGCACAGACGCTCCAGGGCTTATTTAGTTGTTGTTTTTTTTTTTTTTTTGTCTCTTTAGCAGTGCAGTATTTTGGTTTGAGCCGTAATCCTGATGAAACATGGACACAAATCAGCCTTTTAACTCCAAATCAAACGTGAGATGTCTTAATGCACAGCCCCAGCATGTTGTTAGATTAACGGCTGCCAGGTGGCACCGACACGTGTTTTCTAATTTATCTTCACGCTTCCAGCCAATAAAGCCCAATACCGCTGTAGTAGATGGCAGACATGAAGGAAGAGGTGTTTGTTTCTCTGGGAATTTATTCCCCCTTCGATGAAGTTACAGTTTAATCCTGGATGGTGAGGAGATAACTCTGCAGGGGCATTTAGACTCGTGTTTAACCTCTTTACACGCATTAAATGTGTTTTTTGTTTGTGTGAAAACATTTAGAAACAATTTGTATGCTCTATTTGGTTATTTAAAATGATAATTAGACACAGCTGGGAACGACACCCAAAGGTTTCCACACAAGGTTCCTCTATCGTCCAGTCTGATAATTAATAAACTGTTTTCTCTACATTCTTCTTACATCTGAAGCTACTTATAAGAGGTTTAGGTGACATTTTGACCAAAACCAATCAGTAATTTCCTTTAAACTAAGCAGGAAAATGTATTTTTAAGTGTTGATTTGGTGCAAACGCTGCACTTCCGCTGTTCCAGGTAAAAATCTCCGATCTCACCTTCTGAATGGATTCATTTGTAGCTCTTAATGGTTCCTCCTAAAACACACAGCGGTTAACCTAGTGTGTCATTAGCAGAGAACAATCGATGTTTTAATCACTGAACTTGTTCTGAAGCTCTTCTCTGGTCTGCTCTCTCGTGTCTTTCAGAACACGGCGGTGGGCCGATCCATATTCATGGTGAACGCCACAGATCCAGACCAAGGCACCGGGGGCAGCGTCCTCTTCTCCTTTCAGCCCACTTCTCCCTTCTTTGCCATAGACGGAGCCCGAGGCACCGTCACCGTCACCAGAGCTCTGGACTACGAGACCACCTCCGCCTACCAGCTCACCGTCAACGCCACGGTCAGCAAACATGCAGCTCTGCTTTCTCAAGCAGACATGCTGTCATTTGAATGAAGTCGCCTTTATGTTTATTCTGTTTTGTTTTACCAGGATCAAGACAAGTTGAAACCTATGTCCCGGCTTGCTAACCTGGCTATCACCATCACTGACATCCAAGACATGGACCCCATCTTCACCAACCTGCCCTACAGTACCAACATAGAAGAGGGCGTTCCCCTGGTCAGTACCGTAGTCCTGCCTCCGCTCGTAAAGAAATCACACTGATCAACTTTATGGTGGAATCAAAACTAAATCAGATCAAAACATCAGCAAATTTCTCATCTAGAGGGAATTCACAAAGCACCAACCAGTGTCAGAGAGCATGACGAAGCTCTAGTATTTAATGAGTATGTCCGTTACTTTCTACGTGTTTCACTGGCTTCTTAGTTCATGGTCTGCTGCCTAAGTCAATGCTATCCTTTATACTAGAACCCATTAATAACGACAAAGCAGGTAGGATTAGCTCTCTGGAGAATTAAAGACCCATAGCCCTAGCTAGTAGTCTGCTAAAGGTCCTAGAAAGGATTTAATAAAGAGGTTGGAGGAGTTTGTCCTGACCTCTGACAAGCGATTTGGTTTTAAACATTTCACATCTTTTTGCATTAAAAGAGATCTTAGATTTATATGGCTGACACAAAACTACAATATGTTTGTGTTTTATTGATGCCTCTGAAGCATTTGACTGTGTGAATCATCAAAAGCTGTTTCTCAAGCTATATAGCAGAGGAGCACCAACATATTTAACTAGAATCCTTTTTTATTGGTACAGGCGTCAGGTAATGTATGTGAAATGGGGTAATACTGGGTCTGATGCATTTAATGTTGCCAACAGACTATCAAACCTTTAAATAGCTGTTTAGCATGTTAAAACAGGCTGTGTAGGATGAACCCGGATGACTGGGTAAATTAGTCTACTCTCAGATATCATCAAAAATGCCATTTCCTGGTTTGTGAAACCTTTGGTCTGCTTCTGAAAACAAAAAGTGGACATTGTGAGAACATGTATGTTGTTACAATTTTCCTATAAATCACCTCAGCTGCAGCTGGCTGGACACACCCTCTCCAAGGCTCCTTCTCCGTCTCCTAGGGATCCTTTCCAGACCCGTTCTACTCAGCAGCATCAACTCTTCTATGCTTGGCAAAGGTCCAATTATCTGCTGCGTTATGAACTCCAAGATGGCACTCCTAATGTGTGCAAATAGTCTTTAGGGTCTGATGAGATTTGTATTCGAGTCTAAAAAGTCCGATATCAGTCCCTTTGCAAACGATGCATGAATTAATTGATAAACTCTCCCTCACTGATGCACTCATGCCGGCAGTAAATTCTTTGCAGGTTAAAATTGTTACTTGACAATCGTCCTTTCATGTGCCGCTCCACAGCACTCCTGATGTGTGTTTCCTTTAAGAAATGCAAGTTCAACCATCTGTCTGCAGTCCTGTGCCCATCAGAGGCCTGGTTCTGAAGACGGTGGGCCCAGAATAAAACTTTGAACATCCTCTCCTCAGGCACAGTCTCAGGTTCATTACTGAGTTCAATGAGTTCACAGACCAGAAGGTATTTAGTCCTCCATGAGAGTTGTGAGCCCACCTCGTTATTTCTGTAGGAGGAAGTTTACTTTAGCTACTTGCACATATTATCTTCCTCTTCTTAGGAGAAGACATTTGTAGTTGTCATTGCAATTAAACATTCCAGAGAAACTTGTCTTCTCCAACCAACTCATACCTTGGGGTGCAGTGGCAGCTTGCAGCTCCCAGGTGCAGCCTGGGGGCTATGGACCCTGCCATGGTGGCCGTCTACGGGGATATAACCAGGTTCTTGCAGCCTCCTCAGATGCTAGCATGCCTCTCCAACCACTAGGCCACCACTCACCCTTTCAGTCCGGATCCATATCTCAGGACTAAGGCAGCTGGCTCAAAGGTAGACAGACTCTACAACTCTACAGACAAAAATATCCTCAAACTCCTCAATTTGAAGCAAAGACTTACCCATGACTCGGATGGAACAGTTTAAGGTTTTCTAAGGTTTTTACCTTGGTCTCAGACTCAGCTGCAGACTCCTCACTGGCATGCAGAAAATCACGGCTAGAAAATGCCATCAGAACAACACAGTCAGCAAAAAGAAAAGGGTTTTATGCATTCACAAACCAGAATCTCGCCTCGGGATTCTGTCCTTGAGCTCCACCAGCAGGACGGCTAGCAAAGGCTAGCCTTGGCCAAGTGCAAGCTGCACCAAAAGGATGCGTATTGAAAGTGGAATATAGTTAAAGCAAAGGTCTGAATTGTGATCAAATCAGGGTTTTCTCCTTCCTTATGAGTCTTACCTGCAGAAACCCCCTCGTCCCCTCCAACCTCGTCCCGAGGCCTGCGCATACAGACCTGCGGGTGTGTCGCGTTGTAATTACTGTAGGGAATTTACTGTCCTGCCTCTGGGATGTTAGGCCTCCAGCAAAGGTCACAGAAGTCTGTGAGTCGCATGAATTGCTAAGCAGAGGGGTCTCCCTGTGACCTTACCTTCCTCATTATGGCGACTGGGGTTGTAGCGGCCATCTAATATACTGTCTGTTTCCCTGAGCACCATTAGTCTCTCCGCCCAGCCCCTTAACTTAGCCCCCAGGTGGCTAATAGCCCAGCCATTGATGTTTCCACTTGCTTGGAGGGAATTATACACGTGGGCACGATACTGTCTGTCATTATTTCTGTTTCTGCCCCTTTATCACTCTATTACCCCCCTGTCTCCGCCTCAGTCGCTCGCCCAAACCGGCTCCTGGGCTCACACGACCACTTGCTTATCCCTGGTCCGCAGCCTGTACCCAACCTAGTAGAAATGTCAAGTGAGACATTTGCATGCATATTAACAGGCCGTGACGGCGCCCGGCGTCTCCGTGGCTCTCTGATTCATCAGCTGTCACCAGGAAGGTCAGCACACCCAGAGCAAAACTAGGAGAGGTGGGACGGTAAAGGAACGGGACAAGATGTGGGAATGAAGTAAAACGATAAGAATGAAGAGGATTTAGGCGTCTAGAAGTTTGATCGGTTTTGTTCTTTGAAGGAAAAAGGAAACCTATGCATTGCAGGGTTGGAGAGAAACAGACACATCTGTTGTTGGTACCTGAGGTGAAGATGTGGAATGTAAAAATAAATCCAGATTTTATTACAGAAGCATAATTCCACTATGGAAATTTAGAACATTTCCATCTCTGCTGAGTCTTCCTGTTTTTCAAGGTTGGAACACAGAGAGAGAGAGTGAGTTGATTTTTGTGTCATGTGAACTATTTCTTTGCTCATTTCCTCATATATTTTAGATCAACATCCTGCTGTTGCAATCATTTTTCAGCTCCCTGGTGGGGTGCATCAGACTTTTTGTTTAAATCATCCTGGAATCTCAGAGTTCAGGACTTTATGCCCGTTAAAAAGATTCCTACCCCCTCTGAAAGAGACACAGGTCCACAGCATCACAGGTCATCCACCGTGCCTCCGCTCCCTGCAGCGCTTTGCCACAAATCTTCCTCCCTGCAGCGCATTGCCACAAATCAATCCTTTGCTGCTTGCTAAACGCTTAGGAAATGCATGTTGTCAAAACTCAATCTTGGTTTTCTCTAACCAAAGCAGGTGGTTCAAGGTTTCCCAAAGTAGCTGATCACATTTGTGGTGGTTTACTGTTTCTGCAAGCAGATCTAATGGTTGTTATAGAGCTTTGGTGGCCTCAAGACGCAGCCTTTTGCTTTGCAGAGAGCACTGGAGATTCTTTTTACCCTGTTACCCCCCTCCTCGCTGTGCGACAGTGGAAAGATGAGCAGATGTGGTGGTTCCAGGGCCATTTGTGGCTCCTCAGCTCCACCAAAATTGTTCTATTTTAATTTTGATAAAAGTGAATTCAAAAGTTTATGCATGCACCTAGAAGGTCCTGGGTTCAAATCCAACCCTGGGCCTTTCTTCATGGAGTTTGCATGTTCTCCCTGTGCATGCGTGGGTTCTCTCCGGGTACTCCAGCTTCCTCCCACAGTCCAGAAACATGACTGTTAGGTTAATTGGCCTCTCTATATTGGGCTAGGTGTTTTGCAATACTAACAATAAAATCTAATTAGGGAAAATTGCTAAATGTTATCTGATTATTTTCCTACATGTCAGTTTCATGAATGGATTAGTAAATAACCTATATAGTTTAAGATGTGGTTGCACAAATGTCGTGTGCAAGGTTAGGCAATTTATCAATTTGCCTAAGCTCTGGACAGCTTTTATTTTGTAGGAGCTAGGACAAAAATGGCTGGTTGGACTGAAAAGGTCGTTGACCTCCCCTCCAGGTAAACAGGAAGTTATGAATTACTGTTAGAAGATCTTAGAACGTCTGATCAACATCAAAAAAATTAAGTACAAACTTTATTAAGGGACGGTTAGGACTATGAGTCATGGTGCAATTTGCTATTTTTCTATTTAAATAGTTGAAAATAGATTTTTCCACACTGACCAAATGTGCTCAGATCCAAGGTTGCGTTTTTAAAAGATTTATCAGCTTTTAATTATGTGCCTGCAATGAAAGATGAATTCCTTTTAAGTTTTTTTTTGCATATATTTACCTGACGGAGCGATAAATGTGGCGTAGTGATGAAGTGACATCCAGTGACGTCATATATCCTAACAGACACGTGTCATTTCCTCTCAGCGCTGGTTAGCGGTGAAAGGCTGATGGAAGAGGACAGGATGTGTGTCAGCCGCTGTAAAGGCCGACGACATTTACACATAAGGCCGTCACACGTACAGTACCGCTGTCACACATCGCCTCGCAAAGTTGGAATTTGCCAACACGTAAAAATCTTTCCATTTCTTTTTTCTTTTTCTTTCTTTTTCTTTCATCTTGTTTCTCTCAAACGTTGCGTTTTCCTTTTCTCTCGGGGCCAATCAACCTGTCATCCAGGGAAGGAAAAAAAAAAAAAAAGTTTGACAAAATGCTGGAAGATGCGCTTTATTTATTTATTTATTTGTTGGTGTTTTTTTTTTTTTTTTTTTTCAGACAAAATCACAGGTCTGTGTTTTTAACAGTTATGGCTGTGAATCTATGCTCTAACTGACATTAAGCTCCTTCTAGGACAAACACACAATTTGGCTGTCAAACCAATGAGAAGGAAAGAGACGGGGACGGGGAGGTGGTGGGGGGGGGGGGAGCACTGTATAGCAGGAGGTGTGTGTGGATCTGTGATGGCTGAATAAACATATTTCACTTGTGTCGACAGCTCAAGAATATTGCTCGCATTACTTTAGCATCGCTTCTCCGTGCTTTTCTCCGCGGCTCTCCCCGTGCGTTTGCGTGCGTTTCGCTCTCAGGCCGGGGGACGAGTCTCTCTTTAAAAGGCTTGTAATTGATTCCGCCGTAATTGGTCAATGACAGGAGAGGCTTTGGTAGAAATGGAGCATAAACATGCCTCAGACACAATTTGCAGGATCAATGGGAGGCAGGGCCCCCCTGAGGTGTGAGCGAGGGAGGGAGGGTGGGGGGGGGGGAATAAAGTGGGGAAGGGTGCAAGGAAGCAGGAAGCGTCTGTGGCTCCCTCGCTGCAGCGCTGGGGCTTTAAAGCATCCACTGCGTGTCTGATTGAGGCACGGAGGCTGAAAAAGTGCTGCAGATCAAAGGCTTTTCAAATAGCTTTCTTTCTTTCTTATTCTGTCTTTTTTTTATTATTTGAGCTGTCATCCTGTGATTTTTGGTGAGGGAGCGGACTCGTTGGCACAGGAGGAGAGCTTCTGAGCAGTGAAAGAGAAAATAAACACCAATAAAAGTCTGCTATCCAACAAAAAGAAGGGAAAAGTTGTTTGACCACCGTTATACCGTCTCCCTGTATTTTTATGAGCTTGTTGCCGTTTTTTGATGCGTATTTAAATACTTTTAGGATCCACTGCCAGGACAACGTGTATTCTAAAATGTCTTAATATCACAACAAAGGCAAATATGATTTTTTTATGTTTAAATCACTTTAGTTATACAATCTGAATTCCTGACAAATCTGCAGAGGTGTCAAAAGTATTCACATTTATTACTCAAGTAGAAGTTTAAATACAAGAAATTAGAAATACTTCTGCAGAAGTATCAACTCACACCATATACTCATGTAAAAGAATAAAAGTACCGGCTTCAAAACTACTTGAAGTTTTAAAGTAAAAAGTTTTAAATAAATGCCCACCAGGGCCTAAAATGCCAATATTACTATAATTACTATAATTAACATAGAATAAAATGGGATTGTCCGTTTCACACACGTATATGTCCATGGAGAACAAACTTTTTAATACAATCCTAATATATTAAAGGTCCATTTAGGTGCAATGCTGAGCATCAACATGGATTTCAGAAGATTTGACGTCTGGTTGCCTTAAGGTTTTGGTGAATAAACGTCAAACTTCAGAGACATATTATCGATAACCTTTGACTGGTTATTATTAGAAACCTTCCAAGCGTAGCTGCAGGAATGGATGAGGCCATCAGACGTTAGATAATAAAACTGAACATAAAAATGAATGCATTACACTATTATTGCCCTGGTATGGCTGTCTGTATACAGGAGACACTGTTGTCAAAATTAATGATAAATCGAAGCTGCTAATCAAAAAATTAAACAAAAGGAAAATAACTAAAAATGCTATGTTCTTCTTCTAAGTCTTATTCTTCTTTTATGGGTTTTTTTTTGGGGGGGGGGTGTTACCAATTTGTTACAGTACTGCCTCCAACCACAATTAAAAAGTATTTGAATATCTGAATATATCTTTGACAAACCAGGATGAAAACAAGCTGACATAAAATAGAAGTGATGAGACTATTTTCAAAACGGAAGGAGTATAAAGTACACATAACTGCTTGAAAATGTAAGGAGCAAAAGTAAAAATTAGGCAAAAAATAATTACTCCAGTAAAGTAAAAATAACCAAAACGTCTACTTAAGTAAGGCAATGAAGTATTTATACTTAGTTACTTTGACAACTCTGCAAATGAAATCCCTTTATGATACAAGCAGTTCTAATTCATGGACGTCTGTGTAGAAAACAGTTCAGTTTCAGGCTGATTGACTTTCAAGCAATCACTTTTCCTGAGGAAACAAGTGGACACGGTTGAAAGGAACCACTGCTGTTTATCAGGGAGAAACGGCTGGCAGAACCAGGCAGGAGCGCCGGGCCAGCAGGAGCCTGATTGGCAAAGAAAAAATGAGAGGAGTACACAAAGTTCACGGCAGCAATAGCTCGACTTCACCCAGGAAAGCCGTGGAGCTAAATACAGAAGCACTGAGCTAAGACCGCTCTTTATTGGACAGATAAACGGCCTAGACACACTCAGACGAGGGGGGGGGGGGGGGCAAGAGTCTGTTGCTCTGACCAGAAGTCAGACTGCTAAACCCACTAACCCAGATTTGACCTTTTTATAAGAAAGAAAAACAAGAAAGTGAAGTGCAGCAATAGCTAAGGCAAAAGCTTTTTATAGAAAAGGAGACTACCAAACGCTGCAGCACTGACACAGGCGTACTTTCTATCTGAAAACACAAAGTCAGCTGCAGACACAGTTCAGCCAAATGCTCTTTTCAGAGAAATAAACATGGTAGCTCTGAACCAGGAGTACTTTCAAGAAATCAGCAGCAACAGCCTTGTCAAAGATTTTTACCTGGAGAGCTAACCATCTGAATACCGAAGGGCACCCTCTATAAATACTTTATAGGGCCTTGTTAAAACCAAAGAGAGTACACAAAGTTAAAGGCAAAAACCATCAATTAGTCCAATTAGTCCATCAGGAAAGACACAAAGCTAAATAGAGACAGAGAGCAGAAAACACAAACACGGCTGGGGAAGATTTAAAATGGGACGCTGCTCTTACTCCAGCTGTTTCTATTTTTACTATAAACATTAAACCAACGCTAAGTAATGGTGGGATGACTGAAAGCGTCTTTTATTCTGTGTTTTTATCCATGCAGGGCTACGTGGTGAGGAAGCTCACAGCCATTGACCAGGATCTTGGCAAACCCAGAGGAATTGGCTACACCATCGTCTCAGGTCAGAAACTCCTAACTGATCTGAGATCAGTAGCACTGAGCAGGGAGTCGATCACCTCCTAGCATAACTCTGCAGTCATAACGGAAAAAACTCTGATCAGGCTAAACGGTCAGCAGGAGGTGTGATCAGAACGCAGGGAGAACAGGCTTCAATATAACTGCCTTTTAATTTCACGTTCATATTAGTTCATATTTTCTTCCACAAGTTGACTTATTCTGGCGAAATAGGATTAGGATTTGTCAGAGTGACAAATTCAGCATCATTTAATGCTGTTTGTTTAATATTCCTGGTTTGTGTTGGTATTACTATCTGATAGTTTTACTTTAAAGAAGATAAAGACGCAGCGTGCATGGCGATGATAAGGACGTAGCTTTAATACCTGCCAGCCTGGCCCTCTTAGTTCTGCCAGGAACCGTGTTTATGCCTGCCAGTTACATTGTCTGTTAGGATGATACTACAGTTATTCATTTAGAAAAAAATCCTCATGAACTTAATGGAGAAATAAAGTTTTAGATCTTGGTTTTCATCCAGATTCCACCTTCCTGTAAATAAATCTGTTGTTAGTTCATCACCAGTGCTGCTGCTGATGTTGCTGTTTCTTACTGGTAAAGGCAGGACTCTATACTGTTATAGGTACAAGGTGCATACTTTAGCTTTGAAGTAAACTAATCAGATTATTTTGTGCATACTGCCGTGATTATGTCTCCATATACAACAGGTCAGCAACATACACATAGCTCCTAAATGAATCATTCTGTTAGAGAAAACGAACTACACCCAATGATCCAATCACTTTCAGAACAACGTTTAGCAGCAAGAACTCTCAGTAACCAGTTCCTCTCTGACTTCATCACGTCTCTCCCATCATGATGGAGAAATTTTGGCTCACTCTTCTTAAGTTTAAAGGTATATAGTAATTTTTATACTAATAAAAAAAGACCAGAAAACTGTTTTATCATGATAAAATAAGGTTATATACACCAAGCCTCTATCCTGATAATGTTTTGATGGTATTTTTTGTGGATAAAAATAGCCCCAGCACCGGGCACTATTAGCGGATATAAACAGATGTGGAGCCATCTAGCGGCAGTATCGCAGAACTATCAGTGAACACCAATGTTCAGACTGTATTCCCAGAGACATTCCAGTCTTTTCCCTCTTGGAATAATTTTTTTTTGCAATTTTCTTCATTGGATCTTGGACCATTCTTCATTGTTTTTCCTGGAGATGCTAATAGCCGTTAGCCGCTTCCCTGTTTTAACCCCTGCTGCGCATGCACAGTGTTCCACTTCCTCTGTTATTAAAAATAAACACAAAAGTTTTTATTTACAAAAACAATTAGCAAAAACAAAAAATAACAACTAATACGCCAGTAGGATGTGATAATCTTTAATAAAAACTTTGTATGCAACCAGAGTGAGCTACTGCCGTCTAAATAACAAAATAATGTGGCTATGCACCTTTAAGCTTTTGTGACGTTAATTTCTGCACAATTCTCCTAACATCCCAAAACATTAAAAGGCCATTGCAACAACTTACTGCTCTGTTTTGTACCGTTGTCTCTTTAACGATCCAGTTTGGGCCAAACCATTGCTGCTGGATAGATGGTCTCTCATTTGAGAGGCCATACTGTCATACTGTCATCTTTAAAGGTGTCTACTCATGTACTCTACGGATTTCTACGCCAGCAGCTGGCACTGGTTGCATAAAAAGGCTTTTTGGTTAAATTATTGCACCCTGTTGGCTTATTGCTTTGTTTTTACTCTATTTGTTATTAAATTAAGTGCTTTTTTGTAAATTTACCATACTAAGACCATGTGACCTGGAGTACTTATTGCAGTAAGCAAGCAATGGGGCCGAGCAATTCAACAACGCCCAGCGGAGGCGTGTAAAGAAAGAGGATCAGTAACCCTCTCCCTGTAGATCTGGTTGGCCTTCGCCAACGCCGAGCTGTTACTTCACTGCGAGGTACTGCAGGACGTCGGCTGGCTCTTACAGTAGCTGCCTCATTTGTCGCCATCTTGCTTTCTGATACCTCTGCGGCTCTGCCCTCAGATGGCACGGCAATCCTTATGTCTGCTGATCCCGCCTGGTACAAAGTTCATTTCAGGCTCAAAAAGAACTAAATACTCAAGTATCGGGATGAACGCTGGGCATATATTGTTTTATTTATTTGTTTTCTTTTTGGTCAAAATACGTGACCAGGCCCCTTTAAGGATCATAGATGAGCCAGTGGCTGTAAGTCGCTCAGCTTCTGTGGCTAGAAGCAAGCCCACAGCATCAGTCCTCCAACCCCGTGCTTTACCTGTCGGTAGTGGCTCCTGTGCTTGGGTGCTGTTTGTGGCTCTGTCCCAACATGAGGCTGCGCATTATGGACAAACAGCTGGACTGATGGGTCCTGAGGATGTTGTTGCAGATATCTTGTGGTTCTTTTTCAGGACACTTTGCAAACTTTAGTCTTTTACAGAGAGAGAGAGAGTTCTGCTGCAAATCCTAACTGTACATCCATAAGATGGACCTCCTGCTCCAACAGAATCTGTTTTATGCTTCTAAATTATTTATTTTAAATATAAATAACGATGGAATATCCATATTTTTCTACCTTAGAGTTAGGAGGATGTGATTTTTTGTAACTGTGGCTCGGTGTGTGTTTGCGTGACGGCCATGTTTGTCCTTCGTCGCTGGTCACCCTGGACATCCTCCGCCACCCAGACCTCCTTCCTCCCGCCGTCACCATAAACCCTCTGCTCTCATTTGCGGCGCTCACCCACTCGGTCTTACTTACCGTCTGCTGCCACGTGTTATGCTGCGGTGTGTGTTGTGTTTGTCGCAAAGTTGAATGACTGAGCTAAGCTCTGGAGGAGGAGAGCATTAAAAAGACATTAATTAGGCGGCGCAATGTATTCCCAGTCGTGGCAAAATCAAGAGTTATAGCACCGCAATGAAGGCTTGATAAAATCATTAGAACCTCGGTAGACGATGCAAGCTGAAGGGTGATGCAGGGCCAGGGTTAAAGGCAGAGGAGGTTTCCAGAAACTGCAGTCTGGTTGCACCTGTGTGCAGGAGGTTCCCTGAGTCCTGGTGCACAGACACGTCTGTGTGCCTCCATCTATCCAGGAGCAGCAGTCAGAGCAGAGCAGAGCGCGCTTGTTTGCAGACTTGAGTGTGGCTCTGCATGACGCCTCCCCAGCTTTCCTGCTCCTCGCCCCGAGTGTCCTCGGAGAGCGCCGCTCGCTCCTGCGGGACTCGTCTCATTAGCTCGGTAATTAAGATAAACGAGAGTTTAATTGCAGCTGTGATCAGCACTAATGATTGTGGGACTGGAGATGAGGATTTCCTCTCCCTGCTCTAATCAGGGGGTGGATCAGGGACTTGATGAGTGCAAGCGATAGACTCACACTGCTGCCAATGTTGCAGTTATTGTTTGCTGTGCTAGGGAGTGAATCCCTCCTCCTTGGGCTTTGATTTAGCCCTTTTTCAGCATCTAACCTAGGCCTCACCTTTTTTTGACCTTTTAAGATGGTTCATCACATGCATACCTTAAAATAAAATAAAAAAACATATTTTCTTTACATGTGCACTAAAATGTTTCCCCAAGGATGAGGCCTTCTTTATCATTCACTGCAGAGAAGAACTTATCACACAATGGGTTTTCTTCTGGTTTGCTAAAAAATATTGTAGTGTTTCAATATTCTTCAGACTTCAGTCTTTAGACATTGTTTTAAACACTAGAATTGTTGCTTTAAAGAGACTCCGAGCAATGTTTCACCACTAGGTGTGCTGTTGAGCACTGTCTGTAGGCCTAAACAAGCCCATTGCTGGTCAAACTCCAACAATTAACTCACATGCCGCAATTATAGCATTATTGCATTGAATCACCATAGCAACTCAGGTCTAAAGTACGTTCACATCAAATGCTAATCCGGCAACATAGTAGCCATTTTTGCTCGGTGTCGCTTGCCTGACATATCACTGGCTGTTCGCATAGCGGGCAACAAGCCAGAAATACAGCAGCACAATGTTCTAGTATCTAGTGACGCTTTCACTTCCCTGCCACTCCAGCCTCCTCACTCACTCTTCTCCAGTCTTGGTCCGTTCTGGACGTGTGTAGGTAGTAATAATCGTAACATAACACAACATTGGCGTTGGGTCTGAACGCACCTTAAGACTGTAGCACAAACAAAAATGTAACTTCATGCTGTTCCTCGCCTGTGGGCAGGAGAAGAGCTGCTCCGAGTCAAAGTGGAGCTGCTTCTGCTCTCCACCTTGTGTCTTGTGCATCTAACCCACTCCACCTGAATGGCTGGTTGTCTACCCTGTGGTAACTTATGGACCTGTTCAGGGTGCAGCAGAGCTCTCACCCACTGCTGGACATGGGCTCCAGTCAAAGAGTAGACGGGTGAAGACTTTAGATGGCTGGAGGGAGACTAAATCTAAATCTAAAGGCTCTAAAATGCTTATTATAAAAGCATAATAATCCTTTAATAAAAGTCTTTCTCACCAGGATTGCATTCTGAGTCCCTTTAATTGTCAGAATTGTATTATGTTAATGATATTAAAGTGAACTAAATCATCTGATAATTGGCAGATTATGAACAACATGGAGGACGGAGGAAAGTTTCACCAGGTGTTCAGGTATCTCCTCTGAGAAGTAGATCAGCCTCCAGGGAATCAGATTTCTGGTTTTTACCTCTGACTGCTGGGACTCCAGCTACTGACGCAGATATGAAATTACATTTTCTCATCAAAGCATCATTTATACTCGCATGTTTAAAACTGGCCGTATGTCTTCATGTTAGCAGAACACTCAATAAGCCGAGTGATAAAAGATGATTAAACAGATGGATGCTGGGAGAAAAGGCTGAAACTGAAGGGAAATGTTCATTTTCTGAAGTTGTTGCATTTTGTGACAAAAGCAAACAGAATTTCTGGTCATAAATGCAAATGTTTGCTTTTCTTTCTGATAAAGGCATCAGACGAGCTTTAGCCAGGAGTAATAATGGATTTGGCTTGCAGCTCCGGTAAAGAACATCCCAGAACGTCCGCCATCATCCACTCAGACCGGCCCAGAGGAGCGGCGGTGCAGAAAGCGGCGCTCGGTCCCGGTACCGGCCCGCTGTGGGACTCATGGTCCTCAGACCAGAAGGTTCACTCAGTCATGTGTTCACGTGATACAGGCACCTGTCTGGACACCTTTATGTTAAATGGCGCCTTACTAAAGCCTTCACAGCCTTTAAACCCACAAACCTCTGTGGTTTGTATGTGTCTTATGTGAAATACTAACAATGAAAAAGATACGTGGTTCTCTATTTCTTTACTGCAAACATTCACTTGGAGCCGCGCAGAATGAGGATTGGGCTTCCTTTGACATGTTTTCCGTAGCAAACTGCAAATCAAATCTTTTTATGACTTTATTTCAGATCCTATTTTTCTGTGAGGCTAGATTTATGAGGAGCATAGCCTATTGGTCGTTTCACCTGAGCGGTGGATGTGTGCATCTCCCCCAGTGTGCCTCCCTGGTGAAGGCTTTACCTTCAGGTAGAGGCCGCGTGTTGGATGTAGCTTAATATGTTGGTCTTTAACTCTGCTTCAGACTAGTTTTCTGCAACTTTCTACCTTATCTGCCGTGTTTTTGGGTCTTTATGACGGTTCTCTAGCAAAACACTCAGACTTTCCCAGAGCAGCTGGATCTCTACTGACAATAAATTACAAGTGGGATCCACTTACTGATCGGGTGACTTTCAAATAAATGTGATCGCACCAGATTTTGTTTGGTTCCAATAGAGTAAAAGGAAAATAATACAAACGAGCCGCACTATTAAGAAATATCTAACATCATGTATAATTTACGATCCCTTTCACAATTATGCACTTCTCTGTGTTTTATTACAGAAAATTACAACAACATCACAATTTTGGCAGTAACAAAAGGCGAAAGAGATTATGCGGTTAAAATGACAGATTCTTTTTCTTCAGACACTCACAAACTCACAAAACCCATCTCTGGCTGGATAGAAACGTCGGCTTCACCAGAAAGGACTTTCTATCCCACAGTTTGTGGTTTTTATGTCAGAAGTTATAGGCCAACAAATCACGCTGAAGGAATGGCTGTCTGCCGGGAGAGGAGTTAACCTTGTGGAAAGTGTCGCCTCTCCTCCGCTGCGCTGTAACAACGGTGTAAGAACAGGCAGAAAGCGGGTCAGCCCTGCGTCTGGTGGAAGGCGAGAAAGGCCCTGCGCTGATTGCATCTGTGTGCGCGGCGGGCCTTTCTCCTCTGCAGCATGCCAGCACGGCTAATCCCTTCCTGAGACCACATATCTATAGCTGCTTTTGTTTCTCCTGTTATGAAAGTGCAGCAGAAACTGGGTCCTAATCTCTCAGAACGCGGGTCGTGAATAATTCCCGGCTCGTTAACGATCAGGTCATCTTCCCGCGCGGGTTTAGCTGTTTGTTGCAGGACACAGGCTCTCTGCACATGAAGGCCAGCGGAGGGAAACGGGCCAGGCTCCTTCTCCCTCTCACTGTGGAGGACGCACGCCGTCTTCAGGTGTCACCCAGCAGAGAGGCCAGGCTCCGTTTCCCACCTGGACGCGCCGATAAGTAGCAAAGGCGATTATTCTCTTGTCTGCCTCTCCACATGTGTCTTTATCCTTCGGCGGCGCTACACCCTGATGCTCTGATTCCACTCTCTCTCTCTCTTCCCGGCTCCTATCGGCAGCCGGCCTGTAATGTGGCCAAGGCTAATACCTGTAATTCCACGGGGAGCCCTTATTGTTGCTGTGGTGTCGGTGGGATTTCCTCTGCTTTTTCAATTAGACGCTCCGAGGCGCTCCGCGCCGCACTGCTGTGTAATCTCTCAGAGAAGAGAGATTAGCCTCGGGAACAGCGATCGCAGCGTGGGCCAAAGTTTCTCTGGTGTTTGCAGAGAAACAATAGAGAAGCATAACAAGTTGGGAGCTCACTGGATTATGGAAGGCCGGTCTTACACGCTGATGCAAGAGCTGTTTGAACTTTTTTACTATGTGGCCGACCTGTGGCAGGAATATTTCAGATTTAAAGAGAGAATCAGAGATAATTGTGGTCGTGTTTGTTAGCTGGAATTAGAATATGTGAGCTGGATGTTCTGCCACAGGTTGTCCCTCACAGATGCGTCTTAATAAAGCAATAATCACGGATAAGGTCGTTTATTTTAGGATTTAGAGTCAGGAAGTAAAACCCTTACTGAATACATTACGTTTACTTTTGTATTTTGAGTGTTCGTCTTCATTCTGAATAATATATCTTACAACCTAACGAAAAACCTTAAACCCAGTTTCTGACTGAATAATGCATAAAACAAGTGAGTATTTAGTTTTTGTGCACCGATGTCACTTTATGGACGTGCTCTACATGATCAAGGAGAAGACAGCTGATAGTTTTCCTTTAACACGCTCCACAAGGAGAGTCAGCATCTAAAGGTGAAACTGGCTGTTCAGGGCCTGCATGGAGCCACAATGGAGAGTTGGGTTGAAGGGAAAAATGTGGTCAATAAACGTGTGGGTCATTGATTTGTATCTGACTTTAAATGCCCCTCATATCCTTAAAAGCAGCAGCAGGTTGCTCAGTGTGAGCCAGCAGGACTGACAAAGATCCCTGGACAGGTGTGGAAACGTTTCCATTTTACATTGCACTGCAAAAACAGACTTAACTAATCTGTCAATGGAATAAGATTTTTGCACTTAAAATAGGAAGAACTCATCTCCATCATCTTATTTCAAGTGCAGCACATCTAATTATTTTATTTTAGGGGTAAAATGACCCATTCCATTGGCAGATAATCTTATTTACCTGCTCAAATCAAGGACAAATACACAAATTTCAAGAAAATATGACTTAAAATTAGTTTTAGTAACTTTCTGATTTCCTTCAGTAAATCTTCCTGTTGTCCTAATGAAGCCTCCTTCCAGGTGTCCAACCCCGTCTTCTGCTGTGGAGCCGACCAGTTTCCTGTCATTTTGACTTTTTTTGCAGAGAATCTTTACATTTGTGGTCTGTTCTTCACACTGAGAGACCAAATGAGTCTGTTTTTGGAGACAAAATTTATCCCGTGCTCTAAAAGAAAATGGACTTTTCCCACTTTACGGATAAAGCGACACTTCCTGTTGCGGGCTCAGAAATCAATAGCTGTAATTGTTTAGTAAGACGCGACTTAAAGATTGTGGATTGATGCAGAAAGCACTCAGAAGTCTCTAAGTAGATAATGAAGTTCTGCACTCTGTCTAAACTGAAAACAGTTTAAATCTCTTCTGCTATTAAAAAAGAGCCATTACGCCTGACCCTTTGTAGTGAAAATGTAGTTCTTTACCGCCCTGAAAGGTCTTCATCAAAGCAGTTTGTGGGTCTGTCGTGTAGCGGGGGGGCTCTGTCGCCTCCACTGCCACGCTGCTTCCCCTCACCTACAGACAGCTACACACCTCATCTTATTTCTGCTCAGCTAGCAGACCGCTAACGCTACGTCATAAACTGAGAACTGCTACAGATAATTGTACCCATCCAGATCCACAGCGCATCTATTGGGTCAAATCAGCACATTTTTCAAATGTTGCAGTGGGCCGTCCATCCATCCATCATCCATCCATCCATCCATCCATTCATCCATCCATCCATCCTTGCTCGGTGGCTCCCTCCTTGGATCCTTGGATAATCCGGTGAAGTCCCAGAAGTGACAGTCAGTCCACTGGGTTCTGCCTGCCTGGATCTCCTCTCAGTGGATCATCACATCCACAGAGAGAATGTAATGAATTTTCTCATTTAGATGCCTAAACAAGCTGAACAGATCTCTCCCTGTGATGCAGCGGCAGCTCTAATCCAAGCTACCCACTCATCTCTGAGGCAGACTCCAGACATTCTTGGGAAGAGGCTCTGATCAGCCACTTTGGTCCAGGATCTCATTCCTTTGGTCTTTGATCTAAACCTCTGTCCAGGGAAAATGTTTTAGACATCAATAGACAAGCAAACTAAATGCGTTGACTTCCTCCCTCACCCAGCACGCTGCAGAGGGATCTACGGCTGAAGATGGATGCCATCAACTAAGCTGTGGTTGCAGGTCAGCCCTGCTTTGTCTAGAATCACTTGTCCTCCAACACACTCCCAGGTCCTGTTCTTTCTACTAAGGGCACACTTGACTGACTCTGCTCTCCCAGGTTCCTACCTGTGTTGGCCCTTCTTGGCTTTTAGATTTTTCTGAGGTGGACTTAGGAGCCAAGGCATGACCTCCAGATACCGGATGGGGCCCTCCCCATCAGACCTGGCTCAGAAAAGGTTTCTAGTCCCCCTCTTTGAACCATAGACCCCGTATCTTATGACCCAGCACCATAAAGACATGTGAATCACTTTTGAGCTGATCTGCTTCTCCAAGGTCATTTACCATGAACCTATTGAAGACCATCGATCTGGAGAACACCATGAAACCTTCGATCACTACGTGGCTGTTAGTTAGAGAGACACTTTGGTCCAATCTGTTGTTTTCTAAGCCAGACTACTTTAGCTCCCCACAACTATAAACCATGATCATGTGATCTGGTTCTGATTTTAACCAGATCAGACTTTAGTCACGCTGATCTGATCACTGCACTGAAGAATTTAATTTACCTCCCTTCCAAGATGCTTCCGCCTTAGTCTGCTATGGACAGGATGCATGCTGGGAGAAGCATATGCAGTCGGATAGTTTAGGGTACGCAGCCACAGAGGGAATAAACGATACACCCGTCACACTCAGGGTTGTCATTTAACACACGGTGGTTTCTTTGACTTACCGTCAAATAACCATAAACGGACATTGAAGTTATTTGCTTTTTTTGATATATTTTATACTTATACTGTCAGCTCCCCTCAGCTTCTGTTGCTTCTCTTTAAACCTTTAGTGTTGGAGGATGTTTGGTTGCAAATAAACCCAATGTGACAGTTCTATGTTGCTTTAAAAGCTTTAGGAGGTGAAGTCCACCGGGTCAGCTGCTGTGATCTACAGGCACCAAACGGCCTTTTTTCATCCGCTTTAAATGTTCCTGAGGAGAAACTTTTGATTGAGCTGGTTGAGTTTTCATGAAAAGCTGCTTGTTGGCAGCGGAGACGCTGCCCCACGGCTGTCTTCGCTGAGCACGACGTAAAGAAAAACATACGTCTGCGCTGATGGCTGTCACACACTGAGGGATGTGTCGGTGCGCCGATAAGCCGGAGCTGCTGGAATTATATAGTTTACAGACAATAATAAATCTCGTCATTAACATGATTTGCCTGGAGGCGTCATCCTTAAAAGTGACACTAATTTTTGTACATTTATCAAAAAATGCAAAAATCTTCGCCCCGAGACGCCGAGCGCTGGCTGCGTGCCATTTCACATTACTGGAAGGTTCCTGCGCCCCCGTGGTGTTGTCACCGAGCGGAGAACGCTGCTGCCACCAGCGCAGAGCTGCTGCTGCCGCTGCTGCCACCAGCGCAGAGCTGCTGCCGCCAGCGCAGAGCTGCTGCCACCAGCGCAGAGCTGCTGCCGCCAGCGCAGAGCTGCTGCTGCTGCTGCCACTGTCCACAGACCCTTACCTGAACAACATCCATGTGGCCGACCTGTCACCACCACCGTTCAACTCACTCCATCAGCATCCTCAGATTTTTGGTTCTTTTTTTCACCAAACCCCATAAAGAACCAGATCATTTCTGCTTTTTCTAAACTCTCACCTGCTCCCATTATAAACTTGATTTATTTCTCTTTTCGCCGCACTCAGTCCTTCCACTGTTTAAGCAGAGGAGAGGATTTTAAATAATGAAATGGGTTTACTTCATGGTTATGATTTATAGATGATGTTGGTAATTCTCCCATAATTTAACACTTTCCTTCTATCAAAGTATTAAAGTTACTTTTATCTTGTAATTGAAAGACTGGATATTGACGCTATTCTGGCCCCTGATATATTAGGTAAATGATCATTACTCTCTCTCTCTCTCTCTCTCTCTCTCTCTATCTCTCTCTCTCTCTC